>NC_140007.1:9430107-9933668 GCF_964263955.1 Coregonus lavaretus | reverse complement strand
ACACCAATTACCATCTCACCACCAGGGGATGCTGCAGCACCACCAGCACCTGTACTTCCCAACACTATGTGGAAGGAGAGATAATACAAGGAAGGCTGACCACCTCTCTGTCACCCATCTCTTCATAGTCTCAGCTACCAACCCACTTCTGCAGCCACCCCCACTGCAGGCATCTCTTACTGCAGCCACTCTTCCTGCAGCCACCTCTCATTGCAGCCTGTGGAGCTCCCATCAGCACAAGCACCCAAAGCCAAATCAATAGGACTTGATGATATAGGTTATCAAGTCCTATTGATTTGGCTTTGGGTGGTTGTGCTGATGAGAGCTCTAAAGGCTGCAATTTTTGCCTTTAACCTTTAAACAAACACGTGACCCTACTAGTGCCGTCAGCTGCCAACACAGCTGGCCACCCCACTGTTGTGTATGTTGTGTTGTGTGTGTGTGTCAATATTCATTGTGCCAGATGCACAGTTTGTTATTGAGCCTAGCTGCATGGACATGATCAAACACACTTGCAGGCACGTACACAGACACATGCACACACACCACCACACACACACTCACAAACACACACAAAACAGACTTCCCATGGTGCCAAGTAATTAACAGTGTCTGTTTTTCAGTTTTTTTGTGCTCTACTTGTCAGTGTTCCAAACAGGACATAATTTGTCTTTTTACCTAAGCACAGTACATGACTTGGGCAGGAGCTCACCGGAACTGAGTACCGGCAACTCACATGGTCTTCCGCTTGAGTTCCTGCACCTCCCATAGAATATTAGCTCAAATGTATTGAGGAGTTCCTGCACCTAAATATAAATTCTACCAGCGCCCAAAATGAGTACCGGCACCTATTTCAGTCCCCATCAACCACTGGCCTAAGCATTCATACCCCATCAGATAGAATTCATAGCAAGCAGTAGGGAGGAAGGTGGAAAAATGAAAGGGATATACACAGTGTACAAAACATTGCTCTTTCCATGACACAGACTGACCAGGTGAATCCAGGTGAAAGCTATGATCCCTTTTTGATGTCACCTGTTAAATCCACTTCAATCAGTGTAGCTGAAGGGGAGGAGACAGGTTAAAGAAGGACTTTTAAGCCTTGACACGATTGAGACATTGGTTGTGCATTGCAAAAATCTGGAG
This sequence comes from Coregonus lavaretus, assembly GCF_964263955.1. NCBI lineage: Eukaryota > Metazoa > Chordata > Actinopteri > Salmoniformes > Salmonidae > Coregonus > Coregonus lavaretus. The sequence goes on along the minus strand of NC_140007.1, from coordinate 9,932,522 downwards.
ACTCTTATCTCCCTCAATAACTTTAAGCATCAGTTGTCAGAGCACCTTACCGATCACTGCACCTGTACACAGCCCATCTGAAATTAGCCCACCCAACTACCTCATCCCTATATTGTTATTTATTTTGCTCTTTTGCACCCCAGTATCTCTATTTGCACATAATCTCTTGCACATCTAGCATTCCAGTGTTAATACTATTGTAATTATTCTGCACTATAGCCTATTTATTGCCTTACCTCCATAACTTGCTACATTTGCACACACTGTATATATATTTTCTGTTGTATTTTTGACTTTATGTTTTTTACCCCATATGTAACTCTGTGTTGTTTTTATTGCACTGCTTTGCTTTATCTTGGCCAGGTCGCAGTTGTAAATGAGAACCTGTTCTCAACTGGCTTACCTGGTTAAATAAAGGTGAAATAAAATAAAAAATAAAAGTATGTGTGCCATTCAGAGGGTGAATGGGCAAGACAAAAGATTTAAGTGCCTTTGAACAGGGTACGGTAGTAGGTGCCAGGCGCACCTGGGTGCTGCTGGGTTTTTCACGCTCAACAGTTTCCCGTGTGTTTCAAGAATGGTCCACCTCCCAAAGGACATCCAGCCAACTTTACATTTACATTTTTAGTCATTTAGCAGACGCTCTTATCCAGAGCGACTTAGTTAGTGAGTGCATACATTTTTCATACTGACACAACTGTGGGAAGCATTGGAGTCAACATGGGCCAGCATCCCTATGGAACGCTTTCGATACCCTGTAGAGTCTATGCGCCGACAAATTGAATTATGCTTGATTATTTACCTGGAAAAAACTATTTAAAAAACAAAACAGCTTATCAATTTCAAAATAATGGGCAGGTCCTGGCAAGTTTCACTTCGCACTGATACCATGTGCATTTAACAGTAGCTATTGCTGTGTAGGCTACTCACCGTTAGCTAGGTAGTTAAGACTCACTAGCCAACTTGGCTAGCAAAAACAAGTAAAATGGCCAAACAAAGCTCACTGTAACAAAAAATCAAGAGACAGTGATTTTGCCATGAAGGGCCTCCAGTCCCCCTCTATATCAATCACTGATTGCATTGATCTAATCAAGGACCTTAAAGACAATTTCAGTACATTCAGAGACAATGATCAGCACTACAACGCTGTTTTTATTCAACACTTTTAGAAATCATGAAACATGCTTCTCAATTCAACTCGCACGCTCTCCCTCCGCTGAGACATGACCATCAGTCCAGTGACTAAAAAAAACGAGCTATTTAAATGTATTCTCTGATAACAGGCTACATCTGATAACAGGCTACAAGTAACAGGCTACAACAACTGATCTATTACCAGTGTTATCATGTAGCTTAGCTTGAAACTCGAGTTTTGAAATATACTCTACGTTAATTACAATAAGGGGTAGGCCTACATGGAGAAAATCGGATCTCTCTTATTATATATAGAAATAGGCAAATGCATGATACAATATTTATTTCCTGTCAATGTAAATAGCCTATAATTTCTAGGAATTTTATTTAAATGTAAATATAACTTTGGCCTGTGCTTCTCCTCCCATGCACCACAGCTAGGCTCTATAATCAGTCTATTGATCATTTAATTGATATCACACAATACATTGTAGGGACACTTGATCCCCTGCGCCCAGCAGAGAATTGAACTTGGCTTGCATTTTGACTCATTAAGTGATCTCGACTAAGACTCTATATAGGCTATGGCTACCTTTTGTGATTATTACTGTTATGTCAGGGCATTATGTTCTAGTCTCATTGTCTATTCATTATTGTATAGGCCTATGGTTTATTATGTGTAGGTCTATGTAAGTCGCATGTTAAATGCAATAGTCATGGATTTACATAGGCTACAAGACTATTTGGTCTGTAATGCGAAATCACATGTTAAATGGTTTGTTGTGTGCGATCGATTATAGGCTTTTATGATAATTTAATGATGATTTGAGTGCCCAAATCTTGGCCAACCTAAATTTTTGCTGGCCCTGTCATCAATGGATTTTTGCCTACGCCACTGACACACACACGTGCACGACGGCGCGCACGCCCACGCGCACACACACACATATATATACACAGTCATAATGTAATGTAAACTCTAGATTGAGGAGAGTTGCTCATGCAGTTTTGGAATGGCGGTGTCCTAGATTCAGAACACTGACATGCTCCCTCCGTCCCCTCCCTCCTCCTTTCCCTCTCTTCCTCTCCTCCCTCAACTAAATTCGTTCAGTCCCTTCCCTTCTTTCTCCAACCCCTCATTCCTTCTCCTTTACTCTGGTTGGTTACATGATAAATAACCTCTCTCTTTCTCCCTCCTCACAGTTATTCTATCCCTACCTACCTTCCACCCACCTTTCTGTTCTCCTCTCCTTCTCTCTTCCTTCATTTTCGTTCTCCCTCATTCTCTCTCTCCCATTGGCTTGCTGGCTGGCCACATCCCCCTCCCCACTGCACACTGGAGCCTTAAAGGACATTTCCACCCAAAAACTATATTTTGATATTTGTTTCATTAGTCCATTGTTGATATAGTCCCAAAATGTTTTGCATGTCAGCAATCAAGTTTTCAAGATACGTATATAACTTTCAAAATACAGAAATACAGCCGGTATACACTCTAAAAAAAAGAGTTCCCATAGTGATCCACTCCTACATGCTGACTAGACCGGGTGCGCGCATGCGTCCGCGTGCAAGTTGATTTTGACCCCCCACACCAGACGTGATCAGGACACGCAGGTTGAAATATCAAAATAAACTCTGAACCAATTATATAATTTGGGGACAGGTCGAAATGCATTAAACATGTATGGCAATTTAGCTAGCTAGCTTGCTGTTGCTAGCTAATTTGTCCTGGGATATAAACATTAGACTGTTATTTTACCTGAAATGCACAAAGTCCTCTACTCCGACAATTAATCCACAGATAAAACTGTAAAAATGTGTTTTCTAGTAATCTCTTCTCCTTCAGGCTTCTTCTTCTTTGGACTTTATTTTGCGTTTGGCTACCAACTTTAAAAGGTGCATTACCACCACCACCTGGACTGGAGTGTGTCTTTCAATCGCCCACGTGGGTAGATGCTCCTAAAAACCAATGAGGAGATGGGAGAGGCAGGACTTGCAGCGAGTTGAGCGTCATAAATAGAACCGAGTTCTATTTTAGCGCCTGGCCACGCAGACGCTCGTTGACGCGCGCGAGCAGTGTGGGTGCCATGATTGCGGTGTTAGAAAAAAGGGCGCTATCTAGAACCTAAAATTGTTTTTCGGCTGTCCTCATAGGATAACCTTTTTTGGGCTCCATGTAGAAACCTCTGTTGAAAGGATTCTCCAAAGGGTTCTCCTATGGGGAGCACCTTTTTTCTATGACTGTATCACTGACACACACAGATTAAGATCACTTTATTGGTCAATTGCACACAAGGTCCAACTGAAATTTGACTTCTGCTTTTAACCCAACCCCTCTGAAAGCCATACATACACCTACAGTTTTTCAGGGGGAGAGATGCAGGGGGCTGCTATGCTGGTCGCCTGGGGAGTTGTTGTTGTGGGGGGTTAAGTGCCTTGCTCAAGGGCATAACAGCAAACAATGGATGGAAGTGAATAGGGCATTTCCACGTAAAAAAGGTATACGGGCAATTCCATAAATAATTTTTTTTTTAATTATTTTTTAAATCATTGTTATATTTACATTTTACATTTTAGTCATTTGACAGATGCTCTTATCCAGAGCAACTTACAGTTAGTGAGTGCATAAATGTTTCATACATATAGGACAGACACTTCAAAACATACTTCCTTTTATTAAAAAAATTCCTATCTGTTTTTCCATGTATGAATCTGTTATTAAATGCATTTCTATGGGCTAACAGAAGTAAGGCAAAATTCAATGTTTCATCAAATAATATTTGTATGAAAAAAATGTATACCTACAGGGGTCCTAAAATTCCAAATCAAATAGCTAAATGATCCTTGGTATGACTATCTTAAAACAATTCCATATGTTAGCTCAGTAGAAACCCAGCCCATAGCCCTTAGACTATGGGCAGGCATGTGCACAGATAGGGCTCTACCTGGGCAGAGGACATGCCCCTTCCAGTCTCCAAAGTGCCCTTTTGGGTGGTGGTATAATTTCGAGATAGATTTGAATTATTTGAAATAATCTTTTCAATCAGGGGGCTGCCCTTAATTTCATTTTGAGCACCTGCCCCCTGAAAGGTCTGTGCACAGCCCTGACTAGGAGGATACAATACGCATTTCTTTAATAAAAAGACAGGTGCTGCTGATAGTACTGCCATCATCGTCGAGGCAGAGGACATGTACAGTATGATGCTGTCTGGCAAAAATATTATGGCATGTCATACTCTTGTTGTCCAGACAGCATCAGATACATGGGCTACATATAGTAAGACAGAGGGGTGCTGTTTCCCTCGCTCGGATGCTTTCTCCAGTGAGATAGTTTCTGCCACTTGCAAATGTAAGGAAAGTTGGCGGGTGCACAGTGCACTGTTCGGATGCTGGAATTATTTTGGATGAACGTGCGAAGGTAACCTAATTTTTGAAGTGATTTGTTTGACAATCAGATGAAAATATCATGACTGGTTGTGTTCATGGCACATTAAAAGGTAATACATTTTTACAGTTACACTGAACACAAATATAAACACAACATGCAACAATTTCAAAGATTTTACTGAGCTACAGTTCATATAAGGAAATCAGTCAATTGAAATAAATTAATTATGCCCTAATCTATAAATTTCACATGACTGGGAATACAGATATGCATTTGTTGGTCACAGATACCTAAAAAAAAATAGGGGCGTGGATCAGAAAACCAGTCAGTATCTAGTGTGAACACCATTTTCCTCATGCAGTGCGACACATCTTCTTAGCATAGAGTTGATCAGGCTGTTGATTGTGGCCTGTGGAATGTTGTCCCACTTCTATTCATTGGCTGTGCGAAGTTGCTGGATATTGGAAGGAACTGTAACACGCTGTCGTACACGTCAATCCAGAGCATCCCAAACATGCTCAATGTGTGACATGTCTGGTGAGTATGTAGGCCATGGAAGAACTGGGACATTTTCAGATTCCAGGAATTGTGTACAGATCCTTGCAACATGGGGCAGTGCATTATCATGCTGAAACATGTGATGGTGGCAGATGAATGGCACAACAATGGGCCTCAGGATCTCGTCACGGTATCTCTGTGCATTCAAATTGCCATCGATAAAATGCAATTGTGTTTGTTGTGCGTAGCTTATGCATGCCCATACCATAACCCCACCACCACCATGGGGCACTCTGTTCACAACATTGACATCAACAAACCGCTCGCCCACACGACGCCATACACACGCTGTCTGCCATCTGCACGCAGATGAGCTTCCCTGAGACGTTTTCTGACAGTTTGTGCAGAAATTCTTTGGTTGTGCAAACCCACAGTTTTATCAGCTGTCCAGGTGGCTGGCCTAGACGATCTTGCAGGTCAAGAAGCTGGATGTGGTGGTCCTGGGCTGGCGTGGTTAAACGTGGTCTGCGGTTGTGAGGCCGGTTGGACATACTGCTAAACTCTCTAAAACAACTTTGGAGGTGGCTTATGGTAGAGGAATTAACATTAAATTATCTGGCAATAGCTCTGGTGGACATTCCTGCAGTCAGCATGCCAATTGCACACTCCCTCAAAACTTTAGACATCTGTGACATTGTGTTGTGTGACTAAACTGCACATTTTAGAGTGGCCTTTTGTCCCCCGCACAAGGTGCACCTGTGTAATGATCATGCTGTTTAATCAGCTTCTTGATATGCCACACCTGTCAGGTGGATGGCTTATCTTGGCAAATGAGAAATGCTCATTAACATTTGTTGGTCACAGATACCTAAAAACAACATTTGAGAGAAATAAGCTTTTTGTGCATATGGAACATTTCTGGCCTCTTTTATTTCAGCTCATGAAACCAACACTTTACATGTTGCGTTTTATTTTTTTGTTCAGTATAAATTGTCTACCCTGTATATAGCATCTTACTTTCTTGTCTTCTTATTTCGTATTTTTATTTCTTGTGTGTTTTTGTTCTACCTTTATGTTATTTTTTGTGCTACATTGATATTGATTACTGCATTGTTGGGTTTGGAGCTTGCAAGAAAAGCATTTCACTGTACTTGTGCAAGGGACATTAACATTTTACAATAAATCCCTGGGCCCTTCAAATCACTACTTCTGCCCCTGCACACACACACACACACACACACACACACAGAATTGATACTACAGCCCTGCTAATCGTTGGCTATTAGTGGGCGAGTCTAGGATTACATGTCTTATTAAATACAGAATTCCAAATGAGCCTCATTAAATAAGAAAGTGTCCCTTTTTTAATGAAGCTAATTTATATGGAAATTACACATAATACGCACGATTCAGAAAGAGATTTATCCTCATTGGATGTAGGGGGAGGAATTAGACGAAAAGCACGTGAGAGTGATTTTTTTCGATTTCTTCTAATTGGTTGGGACAATCTTTTCTGGGCTGTAAAGTTGAGGCCGAAAATGTTTTACGCAAGCACGCATGCAGACAGACACTGACACGATGATGATCGTCCCATGTCCTCATCACTTGATCTAAAATAAATTATGAATAACCAGACACTGACGATGATTTACGGTTGATGAAAAGCACATGTATTTATTGATAATAATGTGGGTTAGAGATGTCCTCTTGATTGTTGTTGATTACCTGTAAAAGAAGAGAAACTTGTATTAGAGTTTGGAGCGTCGGCATATTGTTGGCGCCGAAACCTATTGTGGTGCATCTCCAGGTAAAATGTTACACTTTCTTGTCATATATGTCACGATAAAAAGTTACCTCTATAATGTGATCATGTTTAGCAATTGAAATGTTAAGGTAGATCGTCAGAAATGTGTATGATTATATTTTATTCCTCGTTTATTGAAGAGGCTTCTGTTAATTTCCTGTTAAGAGAATTGACGGGCAAATGGGGCGCGTTCGAGCACATGGTGTTTCTATAGGCAGGTTTCCACTGACCTAGGTTTATTCGACAAAAGCAATGTCGCAAAAATGTAATGGAAACGGCATATACAGGAGACATTTTATAAAGATCAACTACTACGATTTTTATTTTGTTTAACTTTCTTTATTGTTAGAAATACTGTTGGAAACTGTGTTTTTCGAAAAAAATGATTGCCGAATACTTTTGAAGGTATGCAGTGCACGTGATGTCATCACATAACTATAAGCTCCAATTCACATTTATTTATAAATGCCAACTGCTTGCAAAATCTTTTTTTTCAACTATAAAAATAATGTTTCTTTGCAGGACAAGGATTGTCCTGACTTTCAAGAATGCCTGAATTGCTTCGCCTTGCTTTTCTGGTTGGCTGGCAAGTTTCACCATCCAATTATTTTCGATCTACAAGGACCTAGGCAATACGTTGGCACATGAGACTAATTAGAATATGGCAAATATTAGTCAATTATGCTGGCTTTCGCGGGCTACCTGAGACATGAAACAGATAGGTGGGAGGGCATACAGGCTGTCGGCAATTTATTAATGCAAAATTTGCCTACAATGGGTAATGGAAACACTGCAACCACTAGATTTGTATTCAAAACTGTAGGTTTTTGCCGAAACGTTTTTTTTTCTATGTGTCTTTTCATTACGTCCAGCCATTTCCATCAAGTATAGGTAGCTGCGTCCCTGTTGGTGCTGTCATCTTCAGGACAGGAATACCGGTTTACTTAACGGAGGAATAAACACACATGTTCATCGTTAAGTAAACCGGTATTCCTGTCCTGAAGATGACAGCATCAACAGGTTATGGGCCCAGAAGGGAACATGGAAGCCGATGAAATAGATTATGTTTCGACAGAGATTTAAAAAACTACGAGTTAAGTTTTTGGGGCACTTGCGTTTGCTAGGGCTAAAGGCCGCCATATTGAGCGTGGATGAAGATGAAGAAGACGGAGAGAAAAATGAAGAAGCCTACGCCGAATTGATACAGGTTTTGGATGATAAAAGTATTTCCCTGATAATGAGAGAAGCAGCAGATGATGGGAGAAAAGCGTTGAAGATATTGAGGGAACATTATGCAGGTAAAGGGAAGCCACATGTGATTAGCCTCTACACTGATAATAATAATAATAATAATAATAATAATATGCCATTTAGCAGACGCTTTTATCCAAAGCGACTTACAGTCGTGCGTGCATACATTTTTGTGTATGGGTGGTCCCGGGGATCGAACCCACTACCTTGGCGTTACAAGCGCCGTGCTCTACCAGCTGAGCTACAGAGGACCACACTGAGCTAACTTCTCTTCAGAAAGCCGCTGACGAAAATGTTACGGACTATATCATTCATGCTGAGACGGCTATTACAGCACTGAGGAATGCTGAAGAGACTTTAAGTGACGGGCTGTTGATTGCAATGATTCTGAAAGGTTTGCCCCAATCATTTAAGCCGTTTGCCATCCACATAACGCAGAGTGACGAGCCGACAACTTTTGGCAAGTTCAAAACCAAGTTGAGGAGCTATGAAAGCAGAGAAGTTTAGCGCCATTTCCACTGACGACAACATGATGAAGGCAAGTAACATTAAAGTTAGCTGGCCAAGAGGAAGAGATAAAGGGACCGAGATAACCTGCTTCAACTGTGGCCAGAAAGGGCACAAGGCCCGGGAATGTACCGTTACTGGAGAGCACAGAGAACGGAGACAGTGGTGTAGTTTTTGCAAGAGCTCCACTCATACTGACGCAAATTGCAGACGGAAAAGAAGAGACAATGTGAAACAAGTAACAGATGCTGAAGGCCACACATTTGCATTCAGAATAAGTGACTGTCAGGTTCGTGGACTGAAACAGAAAGGGCTGATGGTTGATACGGGAGCAACGTCACATATAGTCACGGACATCGGGAAGTTTAAGGAGTTTGACGAGACTTTCAAACCGGAAAAACATTCCGTGGAGCTGGCTGACGGAACAAGAACGAATGGTGTCGCGGAGAGGTGCAGCGGAGGTTTACCTGAGAGACAACATGGGCCGTCGGGTGAAAACAACGCTGACAAAGGCGCTGTACGTGCCGTCGTTTCCACAGGACATTTTTCTCTGTTAAAGCAGCGACAGCCAACGGAGCTTCAGTCAACTTTCGACAGGGGTGTAACAAGCTCATCCACAAGAACGGTACCACTTTTGACATCGAGGAGTACGACAGACTTACACTGTAAGTGATGAAAATGATGATGGATGTCATGGGTGCTATGATATTCACACATGGCACAAAATTCTTGGCCACTGTAATTTTGAGGATGTGTCAAAGTTAGAAAATGTGACAGAGGGAATGAAAATCACAGGTAAGATTGACAAATCTACCCTCAACTGTGAAATAAGCGGCTCTTGAGCTTGTGCACACTGATTTGGCTGGCCCTATTGAGCCAGAGGCGAAAGATGGGTTCAGATATACTCTAGCATTTACGAATGATTATTCAGGGGCAGTTTTTGTGTATTTCCTAAAAGCAAAGAGTGATACTGTAAAAGCTACTGAGAAGTTTATTGCTGATGTGGCCCCTTATGGGAAAATGTGGTCCTCTGTAGCTCAGCTGGTAGAGCACGGCGCTTGTAACGCCAAGGTAGTGGGTTCGATCCCCGGGACCACCCATACACACAAAAAAAAAATGTATGCACGCATGACTGTAAGTCGCTTTGGATAAAAGCGTCTGCTAAATGGCATATTATTATTATTATTAAAATAAAGTGTGTCAGGTCAGATAATGGCACAGAGTTCACAGCCAAAGAGTTCCAGTCACTGCTCAGTAAGAATGCCATAAGACATGAAACTTCAGCCCCTTACTCACCCCATCAAAATGGGACCGCTGAGAGAAATTGGAGAACACTGTTTGAAATGGCAAGATGCATGCTACTTGAGAGCAACCTACCAAAGAACTTGTGGACATATGCTGTAATGACTGCTGCAGTAATTTGCAATAGGTGTTACAATAAGCGTGTAGGACAGACTCCACACTACATGTTTACTGGGAGAAAGCCTGATCTTTCAAAGATTAAATAATTTGGATCTGTTTGCTATGCATACAGACAGAACAAGAAAAAGTTGGACTCAAGATGTGAAAAGGGTATTTTTGTCGGGTATGCTAAAAATAGTCCAGCATACCTAGTCTACTACCCAGACACTGGAAAAGTTCTTAAAAACAGATTAGTCAAGTTCGTTACAAAAGGTGTAGTCGAACGCCAAACTCAGACAGATTTGGAAATGAGTGATGATCTTCATGGGGAGAGATTTGAATCCCCCATGCCAAAAGCCAAGATGGCAGATCAAAATTCCGAAGAGACACAAGATGTGCAAATGGAGACTTCAGATAGTCAGAGTCCACGCTATCCAGACAGAGAGAGGAAGAAGCCCCAGTACTTAAAAGACTATGAGTGTAAAGTGAAGGGTGATGACCAGATACCACCTAGTGTTGACTACTGCTACAGAGTAATGTGCAATGCACCACAAACCTTCAAAGAAGCAATGATTTCACCAAAATCAGAGATTTGGGCTACTGCTATGAAGGAGGAGATGGATTCCCTTAGGGAAAATGATACATTCACATTGACCACACTGCCAGAGAGTAGAAATGCAGTGGGGGGCAGGTGGGTCTATGAGGTCAAAAACAATTCAGATGAGACTGAGACATACAAGGAAAGATATGTTGCAAAGGGGTATAGTCAAGTGGCAGGAATAGACTATAAGGATACTTTTTCTCCAACTGCAAATATGACATCAGTACGCTGTTTGATGCAGCTAGCAGCTCAGTATGACTTAGAGTTACATCAGATGGATGTCAAAACAGCATATCTACATGCTCCTATTGACTGTGAAGTGTACATGGAGCAACCAGAGGGTTTTGAAGTCAGGTCAGATACAGGTGAGCAACTAGTCTGCAAACTGAACAAGTCACTGTACAGCCTGAAACAGTCAGGAAGGAACTGGAACAAAATGTTGCATGATCACCTTAGTGAAAATGGTTTTACACAGAACCCAGCTGATCACTGTGTTTATAACAAACAAACTGCAACAGAAAGGATCATTTTGATAATTTGGGTCGATGATCTAATTATCGCTGCTAGTGATAGTGACTCACTCACAAGTGTAAAATAAATGTTAAGTGAAAAATTTAAGATGAAAGATCTTGGGAGGCTTAGACATTTCCTAGGCATTGATTTTACACAAAGTGAAGGGAAAATAAAGATGAATCAAACAAGGTACATAACCAAGATACTGGAAAGGTTTGGTATGTCAGACTGTAAAACAAGGTCAACACCATGTGAACAAAAACAAAACTTTGATGGTGATGGTGAACCTATTGATTCAAAAAGGTATCGTGAAGTGATAGGCAGCTTGATATACACTGCTCAAAAAAATAAAGGGAACACTAAAATAACACATCCTAGATCTGAATGAATGAAATAATCTTATGAAATACTTTTTTCTTTACATAGTTGAATGTGCTGACAACAACATCACACAAAAATTATCAATGGAAATCAAATTTATCAACCCATGGAGGTCTGGATTTGGAGTCACCCTCAAAATTAAAGTGGAAAACCACACTACAGGCTGATCCAACTTTGATGTAATGTCCTTAAAACAAGTCAAAATGAGGCTCAGTAGTGTGTGTGGCCTCCACGTGCCTGTATGACCTCCCTACAACGCCTGGGCATGCTCCTGATGAGGTGGCGGATGGTCTCCTGAGGGATCTCCTCCCAGACCTGGACTAAAGCATCCGCCAACTCCTGGACAGTCTGTGGTGCAACGTGACGTTGGTGGATGGAGCGAGACATGATGTCCCAGATGTGCTCAATTGGATTCAGGTCTGGGGAACGGGCGGTCCATAGCATCAATGCCTTCCTCTTGCAGGAACTGCTGACACACTTCAGTCACATGAGGTCTAGCATTGTCTTGCATTAGGAGGAACCCAGGGCCAACCGCACTAGCATATGGTCTCACAAGGGGTCTGAGGATCTCATCTCGGTACCTAATGGCAGTCAGGCTACCTCTGGCGAGCACATGGAGGGCTGTGTGTCCCCCCAAAGAAATGCTACCCCACACCATGACTGACCCACCGCCAAACCGGTCATGCTGGAGGATGTTACAGGCAGCAGAACGTTCTCCACGGCGTCTCCAGACTCTGTCACGTCTGTCACGTGCTCAGTGTGAACCTGCTTTAATCTGTGAAGAGCACAGGGCGCCAGTGGCGAATTTGCCAATCTTGGTGTTCTCTGGCAAATGCCAAACGTGCTGCACAGTGTTGGGCTGTAAGCACAACCCCCACCTGTGGACGTCGGGCCCTCATACCACCCTCATGGAGTCTGTTTCTGACTGTTTGAGCAGACACATGCACATTTGTGGCCTGCTGGAGGTCATTTTGCAGGGCTCTGGCAGTGCTCCTCCTGCTCCTCCTTGCACAAAGGCGGAGGTAGCAGTCCTGCTGCTGAGTTGTTGCCCTCCTACGGCCTCCTCCACGTCTCCTGATGTACTGGCCTGTCTCCTGGTAGCGCCTCCATGCTCTGGACACTACGCTGACAGACACAGCAAACCTTCTTGCCACAGTTCGCATTGATGTGCCATCCTGGATGAGCTGCACTACCTGAGCCACTTGTGTGGGTTGTAGACTCCGTCTCATGCTACCACTAGAGTGAAAGCATCGCCAGCATTCAAAAGTGACCAAAACATCAGCCAGGAAGCATAGGAACTGAGAAGTGGTCTGTGGTCACCACCTGCAAAACCAGTCCTTTATTGGGGGTGTCTTGCTAATTGCCTATAATTTCCACCTGTTGTCTATTCCATTTGCACAACAGCATGTGAAATGTATTGTCAATCAGTGTTGCTTCCTAAGTGGACAGTTTGATTTCACAGAAGTGTGATTGACTTGGAGTTACATTGTGTTGTTTAAGTGTTCCCTTTATTTTTTTGAGCAGTGTATGTGATGACATGTACAAGACCGGATATCAGTTGGATTGTCAGCAAGCTGTCACAATACCTATCAGAACCAAAAGAGCAACACTGGATAACAGCTAAACATGTGTTGAGGTACTTGAAGGGGACAATGAATCAGGAGTTGTGTTACAAAAAGGGGGTGGAAAAACTCAACCTCGTAGCATATAGTGATGCTGATTGGGCAGCAGATCAAAGTGACAGACGAAGCATAACAGGGTATTGTTTTAGTTTAGCTAAATATGGACCTGTTATTTCATGGAGGTCTAAGAAGCAGCCAACAGTAGCTTTATCTACATGTGAAGCAGAGTACATGGCACTGGTTGCTACTACACAAGAAAGTTTGTACCTTGTACAGTTATTGGGCGAGATGGATAGTGAGTGCCAATATGCACCAGTAACAATCTTTGAAGATAACCAAGGTGCAATTGCTCTGTCAAAGAACCCAGTATGTCGTCAGAGATGTAAACATGTCGACATCAGATATAATTTCATTCGATCTGCACTCAGTGATGGTAAAATAAGTATTGAATATTGTCCAACGGCAGACATGGTTGCAGATGTTTTGACTAAACCTGTAACGAAGTTCAAAAATGAAAAATTATTGGGTTATATGTTTGGAATATAAACAGACATTTGTGAGATGTATAACTGTAAGCTAAATGTGTTGATAAAGTTAGGTTGAATACGACTTGTACAGTATAAGAGCAAGTGGGGGTGTTAACATATAGACTAATATGTTATTAAATGGTGTTCTTACACTGGTACAGTCATGCCCTATGAGAGATGTACAACTGCGCATGTGCAAAAATAAAGAAAGTGCATTCCCTTGTTCTGGTTAAAACACCAACGATGAACATGTGTGTTTATTCCTCCGTTAAGTAAACCGGTATTCCTGTCCTGAAGATGACAGCACCAACAGTCCCGGACTGGCCTCGGAGTAGTGGGTGTCGAAAGGAGGGGATGTGTCAAAAGCGCTCTGCTATAGGTTAGACGCTCTTGATTGAACGGTGTTGTCTATGCCATTAAAAGTGTTCCCATGGTGCCATTGTGAAACTTGCACTCCTGTAGATCTGAAATAATTGGATGGTGAAACTTGCCAGCCAACCAGAAAGCAAGGCGAAGCAATTCAGGCATTCTTGAAAGTCAGGACAAGTGTTCCCATTGGTCAATTCCAGACTGGTCTCTACCTGATGTTGCAGAGACTTCTGAGATGCTGCGTTGTTTTGCAGCTAATATATTTCCGTTGTCTGCTTTTGCCGATTTCAAAGTCACTTACTATCCAGAGCAACTGCGTCACCAGATTAGTATAAACAGTTGGTAACATTGTAATGATAGCTTATTTTCCATGTGATAACCAATGTACCGGTAGTTATAGCACACAAGTAGGTTGCCTACAGTGAATTACTAAATATAGCATGCACGCACACACATACCTTACAGATAGAGTTGAATTATAAGAGAAACACACAAATAGTATAAATGATCACTAGATAGACAGAATAACATAATTATGTATAGGTAGTACTCAACACAGAAATCCTAAAATGGTAAAGTAGTGTACATATGAGTCTGAAAGTGCTTTGTCTGCAGTAAAGTGATGAAGTCCATTGGTATCATCAAAAAGATGAGTCCTTTGGTTCATCAGGCTTGAGTCCTAACTCTATAGTACAGTTTAATTCACCCATATCTCATTTGCTGCAATATTGTGTACATATGCTTCCTACCTACAAAAATGACACATTATCCAAAATAAATTTGCAAGATAGCCACATCCTTCATGAACAGCTTCTACCCCCAAGCCATAAGACTGCTGAACAGTTAATCAAATGGCTACCCGGAGTATTTGCAATTTACCCTTACCTACATGTATATATTACCTCAAATCAACTCAACTACCACTACACTGACTCTGTACCGGTACTCCTTGTATACTGAACAGAAATATAAATGCAACATGTAAAGTGTTGGTCCCATGTTTCATGAGCTAAAATAAAAGATCCCAGAAGTGTTCCGTATGCACAAAAAGCTTATTTCTCTCCAATTTTGTGCACACATTTCTTTACATCCCTGTTAGTGAGCATTTCTGCTTTGCCAAGATAATCCACCCACCTGACAGGTGTGGCATATCAAGAAGCTGATTAAACAGCATGGTCATTACACAGGTGCACCTTGTGCTGGGGACAATAAAAGGCCACTCTAAAATGTGCAGTTTAGTCACACAACACAATGCCACAGATGTCTCAAGTTTTGAGGAAGCGTGCAAATGGCATGCTGACTGCAGGAATGTCCACCAGAGCTGTTGCCAGATAATTTAATGTTAATTTCTTTACCATAAGCCACCTCCAACGTTGTTTTAGAGAGTTTGGAAGTATGTCCAACCGGCCTCACAACCGCAGACCACGTGGAACCATGCCAGCCCAGGACCTCCACATCCGGCTTCTTCACCTGTGGGATCGTCTGAGACCAGCCACCCAGACAGCTGATGAAGCGCTAGATAATGGCGCCGGAGGAGATGGCTTCCGTTTTATGGCCCCCTAACCAATTGCGCTATTATGTGTGTTTTTTCGTGTTATTTGTAATTTATTCTGTACATAATGTTTTTGCCACCGTCTCTTATGACCAAAAAGAGCTTCTGGATATCAGGACAGCGATTACTTAACTTGTATTGGATGAAGATTCTTTCTTCAACGAGTCGGACGCGAAGGATATTCTACAGACACCCGACAAGGCCCAAATCCCCGTCATTCGCATGAGAAAGAGATAGAGATATCGTGGACGTAGGTCGAGGTGCCTTGTAAGGATCCGACGGCGAGCGAGTAATCTGCCTCTACCATCAGTCCTATTAGTCAATTTACAATCATTGGAGAAAAAAATTAGCAGTGGTGAAAAAAGTACTCAATTCTCATACTTGAGTAAAAGTAAAGATACCTTAATAGAAAAGGACTCAAGTAAATGTGAAAGTCACCCAGTAAAATACTACTTGAGTAAAAGTCTAAAAGTAAAAACATATGGGGGATTGGAAGTGATGCAGACAATTACATTGATGGAAGTATTTGGTTTTAAATATACTTAAGTATCAACAGTAAATGTAGCTGCTGAAATATACTTAAGTATCAAAAGTAAAAGTACTAATAATTAAAAATTCCTTATATTAAGCAAACCAGACGGCACAATTTTCTTGTTTTTTTTATTTACGGATAGCCAGGGTCACACTCTAACAGTCAGACATTTAAAAACAAAGCATTTGTGCAGGGAAACTTAAATCCGTTCGACCTAATTTCTACCAGCATGTTAAATGTGCAACCAGAGTAAAAAAAAAAACTGTACACCAACTTTACTCCACACACAGAGACATGTACAAAGATCTGCCTCGCCCTCCATTTGTAAAATCTGACCATAATTCTATCCTCCTGATTCCTGCTTATAAGCAAAAACTAAAGCAGGAAGCACCAGTGACTCGGTTAATAAAAAAGTGGCCAGATGACGCAGATGCTAAGCTACAGGACTGTTTTGCTTGCACAGACTGGAATATGTTCCGGGATTCTTCCGATGGCATTGAGGAGTACACCACATCAAGTCACTGGCCTCATCAATAAGTGCGTTGATGACGTCGTCCCCACAGTGACCGTATGTACATACCCCAACCAGAAGCCATGGATTACAGGCAACATCCGCACTGAGCTAAAAGGTATAGCTGCCGCTTTCAAGGAGCGGGACTCTAACCTGGACGCTTATAATAAATCCCGCTATGCCCTCTGACGAACTATCCAACAGGCAAAAAGTCAATACAGAACTAAGATTGAATCGTACTATACCGGCTCCGAAGCTCGCCGGATGTGGCAGGGCTTGCAAACTATTACAGACTACAAAGGGAGGCACAGCCGCGAGCTGCCCAGTAACACAAGCCTACCAGACGAGCTAAATCACTTCTATGCTTGCTTCGAGCCAAGCAACACTGAAGCATGCATGAGAGCATCAGCTGTTCCGGATGACTATGTGATCACGCTCTCCATAGCCGATGTGAGTAAGACTTTTAAGCAGGTCAACATTCACAAGGCCGCAGGGCCATACGGATTACCAGGATGCGTACTCCGAGCATGCGCTGACCAACTGGCAAGTGTCTTCACTGACATTTTCAACATGTCCTTGACTGAGTCTGTAATACCAACATGTTTCAAGCAGACCACCATAGTCCCTGTGCCCAAGAACACTAAGATAACCTGCCTAAATGACTACCGACCCGTAGTACTCACGTCTGTAGCCATGAAGTGCTTTGAAAGGCTGGTCATGGCTCACATCAACACCGTTATCCCAGAAACCCTAGACCCACTCTAATTTGCATACCGCCCCAACTGATCCAAAGATGATGCAATCTCTATTGCACTCCACATGGGCCTTTGCCACCTGGACAAGAGGAACACCTACGTGAGAATGCTATTCATTGATTACAGCTCAGCGTTCAACACCATAGTGCCCTCAAAGCTCATCACTAAGCTAAGGACCCTGGGACTAAACACCTCCCTCTGCAACTGGATCCTGGACTTCCTGACGGGCCGCCCCCAGGTGGTAAGGGTAGGTAATAACACATCTGCCACGCTGATCCTCAACACAGGGGCCCCTCAGGGGTGCGTGCTCAGTCCCCTCCTGTACTCCCTGTTCACCCATGACTGCATGGCCTGGCACGACTCCAACACCATCATTTAAGTTTGCCGACGACACAACAGTGGGAGGCCTGATCACCGACAACGATGAGACAGCCTATAGGGAGGAGGTCAGAGACCTGGCCGTGTGGTGCCAGGATAACAACCTCTCCCTCAACGTCATAAAGACAAAGGAGATGACTGTGGACTACAGGGAAAAAAAGAGGACTGAGCACTCCCCCATTCTCACCAACGGGCTGTAGTGGAACAGGTTGAGAGCTTCAAGTTCCTTGGTGTCCACATCACCAAACTATCATGAAGAGGGCACGACAAAGCCCAGGAGCTCAGGACAAAGCCCAAAGCTCAGGAGACTGAAAAGATTTGGCATGGGTCCTCAGATCCTCAAAAAGTTATACAGCTGCACCATCCTGACTGGTTGCATCACTGCCTGGTATGGCAACTGCTCGGCCTCCGACCGCAAGGCACTACAGAGGGTAGTGTGTTTTGCCCAGTACATCACTGGGGCCAAGCTTCCTGCCATCCAGGATCTCTATACCAGGCAGTGTCAGAGGAAGGCCCTAAAAATTGTCAAAGACTCCAGCCACCCTAGTCATAGACTGTTCTCTCTGCCGCACCGCACGGCAAGCGGTACCGGAGCGACAAGTCTAGGTCCAAAAGGCTTCTTAACAGCTTCTACCCCCAAGCCACTAGACTCCTGAACAGCTAATCATGGCTACCCGGACTATTTGCATTGTCCCCCCACCCCACCCCCTCTTTTACGCTGCTGCTACTCTCTGTTCATTATCTATGCATAGTCATTTTAACTCTACCCACATGTACATATTACCTCAATTACCTCGACTAACTGGTGCCCCCGCACATTGACTCTGTACCGGTACCCCCTGTATATAGCCTCTATTTATTTTAATGCTGCTCTTTAATTATTTTTTATTTAAATTATTTACTCATCTATTTTTTACTTAACACTTATTTTTCTTAAAACTGCATTGTTGGTTAAGGGCTTGTAAGTAAGCATTTCACTGTAAGGTCTTCATCTGTTCTATTCGGCGCATGTGGCAAATAACATTTGATTTGATTTGAAACTGAGGAGTATTTCTGTCTGTAATAAAGCCCTTTTGTGGGGGGGGGGAAACTCATTCTGATTGGCTGGGCCTGGCTCCCCATTGTGTGGGCCTGGCTCCCAAGTGGGTGGTCCTATGCCCTCCCAGGCCCACCCATGGCAGCGCCCCTGCCCAGTCATGTGAAATCCATAGATTAGGGCCTAATTTATTTATTTCAATTGACAGATGTTCTTATATAAACTGTAACTCAGTAAAATCGTTAATTGTTGCATGTTGCGTAAATATTTTTGTTCAGTGGCTTGCGAAATTATTCACCCCCCTTGGCATTTTTCCTATTTTGTTGCCTTACAACCTGGAATTAAAATGGATTTTTTGGGGGTTTGTATCATTTGATTTACACAACATGCCTAACACTTTGAAGATACAACAGATTCTCAATTGGATTGAGGTCTGGGCTTTGACTAGGCCATTCCAAGACATTTAAATGTTTCCCCTTAAACCACTCGAGTGTTGCTTTAGCAGTATGCTTAGGGTCATTGTCCTGCTGGAAGGTGAACCTCCGTCCCAGTCTCAAATCTTTGGAAGACTGAAACAGGTATACCTCAAGAATTTCCCAGTATTTAGCGCCATCCATCATTCCTTCAATTCTGACCAGTTTTCCAGTCCCTCCCGATGAAAAACATGGTGTTCTCGGGGTGATGAGAGGTGTTGGGTTTGCGCCAGACATAGCGTTTTCCTTGATGGCCAAAAAGCTCAATTTTAGTCTCATCTGACCAGATCTACTTCTTCACAACTTAGTCCCTGACATGTTTGGAGAGCTCCTTGGTCTTCATGGTGGCGCTTGCTTGGTGGTGCCCCTTGGTTAGTGGTGTTGCAGACTCTGGGGCCTTTCAGAACAGGTGTATATATACTGAGATCATGTGACAGATCATGTGACACTTAGATTTCACACAGGTGGACTTTATTTAACTAATTATGTGACTTCTGAAGGTAATTGGTTGTATCAGATCTTATTTAGGGGCTTCATAGCAAAGGGGGTGAATACATATGCACGCACCACTTTTCCGTTATATTCTTTCAGACTATTTTGTGTATGTCCATTACATGAAATCCAAATTAAAATCCATTTAAATTACAGGTTGTAATGCAACAAAATAGGAAAAACGCCAAGGGGGATGAATACTTTTGCAAAGCACTGTATGTTTGTAACATTAGGTAGCCTAGCTAACTATTCTTTAACAAAATACACATAAAACATGAACAATGAGAACCATTGCCCAACATTGTTTGCATTGAAAGATGCATTACAAAGTACAGATAGGCTTACTTTATACAAATTATGGAAATACTTAAGATTAAGTCAAAGTTAGAGGATTTAGTGAAAATCAAGCAAGAGTGTGATGGTACTCCAATCTAAAGTTTAACATAACAAGAAAACAGTGGGAGGGCAGTCGTAGCAATATAAACATCAGTTGAAAGGTGTTTCATAAACCCTTGCTGTATGACTGACAATACATGTCCCCTATCTCTTGTGTGGGATCATCATTCTAATACTGTAATGACTGTATTTTGTAATTACTGTCCCCCCCCTCACATTTTTCTTGAGTTTCGACATACAGTGCCTTCGGAAAGTATTCAGACCCCTTGACTTTTTCCACAGTTAGGTTACAGCCTTATTTTAAAATGGATTAAATTGTTTTTTTCCCCCCCTCAATCTACACACAATACACCATAATGACAAAGCAAAAACAGGTTTTAAAATAACTGAAATATTACATTTACATAAGTATTCAGACCCTTTACTCAGTACTTTGTTGAAGAACCTTTGGCAGCGATTACAGCCTCGAGTCTTCTTGGGTATGACGCTACAAGCTTGGCACACCTGTATTTGGGGTGTGCTTAGGGTCGTGGTCCTGTTGGAAGGTGAACCTTCACCCCTGTCTAAGGTCCTGAGAGCTCTGGAGCAGGTTTTCATCAAGGATCTCTTTGTACTTTGCTACGTTCATCTTTGCCTCGAGCCTGACTAGTCTCCCAGTCCCTGCCGCTGAAAAACATCCCCACACCATGACTCTCCCACCACCATGCTTCAACGTAGGGATGGTGCCAGGTTTCCTCCAGACGTGACACTTGGCATTCAGGCCAAAGAGTTCAATCTTGTTTCTCATGGTCTGAGAGTCTTTAGGTGCCTTTTGGCAAACTCCAAGCGGGCTGTCATGTGCCTTTTACTGAGGAGTGGCTTCCGCCTGGCCACTACCATAAAGGCCTGATTGGGGGAGTGCTGCAGAGATGGTTGTCCTTCTGGAAGGTTCTCCCATCTCCACAGAGGAACTCTAGAGCTCTGTCAGAGTGACCATCGGGTTCTTGGTCACCTCCCTGACCACGGCCCTTCTCCCCCGATTGCTCAGTTTGGCCAGGCGACCAGCTCTAAGAAGAGTCTTGGTGGTTCAAAACTTCTTCCATTTAAGAATGATGGAGGCCACTGTGTTCTTGGGGACCTTCAATGCTGCACAAATGTTTTGGTACCCTTCCCCAGATCTGTGCCTCGACACAATCCTGTCTCTGAGCTCTACAGACAAATCCTTCAATCTCATGGCTTGGTTTTTGCTCTGACATGCACTGTCAACTGTGGGACCTTATATAGACAGACAGGTGTGTGCCTTTCCAAATCATGTCCAATCAATTGAATTTACCACAGGTGGACTCCAATCAAGTTGTAGAAACATCTCAAGTATGATCAATGGAAACAGTATGCTATGAGACTCGAAATTGAGCTCAGGTGCAAAGGGTCTGAATACTTATGTAAATAAGATATTTCTGTTTACAATTTTTAATACATTTGCAAACATTTCTATAAACCTGTTTTCTCTTTGTCATTATAGGGTATTGTGTGTAGATTGCTGAGGATATTTTTTATTCAATCCATTTTAGAATAAGGCTGTAACGTAACAAAATGTGTTAAAGGTCTAGGGGTCTGAATACTTTCCGAAAGCACTGTATGTAGAAACTCTTCAACCTTTAGTTTAAGCAACAAATCACTCTGGATAATCAAAGGCTTTATTCAAATATGAAATAAATACTAACAAAGAAAAATGTCAGAAATCCCAAGATTTTGCATAAATACATAATTTACATTCCAGAGCATATCAGAGAGAACACGTTAAAAAAAGGAATATATCGCAACATCTAGAAGCAAGCAGCAAAATAACACAAAACAAGGACAGTGCATGAAACAAAACCATCTGAAATAATTTAGTATTTTTTCTGTGTACCTGGCTGCTATGAAGCTTGTATGCATCTCATCGCAAATGCATTAATGGTTGTTGCCACCTAAAAGGTTGATAGAAACTAATCAACTATTAGCATGGGTCTTCGCATTGTGTCGGCACATTGCCACCTTACCAGAGATCAAATGGTCATTGCAGTCAAGACTCGCGCTAGGTTATAGAACAGTGGTACAACCGAACATGCTGACAGTACATTGTGGCATCCATTGGTGTCATGCTTCACTACAGTGCATATTTCAATAGTGGGTGTAGTTGGTGCAGTGAGAATACAACTCAGAGGGGGTTAGCATGTGTCCTAACCTGGATAGAGACTCCTGTTACTCGGCACCTCACACAGTGTATCACGATCAAGCGTGATATCAAATCAATTACTAAAGGAATGGATGAAGGGCAAATGCTCATCTTTCCTTTATTGTAATTATCACTTCACCAAAATATTGTATATAGTTAGATGATTTATTGCCACATACACCGGCTAGGTGAAGTGAAATGTGTTGTTTTACAGGGTCAGCAATAGCCTGTTCCCTGATCAGATACTAATATCCTAGTCAACTCCTGACTATGGTTGTCATCCTACCAGAGATGGCTAAAGCAGACACACGGGTCTGGGATCAGGCTAGTGTAAGAGTAGGACGACCAACTGATTTAAATACACCTAGGAACATTAAAACAAACATAACAGGATCCTTGCTGATCAAAACAGTATATTTGCGACCTAGTGCCATGGATAGCAGACAGTTTTATTGTATTCTACTTTAATTACTAATGTAGACAGTTTCAGTATAGTGCTTTCTGAGCATCATCTTTATAGCAGAGTAGCTCTTATTTACTCTATGAAATAGACTATGATGGTGAAACTATGAAATAAGACATTCTCTTGCACTGAAATGTACACCCTTACTTAAAGGGGAGCAAGCTTTGTCTTTTGATGTATAAAAACCCATACCAATAAGGATGAAAAATAATATTCATATATTTATATCTGTGTGTTGAATAGTAGTGAACTTAAGTTCTTCAACTCTATAAAAATAGCTAAAAATAAAAAAGCATTATTCATATAGATTAATTTAAACATCAGATACAGTAAAGTTCAGACTAGTATAAAAGTCCTCTGCTCCTCCTCTCCTACTAAGACATTGCCACATAAGACTCAAAACAGAACACAAGTCCTCCACACTCAACTTAAGCTTTAGATAGAGCGCTATGAGGACTAAACTGAAGTCATGACTCATCTACTTCCTGCTGAAACAATACTACTCAACCTACCAAACAAGTAGCCTGGTCCCAGACCAGTATATGCGTGAGCCAACTATAACACTAGTCAGAGAAGTTGCCAACGCACAAACAAAGCTGAGATCAGGCACACTGGTTCACCATAGCAGGACTAATAACCTGGCCCATTTGTGGCAACAGCATTGGATCTACAGTAGGACATTACACAAGTGTCTAAAGGCAATGTCCAAATCACTGGACTGGTGGAGTAAGAAGGCCCCGTCAAACAGAAGTCACATAATCTCTTTCACACAGGACAGGGGTAAAGGAAGGGTCAGGGGTTATAAGCATCCAATAACTAACTTTATATAGAATATACCCAGTTGCCACTCATTGTCTTCATTACAAAAGCCTTTCTTGTAAATTAACAAAAAGATTAAATGAAAACAAGGTAGAAGATTTATAAAGGAAACACAAGGGGAGTCTATAAACTGGTTCTGTCGCATTCCATAATGCCACAAGGGCAACAACTTTTTTTTCTCCAAGAAAAAAAAGCTACGACTAAAGCACGACTCATGCGGAGCCTTCACTTCCTCACACAGAAGCATTAATCACAGGCAGAACTACACACAGGCTCAAACACGCACCAACACACACAATGGGATATACAGTATAATAGGCGGGTGTCTACGGCGGCAGCTGCCTGCCATCATATACCCCAATATAAAAAAAGGCAAACAGAAAAGGAAACCCGAGGAGAATTTCACAGCTCACGCCACTGACATTTTAAGGACACTTAAAGGAGGATTGCATAATTTGGGATGAGTGTTGAGACAAAGCGTTTCACTTTGTACCTCGTCTATGCTGGTTATAGTTGCCAAAGCATGATAAAAAAATAAGAAACAAATTAAATAAATAACTCTTCCAGCAGATGTGAAAAAAGGCCACTGAATGCTTCTGAGACATGCAAACTCGACGGCACGTCAAAACCTAACCACGACCCTTTAGGCTCACCTATAACTTGAGCGCATAAATTATTGGCGTTGTTCATTAATGAAGATACTCATATCAGGGGATCGAAATCCTGAACTGAAACACACAAATCCTACTCTTACATTAATGCATCATTTGCTCAAGAGATCTAGTTCTGCATGGATAAAGACAGTATCTCCCGTCAGGAGTTCAGATTTCTGGATGAAGGCCAGTTGAGTGTGAAGATTGCTGATGGAGAGTTGGTAAATCTGACATGTGGCTACTAATGACTAACAGTGCCCTTAATCCCATAATAGCCCAGGTTTCATATGGCAAAAGACAAGTAACAATACAGGCAGTAAACAGACACCTTTAGGAGTTAATGGTGAAGTCCCTATTCAATCGAAACCAACGGCCGGGTAAAAGGCAAAACCTTTTGCCCAACGTTTCCCCACTCTCTTTTACATGCTTTGTTGAGAACATGCATCCTGATATGCACTCTTGCAATGCAAATTGAACAGCGCTTGTTTGACTTCCTCATAAACCCGGCTACCAAGTTTGATATAGTTGGGCCCTGAAGCTGGATGCAATAGGTACAGATAAGTCCTCTCCAAAAGGGACACTTTTTGACCAATCTATCCAGTTAAAGCATTTAAGCAGTCGACCCTGCCCTGCCTACACAAACCTATCAGGTCATCAAAACCTAGAACTGTAAAAACATAGGTTCTAACTCAAAAGAGATGGTTAAGTTAAGGTTTCTTTGTGCACTTAAGTGGTTGTTTTGGCGAACAGTAGGTTAACTTTTTTTTAAGTGGTGAAAAGACTGTCACATTGAGAGCAGCCCCCTCACTTAGTCCTCTCCCTCCATCTCTACAGGGCTTTGGCTTTTCTCGCCCGGGTTGATGTCTAGTCATCGGACATCAGCACACCGTTGGCAGAACCTCCTAACAAAACAAAGGAACAAGAACAACATGTCAGAAACATATCTGTATCACAGAGTTACACTGGCTGGAGGTGGGTGTTTAGAGTGGGCAGCGGTGGGGGACTCACCCTGGGCTGGGTCCTTCTTGTGGGGCTTGCTCTTTGGGCTGACAGCCTCACCTTGAGAGCCTGGCTCTGGCTGGGCTCCCTCCACTTCTTCAGCTGAAAGTTGATGAACTTCCACATCATCCAGGCCTGGGTGAGGCAAATGGCAGCCAGGCATGTCATCCTGAGACAGGGAAGTAAACATTATGAGGACCAGCCATGAGCAGGCTTTCTATTTTTTTGGATAGAGGAAAAGTTCAAACTTGCTCTCAAGGCCCCAATCAGAAGGGGAGAGGGCAAATGAAGTGACCTTAAGAAACACGACTTGCCTAACGGTGAGCACATTAAAAGTTTCCCTCTGCCAGTGAGAATCCCTGGTTCTCTGCACGGGGCAGTCCGAAGCCGAATGTCAATACGGAGAGGGTGAGGAGGCGAGCGATGATGAAAAGTAGAGGCCACAAAGTGAAACTGGAAAAGGAGAATCGGAGGGGGTTACAAGTCACCATGGCAACAGCAGTGACATCTTCTATGGGCTCGTGTAAGACAGGGTTTTCCAAACCCCCCGGGTGCACACCACACTCCCAGAGCCCTCACCTCCTCCCTGTAGGCGGTCTCGTCATTGTTGGTAATCAAGCCTACTACTGTTGTGTCGTCTGCAAACTTGATGATTGAGTTGGAGGCATGCTAGGCCACGCAGTCATGGGTGAACAGGGAGTACAGGAGGGGGCTGAGCACGCACCCTTGTGGGGCCCCAGTGTTGAGGATCAGCGAAGTGGAGATGTTGTTTCCTACCTTCACCACCTGGGGGCGGCCCGTCAGGAAGTCTAGGACCCAGTTGCACAAGGCGGGGTTCAGACCCAGGGCCTCGAGCTTAATGATGAGCTTGGAGGGTACTATGGTGTTGAATGCTGAACTATAGTCAATAAACAGTGAGTAGCAGCAGTGTAAAAACAAAGCTGTTACGGAGCCTTTTGGTCCTAGACTTGGCGCTCCGATACCACTTGCCACGCGGTAGCAGAGTGTACAGTCTATGACTTGGGTGACTGGAGTATTGGACCATTTTGTTGGGACTTCCTCTGACACCGCCTAATATATAGGTCCTGGATGTCAGGAAGCTTGGCCCCAGTGATGTTCTGGGCCGTATGCACTACCCTCTGTAGCGCCTTGCGGTCAGATGCCATACCAGGCAGTGATGCAACTACTGATGATGATTCTATGGTCTGTGATATTACTACTAAACTTTTCCATAGCCACTTTCACAGAACAA
Organism: Coregonus lavaretus; assembly: GCF_964263955.1. Taxonomy (NCBI): domain Eukaryota; kingdom Metazoa; phylum Chordata; class Actinopteri; order Salmoniformes; family Salmonidae; genus Coregonus; species Coregonus lavaretus. The sequence continues at coordinate 9,906,018 of NC_140007.1, read as the reverse complement.
ATTAGTTTGGCAGACTTGACCTGTGTATAGGAAGTTTAAAGATAGCCTGTATTGAGGACAAAGCAAGGAAACGTTTACAACTAACCCCACCCATCTCCCCAACTCTCTCCGGGGATATATTACATAACGGGATAGTTTTAACTGCGGTATCCCTCTGGCATAGTTTGAATACCTCCCTTGTTGCCTGCACAGTCCCATCACGCTAAACCAGGCCACCTCACACACACACTCAGTCACGAGGTGATAAGGGAATATCCACGGCTGCTCACACACACTTTATTGCAATGACAGGAACACCCACATATGGAGTGCGTTTACCCCTCTGCCATACCAAACCCTGTTCTCGGATGGAAAAGAGGTGCTGCTGCTTCATTCAGTTATTTGGAATGACTCACTCAGGCCATGGAATATAGTCAAAATAAAGTGCATACAGGAAAACTTCAGAACGGCAGCTCCATTCTAATAGTCCATTTATCTAACCACTTCACTAAAAAGACGCACACTCACTTTAAGACGTAGGCACCGGTGATGAGGAAGACGTAAAGGCAAATGTAATAGAGCTGGCGGGGAATATCCTCCAGAGAAACCAGCAGGAAAGAGCCTTTATTAATGACTGCTGTATCAGTGTAAGATGAGAATAAAGAATAGGAACTGTATATTGAAACAATGGGGAATTACAGTCACAAGATACATCCTTCCATGTTTAAATAACAGATGTGTCATCTTTAGGACCTAACCCATGGTGTGATCATGGACACTTACCTTTCACACTTTCTGGAAGTACAGCTCAGGAAGGGCATGGAGCCAGTAGGCCATTTGGCAAATGTAGAAGAACTTCACCTGAAAGCTGCAGAAAGGACAGGTTAAAGGCAGGCAGCAGGAGAGATCAGGTCTATCAATGTAGGGAGGGAATGGATATGATTGGAAGATTTGATCACGATAACTTCAACCCTGTTACATGCATTTACAAACATGTTATTTGATGGTACATTAAAGGTCCATCAATAATAAAAATGTGTAATCTGGGAGAAAACATTCAGATCACAATCTATGCATTCCTGCTTACTCCATTTCCCCAATTAAAATGCATAGAAATAATATGCCTCGTAACACAATGACAATTGTGGAAAGGATGGAAGAGAGACGCTTGGCACAGTGTAAAACATCACATTCTTAATAATTATTTCAGGGGAAGCTGACATCTATCATGGATTTGATGAGGCAGCCCGTTACAGCAGAAGTGTACTCCCACACGCAATACTGGGGCTGCAATGCACCCTGGGAAAGCAAGGCCTTTCCTATGTGCCAAATCAAAACAGCCGAGGCTTCCCAGAACACTTGTGTTCTAGAATGCTTGGTAACTCCAAACAAGAACACACAGAACAAGTAGTGATGAATAGAGTTCTTACCCTGTCCTACTGACATATTGTTGAAATAATGAGTGAGCTGAAGGCGTAAAATGAATGTATAAATCCTTACTTACACCATGTTGGTGTGTGGATAGCCCTCCCATAAGAAAGTAGGATTTGTTGCAAATTCCTCCTAACAGATGAAAAGAAGAGGCGACATGAGCCAAATAACAAATACGGCGGGACGGAGTGCTCGTCTTGTCATCACATAATGTTCCCTGGCTCCTGGCAGCGCTTCGTTGGCCTTCTTACCGCTGTTTAGATGCTGCAGCCCCAGATGAAAGAGATTAAGTAGAAGGCAGCAAGCTGTCCCGATTCATTGAACTTGCTGTGTTTGGTTTTCGACAGATGCAACCGCCTATTCAATTTCTGAAATAAGAGAGAATAGGACATGAGACATGCATACCGACGCTGGAAAACGTGTCAGTTATTTGTTGTGGGCTGTGTAGTGGACGTGGGGGATGCTATTTAACTAGCTAAGAGGGTGTGAGGAGGATAAGACTGACAAGAGAGACAAGGCCAGACTAGGGCTGTTGCGGTAACCGTATTACCGCCACACCAGCAGTCACGAGTCATGAAGACAAATTCTACATTACCGTTTAGTCACGGTAATTAGACTTCTCCAAGCTCCGATGCTGCTGATGGTCAATAGTAGCCTACCAAACTTGTTAACTGCCTGGTACTCAGCACTCAATTGTCCCTCTAAATCACTCCGACATCAATGCAAATGTTTTCGAAAATCTAATCAAACACTTCATGAGAGCCCATGAGCTGATGTTGCGCAACATTTCTATAGACTATGCAATTGCGGGAGAAAACAGAGTGATGGCCACTAATAAAAAGAAGAGGATCCGCATCAGCTTTCTATAGGCTAGGCCTACTATATTTATTTCCCAACTTTCCTAATATTAAGCACATTGCTTTTATTTACAACAGGAGTATAGCCTACCTGGCTGGCATGAAAATAAACCACGGAAAAGCATCCTCCATTTGCTATTTAAGTGCATAGATGACATGTCTTTTTTCCCGCTGCCCCTGTTTAGATACAGGTGCATGATAATGGTCCATTCTAAATCAAAACAAATCTCACACATATATTATTTTGTGTATGTAAAGATTAAATCAAGAGTAGTCTGATGGGTGACAATATTAGCCTATCACTTGTGATAGGGGCGGCAGGTAGTTTAGTGGTTAAGAGCGTTGTGCCAGTAACCGAAAGGTCGCTGGTTCTAATCCCCAAGCCGACTAGGTGAAAAATCTGTCGATGTGCCCTTGAGCAAGGCACTTAACCCTAATTAGAACAGAACAGCGCCGGAGAAGATGGCTGCCGTTTTACAGCCCTCTAACCAATTGTACTATTATGTGTGTTTTTCCGCGTTATTTGTAATTTATTTTGTACATAATGTTTCTGCCATCGTCTCTTATAACCAAAAAGAGCTTCTGGATATCAGGACAGCGATTACTCACCTCGCATTGGACGAAGATTTTTTCTTCAACGAGGCGGCCGCGAAGGATATCCTACAAACACCCGACAAGGCCCAAATCCCCGTCATTCGCGTGAGGAAGAGACGGAGATATCGCGGACGCAGATCCGGGTGCCTTGTAAGGATCCGACGGCGAGCGAGTAAACTGCCTCTCCCATCAATCCTATTAGCCAACGTTCAAGCTTTTGAGAATAAAATGGACGATTTAAGATTACGGTTATCCTACCAACGGGACATTAAAAACTGTAATATCTTATGTTTCACGGAGTCGTGGCTGAACGACAACAATGATAACATTCAGCTAGCAGGCTATACGCTACATCGACAGGACAGAACGGCAGACTCTGGTAAGACAAGGGGTGGCGGTCTGTGTATATTTGTAAACAACAGCTGGTGCACAAAATCAAATACTAAGGAAGTCTCGAGGTTTTGCTCGCCTGAGGTAGAGTATCTTATGATAAGCTGTAGACCACACTATTTACCAAGAGAGTTTTCATCTATATTTTTCATAGCTGTCTATTTACCACCACAAACCAATGCTGGCATTAAGATTGCACTGAATGAGTTGTACAAGGCCATTAATCAACAGGAAAACACTCATCCAGATGCAGCGCTCCTAGTGGCCGGGGACTTTAATGCAGGGAAACTTAAATCCGTTCTACCTAATTTCTACCAGCATGTTAAATGTGCAACCAGAGGGGAAAAAAAACTCTAGACCACCTTTACTCCACACACAGAGACGCATACAAAGCTCTCCCTCGCCCTCCATTTGGCAAATCTGACCATAACTCTATCCTCCTGATTCCTGCTTATAAGCAAAAACTGAAGCAGGAAGCACCAGTGATTCGGTTAATAAAAAAGTGGTCAGATGACGCAGATGCTAAGCTACAGGACTGTTTTGCTAGCACAGACTGGAACATGTTCCGGGATTCTTCAGACAGCATTGAGGAGTACACCACATCAGTCACTGGCTTCATCAATAAGTGCATCGATGATGTCGTCCCCACAGTGACCGTACGTACATACCCCAACCAGAAGCCATGGATTACAGGAAACATCCGCACTGAGCTAAAGGGTAGAGCTGCCGCTTTCAAGGAACGGGACTCTAACCCGGACGCTTATAAGAAATCCCGCTATGACCTCCGACGAACCATCAAACAGGCAAAGAGTCAATACAGGTCTAAGATTGAATCATACTACACTGGCTCTGACGCTCGTCGGATGTGGCAGGGCTTGAAAACTATTACAGACTACAAAGGGAAGCACAGCCGCGAGCTGCCCAGTGACACAAGCCTACCAGACGAGCTAAACCACTTCTATGCTCGCTTCGAGGCAAGCAACACTGAAGCATGCATGAGAGCACCAGCTGTTCCGGATGACTATGTGATCACGCTCTCCGTAGCCGATGTGAGTAAGACTTTTAAGCAGGTCAACATTCACAAGGCCGCAGGGCCAGACGGATTACCAGGACGTGTACTCCGAGCATGTGCTGACCAACTGGCAAGTGTCTTCACTGACATTTTTAACATGTCCCTGACTGAGTCTGTAATACCAACATAGTCCCCGTTCCCAAGAACTCTAAGATAACCTGCCTAAATGACTACCGACCCGTAGCACTGACGTCTGTAGCCATGAAGTGCTTTGAAAGACTGGTCATGGCTCACATCAACAGCATAATCCCAGAAACCCTAGACCCACTCCAATTTGCATACCGCCCCAACTGATCCAAAGATGATGCAATCTCTATTGCACTCCACATGGGCCTTTGCCACCTGGACAAGAGGAACACCTACGTGAGAATGCTATTCATTGATTACAGCTCAGCGTTCAACACCATAGTGCCCTCTAAGCTCATCACTAAGCTAAGGATCCTGGGACTAAACACCTCCCTCTGCAACTGGATCCTGGACTTCCTGACGGGCCGCCCCCAGGTGGTAAGGGTAGGTAACAACACATCTGCCACACTGATCCTCAACACAGGGGCCCCTCAGGGGTGCGTGCTCAGTCCCCTCCTGTACTCTCTGTTCACCCATGACTGCATGGCCAGGCACGACTCCAACACCATCATTAAGTTTGCCGACGACACAACAGTGGTAGGCCTGATCACCGACAACGATGAGACAGCCTATAGGGAGGAGGTCAGAGACCTGGCCATGTGGTGCCAGGATAACAACCTCTCCCTCAATGTGACCAAGACAAAGGAGATGATTGTGGACTACAGGAAAAAAAAGAGGACTGAGCACGCCCCCATTCTCATCGACGGGGCTGTAGTGGAACAGGTTGAGAGCTTCAAGTTCCTTGGTGTCCACATCACCAACGAACTATCATGGTCCAAACACACCAAGACAGTCGTGAAGAGGGCACGACAAAGCCTATTCCCCCTCAGGAGACTAAAAAGATTTGGCATGGGTCCTCAGATCCTCAAAAAATTCTACAGCTGCACCATCGAGAGCATCCTGACTGGTTGCATCACCGCCTGGTATGGCAACTGCTTGGCCTCTGACCGCAAGGCACTACAGAGGGTAGTGCGTACGGCCCAGTACATCACTGGGGCAAAGCTTCCTGCCATCCAGGACCTCTATACCAGGCGGTGTCAGAGGAAGGCCCTCAAAATTGTCAAAGACTCCAGCCACCCTAGTCATAGACTGTTCTCTCTGCTACCGCACGGCAAGCGGTACCGGAGTGCCAAGTCTAGGTCCAAAAGACTTCTCAACAGCTTCTACCCCCAAGCCATAAGACTCCTGAACAGCTAATCATGGCTACCTGGACTATTTGCACTGCCCCCCCCACCCCATCCTTTTTACGCTGCTGCTACTCTGTTAAGTATTTATGCATAGTCACTTTAACTCTACCCACATGTACATATTACCTCAACTACCTCAACTAGCCGGTGCCCCCGCACATTGACTCTGCAACGGTACCCCCCTGTATATATAGCCTCCCTACTGTCACTTTATTTTACTTCTGCTCTTTTTTTCTCAACACTTTTTTTGTTGTTGTTTTATTCTTACTTTTTTGTTTAAAATAAATGCACTGTTGGTTAAGGGCTGTAAGTAAGCATTTCACTGTAATGTCTGCACCTGTTGTATTCGGCGCATGTGACCAATAAAATTTGATTTGATTTGATTTAATGGCTCCTGTAAGTCACTCTGGATAAGAGCATCTGCTAAATGACTAAAAAAGTAAAAAATTACATACACTACTAGTCAAAAGTTGTGTTTCTTAAAGTAATGATGGACTGTCATTTCTCTTTGCTTATTTGAGCTGTTCTTGCCATAATATGGACTTGGTCTTTTACCAAATAGGGCTGTCCTCTGTATACCCCACCCTACCTTGTCACAACACAACTAATTGGCTCAAACGCATTAAGGAAAGAAATTCCACAAATTAACTTTTAACAAGGCACACCTGTTAGTTGAAATGCATTCACATTTACATTTCAGTCATTTAGCAGACGCTCTTATCCAGAGCGACTTACAGTTAGTGAGTACATACATTATTTTTTATATTTTTCATACTGGCCCCCCGTGGGAAACGAACCCATAACCCTGGCGTTGCAAACGCCATGCTCTACCAACTGAGCTACATCCCTGCCGGCCATTCCCTCCCCTACCCTGGACGACACTGGGCCAATTGTGCGCCGCCCCATGGGTCTCCCGGTCGCGGCCGGCTACGACAGAGCCTGGATTCGAACCAGGATCTCTAGTGGCACAGCTAGCACTGCGATGCAGTGCCTTAGACCACTGCGCCACTCGGGAGACATTCCAGGTGACTACCTCATGAAGCTGGTTGAGAGAATGCCAAGAGTGTGCAAAGCTGTCATCAAGGCAAAGGGTGGCTATTTGAAGAATCTCAAATATAAATTATATTTTGATTTGTTTAACACTTTTTTGGTTACTACATGATTCCATGTGTGTTATTTCATAGTTTTGATATCTTCACTATTATTCTACAATGTAGAAAATAGTAAAAAATAAAGAAAAACCCTTGAATGAGTAGGTGTGTCCAAGGTTTGTATCACAACTAAAGTGGCCAAATAACTTCTTAGAACTAAACACATTAATCCGCTTTACAAGAGGTGTAGAGCCTAACTGGCATATATAAGCAGCCCGTGATTTTCAAGTTTGGGGAAGATAATATTCACCATAAAAATTCACCTTTATAATAAAAGCATTACATGCATAATTGCATTTACAGTCACTTTTGATAATGGTGTTTTCCGCTAATGGAACATTCGCGTTTATAGCCTACTACCATGTGCGCATTGCTGCGCTTATAATGTGAAGAAACAGCCTAATAGTTTATCAACATTTTAAGCTAAACGTTCTGATCTGTTGCATCAGCCACATTGCTTAAAAAATGATTTTTGATGCTAGTGGTTGTATTAATTTGGGATCTATCGCATCCCACAACATGTTTGGAATAGGTCGACTTTTGTACTATCGGGGATAGTGGACTGACATAGGCTAGTGGTTTTGCTGTTCGTTAGGCCTACTCATCTTGTTGGCTGACGAAAAGTAAATGTGGACAGTTCTTCCAATATCTTCAATATGCACCTCGGAATTGGATAAGGACGCGCGCAGTTGCGTCCCCGATGTGTCTGTCTTAACTTGTAGCCTGTGAGAAAGACCCGATCATGTGACGGAGAGCCGTGTGAGTGAGAGATGCTTCGGATTGTGCCGCACACTCTGGGAGAAGGGCACAACGCAACACTGTGCATGGATGTTTTTTAGGGTGCATTACGGCCACAAAGGGGGTGCCGCCGTGAAATTCGAGGCATTATCAAGTGCTTGTCAAATTATGAATGAGAGACTATTGGAGTGTGTACTGCCTAAGCAAAAACCAAGCAGAGCTCATGCCTTTCAAGCGACTTTTTTCAAATCATCATTAGCGTCTCATCATGCAGCCTTACAATGTATTACAAATCAAAACAAAGAGCCCAATGTTTGCAGAACATTTAAAGTTACATTAATAACTAAATTAAGCATATAAGAGTACGATAAAATAATGTATGCGCTAACTGTAAGTCGCTCTGGATAAGAGCGTCTGCTAAATGACTAAAATGTAAATGTACCTATTTCTTTGTTAACCGCTCAACACAGAATAGCCGCATGTGCACACTCCCTCAAATCATTGAGAAACTATTTATATGTTATTCAGCTTTGTTCAATTGTATTCTTCATACCATAAAATAACATAAAAGAATGCCACGGAATTATAAGCAAATATTGTCTGCTAAATGAACTAGTGTAGCCCACAGCCATTTGGCATAGCCACATCAGGACAACTCCGAGTATGCGATTCTTTTCTTCTGAAATATACATTTTCTTCATATCATGCTTCTTTAGACCTGTCTAAAATAAATAAATCAATGGATTTATTGTGAAGGCGTAGGCTATATTACATGGATTTATTATACTTTTTACAATGGCTTGTAGGCTGTGTGTGGAAGCCAGGAGATGCTAAATGTGTTTGTTAATTAACGGTCAATTATCGTGAGACCGACAGTTATTTGCTTGACAATCACCGGCTGACTAAATTTCGTGACCGCCACATCCCTAAGCCAGACCTTATGTTATGACTCACACAGAGAGCTGGAAAAGACACACTTGCACACACAGTGACGTATGTGTTCTGTAGAGTAACTACCTATACAGAGGTCCCGCTTTCTCTCTCAGGTCACACACACAGTGTGCCGGGGTCTGTGTGCAGAGACACTCACATCGAGAATGTATTCCTGTATTAAGGCATGGAGTATGACAGCGATGAGCAGGTAGAAGAACACAGGGCCATGTCTTTAGGTTCACTGGCTCAGCCCTCTCATCTAATAACACACAAAGAACAAAAAACATGGCCAAAGGCTTCAAATACAAGGTTTGGATACAAGTACTAAATACTGTAATAAAGGCCAATAATCGTGTGTTTTAGAAATAGACACAAAGACAAATGTAACCTTACCAAGACTTTGAGTCACATTGTATTGGAGAGTGATGAACACGTTGGCAAACTTTGCTGTCACCTACAATAAAGGAATGACATAAACGGGAAGCAATGATGTGCATGCAATTCACATGTAGCAAAATGGTATTGTCATGGCAGTTTGTAACAAGGGTGGTTCTTCCTGATGTCTGATGTATAGGAGTCAACCACAGTAAAATGTGTTAGGCAGAGGTTGGGGTAGTTCCCGTATTTTACTGTCACATGGATGGATTTCATAGGTAACTGGCTAGCAATCCATTTGGTAATATTAGATAGCGAACTAGGTGGTGTGAAATGCTAGCTGACCAGGCAGCCACTAGCTTGAACAGTGGGCCTCCCCGCTTAGTGTGACACATGAAAAGGGAGACGCTTGCGCCCAGCCCCCTCGTCATCATTGTTCAGACGAGGCGTTTTCTTTAGCTAGCTACCTAGTTATTTACCTACCTAAGCTAACTACACAGCATACATTCCAGGGTTTAACACTGTACCTCGAACATCAGGCCGAGGAGAATGACCATAGCCACACACGAAACCATATCCGCGTGATTCTGGATCACGAACTCGTGGCTCAGCACCGGCGGGCTCTTGTTCTTCTTTCGGAAACACATGGCTGACCGATACAGCTCTCCCTCCCTGCCGCACTTCAGTCACTCGCTGCCCTGCTTGCACTCAGATGCAAACTCTCCTCTTTTGCTCCCTCCACTACTGCCAGTACACTGAGTAAATTGCAGGTAACGTGTTAGCTAAGAGACGATAAAGATATACCAAACACACACGCAATTTGTTCCTGGCCAGTCAAATGTCCACTAGTATTCGGCCAGCAGCACAAATACTGACGTTAATTTCGTATGGTAATGAGAAAACCTTCAAAATAAAAGCCCGCAATTCAAAACTGCAACGTGGATAACTCATTCAAGATACTGTATTACATTTTAATCAATGTCCATTTGTATTGTGCTTATAACAAATGTAAAGAGGAATTTATGAAATCAATTACAAATAGGCTTCTAAAAACATTTTTTAAGACCAGTATCAAAAAATGCAATGTTCAAAATATTGGCCTTTAGAGAAAAAACTATTCTATGTGCTGAGGTAAAAGTGGGGTTGGGAATACTCAATAAGGTCTGTAGAATCTATGTAAATATGTTGTTATTTCATGGGGGACTGTGGTCTAAATACCCAGCAGCACTTTATACTGCACCCATTCCATTGGTCCCAATGCAATACACTGTAGGCCTATAAATTACACATTTGCTTATAGAGATGTGCTGAGGTAAAAGTGTGGTTGGGAATACTCAGTAGGCTCTGTAGAATCTATATATGGTGTTATTTCATGGACTGAATAATAAGGAGCACTGTATAACAATTACTGTATATGAATTACATATTGGCTTACAGAGTAGGGTCATGTAAGGACTCTAAACTAACCAGCATTTTATATGAATTCCAAAACAATACATTAATTTACTGTTGTTATGTTGAATATCAGTTGGAAAAACTAAACACTGTAAAAAAAAAAAAAAAAAAATCTTAGCTTACCCTGTTTGCTTCCAGTGTGAAATAAAATGTCATTACATATAAAATTTTCATGCACTCTTGCCTTGTCCTAATGGAGGTTCCAAATACCAGTTATTATTAGCAGGTGATTAAATATGCAACATAAAGTTAGTTGAAGTAATTGCAATACATTAAAGGCCCAGTGCAGTCAAAATTAAGTTTGTCCTGTGTTTTATATCATATTGTACAACTGCTGATAAAACTAACACTGTAAAAGTGTAAAACAATTTGATTAGTGTTATTTCCTGATAGTTGCTGGTTGAGAATGCAATCTACACAGGACCTTCTAATCAGCAGGTTTACATGGGAGGGAGTTTCGGCTTTCCATGGTGACATCACTATGAGGTAAATTGGTTAGTAGATCAATAACAAAGAGAGTTCCAAACCTCTGCCAATAACAGCTAGTTTTCAGTGTTCCCCTCCCCACTCAGACAACTCACAAGCTATGTTTCCATTAACTTGACCCAGGGGCACAACTTTGGTTTTACATTTACATTTTAGTCATTTAGCAGACGCTCTTATACAGAGCGACTTACAGTTAGTGAGTGCATACATTTTTATTTTTTTTCATACTGGCCCCCCGTGGGAATCGAACCCACAACCCAGACGTTGCAAACGCCATGCTCTACAAACTGAGCTGCCGGCCATTCCCTCCCCTACCCTGGACAACGCTGGGCCAATTGTGCGCCGCCCCATGGGTCTCCCGGTCGCGGCCGGCTACGACAGAGCCTGGATACGAACCAGGATCTCTAGTGGCACAGCTAGCACTGCGATGCAGTGCCTTAGACCACTGCGCCACTCGGGAAGGGACATAACTTGGCAGGGGGTCTGGGGGTCCCCCAGTTTTTGGGGGCATCTAAAGTTCCTTTCCTGCATTTCTACACCATCTAATATGACCCATGGCCCTTCTAGCCGTCTCTATTTAGAACAACAAAAAGTAATCAAAAATGCCCACAATCATCAAGCTAGGTAAGAGACAATTATTAAATATGTTTAAGTGATTGATAAGACTGAACTAGATCAATGATAATTTACTCATCAATATTGTGTTGCACCTTTAACCAATAGCCTAACAAATCAACAACTCTTACAATTGAAGTACAAAGACTTAACTTTTGATTGTCTTTATTAAGACATCTACTATATCAAATTTCAGCCAGACCGCCCAGCCAACCCAAGCCGCCTGCATGCCCGACCCCCACCAGTCTAGTCAATAACTCAAATCTCTCCAAAGGAAGAGGAAGGCCCTAAAAATTGGCAAAGACTCCAGCCAACCTAGTCATAGACTGTTCTATCTGCTACCGCACGGACCGGAGCGCCAAGTCTAGGTCCAAAAGGCTTCTTAACAGCTTCTACCCCCAAGCCATAAGACTGCTGAACAGCTAATCAAATGGCTACCCGGACTATTTGCATTGACAGTGCTGCTACTCGCTGTTTATGATATATGCATAGTCACTTTACCCCTACCTACATGTACATATTACCTCAATTACCTCGACTAACCTGTACCCCCGCACATTAACTCGGTACCGGTACCCCTTGTGTATATAGCCTCGTTATTGTTATTTTATTGTTGCTCTTTAATTTTTTACTTTACTTTATTTAGTAAATATTTTTCTTAACTCTTATTTTATTTAAAACTGCATTGTTGGTTAAGGGCTTGTAAGTAAGCATTTCACACCTATTGTATTCGGCGCATGTGACAAATACAATTTTATTTTATTTTGATAACACAACTTCCTTCCCCTTCCCAAGGGAAAGGTTTGGAAAACAAAATAAAAAATAAAAAACACACATACACCTACACATTAACACACAAACAGTACATCCTACATTTAGTTCATATCATAGACCTAATAGTACTGGAGAGCTCTTCTAACTTGATAACAGTCTCCAGTATCAACATTTCCAAGCAAACATAAACAGGGAGAATCTGTAGACATGTTGAGATAGAAGAACATAGTCTTTGCCCAAATTCAGCCTCCCTTCACAAGACCATAATATATGTAAATATGTCCCCTTTTTTACACCTCAAGCAGAATAATTACATTTCTGAGTGCATGATATTCCGTTTCACTGGCATATAGTACATTCTATGGATGGTCTTAAACTGCAGTAATTTATGTCTGAGATTATATGAACATGACTGGGCATTCTAACATATCTGTATCCATTCATCATCATCAATAGCGTCTCCCAGGTCTTCCTCTGATCGGGTCACCGCCTTGATGTTAGCGGAGAACGACAGGGTGTTGTCCAGGGTCACGCCAAGGCTCTTCGCACTCTGGGAGGAGGACACAACGGAGTTGTCAACCGTGATGGCGAGATCATGGAACGGGCAGTCCTTCCCCGGGAGGAAGAGCAGCTCCGTCTTCCCAAGGTTCAGCTTGAGGTGGTGATCTGTCATCCATACTGATATGTCTGCCAGACATGCAGAGATGCGATTCACCACCTGGTTATCAGAAGGGGGAAAGGAGAAGATTAGTTGTGTGTCATCTGCGTAGCAATGATAGGAGAGGCCATGTGAGGATATGACAGAGCCAAGTGACTTGGTGTATAGCAGGAATAGGAGAGGGCCTAGAACTGAGCCCTGGGGGACACCAGTGGTGAGAGCACGTGGTGCGGAGACAGCTTCTCGCCACGCCACTTGGTAGGAGCGACCGGTCAGCTAGGACGCAATCGAAGAGTGAGCCGCGCCGGAGATGCCCAGCTCGGAGAGGGTGGAGAGGAGGATCTGATGGTTCACAGTATCAAAGGCAGCAGACAGGTCTAGAAGGACAAGAGCAGAGGAGAGAGAGTTAGCTTTAGCAGTGCGGAGAGCCTCCGTGACACAGAGAAGAGCAGTCTTGACCAGTCTTGAATGACCAGTCTTGAAACCTGACTGGTTTGGATCATGAAGGTCATTCTGAGAGAGATAGCAAGAGAGTTGGCTAAAGACGGCACGCTCAATAGTTTTGGAGAGAAAATAAAGAAGGGATACTGGTCTGTAGTTGTTGACATCAGAGGGATCGAGTGTTGGTTTTTTGAGAAGGGGTGCAACTCTCGCTCTCTTGAAGACGGAAGGGACATAGCCAGCGGTCAAGGATGAGTTGATCAGCGAGGTGAGGTAAGGGAGAAGGTCACCGGAGATGGTCTGGAGAAGAGAGGAGGGGATAGGGTCAAGCGGGCAGGTTGTTGGGCGGCCGGACGTCACAAGTCGCAAGATTTTATCTGGAGAGAGAGGGGAGAAAGAAGTCAAAGTATAGGGTAGGGCAGTGTGAGCAGGACCAGCAGTGTCATTTGACTTAACAAACGAGGATTGGATGTCGTCAACCTTCTTTTCAAAATGGTTGACGAAGTCATCCACAGAGAGGGGGGGGGGGGGGGGGGGAAGTCATCCACAGAGAGGGAGGAGGATTCAGCAGGGAGGAGAAGGTGGCAAAGAGCTTCCTAGGGTTAGAGGCAGATGCTTGGAATTTAGAGTGGTAGAAAGTGGCCTTAGCAGCAGAAACAGATGAAGAAAATGTAGAGAGGAGGGAGTGAATAGATGCCAGGTCCGCAGGGAGTCTAGTTTTCCTCCATTTCCGCTCGGCTGCCCGGAGCCTGTTCTGTGAGCTCGCAATGAGTCATCAAGCCACGGAGCTGGAGAGGAGGACCGAGCCGGCCGGGAGGATAGGGGACATAGAGAGTCAAAGGATGCAGAAAGGGAGGAGAGGAGGGTTGAGGAGGCAGAATCAGGAGATTGGAGGGAGAAGGATTGAGCAGAGGGAAGAGATGATAGGATGGAAGAGGAGAGAGTAGCGGTAGAGAGAGAGCGAAGGTTGCGACGGCGCATTACCATCTGAGTAGGGGCAGAGTGAGTAGTGTTGGGGGAGAGCGAGAGAGAAAAGGATACAAAGTAGTGGTCGGAGACATGGAGGGGAGTTGCAGTGAGATTAGTAGAAGAACAGCATCTAGTAAAGATGAGGTCAAGCGTATTGCCTGCCTTGTGAGTAGGGGGGGGCGGTGAGAGGGTGAGGTCAAAAGAGGAGAGGAGTGGAAAGAAGGAGGCAGAGAGAAATGAGTCAAAGGTAGACGTAGGGAGGTTGAAGTCCCCCAGAACTGTGAGGGGTGAGCCATCCTCAGGAAAGGAACTTATCAAGGCGTCAAGCTCATTGATGAACTCTCCAAGGGAACCTGGAGGGCGGTAAATGACAAGGATGTTAAGCTTAAATGGGCTAGTGACTGTGACAGCATGGAATTCAAATGAGGAGATAGACAGATGGGTCAGGGGAAAAATAGAGAATGTCCACTTGGGAGAGATGAGGATTCCTGTGCCACCATCCCGCTGACCAGATGCTCTCGGGTATGCGAGAACACATGGTCAGACGAGGAGAGAGCAGTAGGAGTAGCAGTGTTTTCAGTGGTAATCCATGTTTCTGTCAGCGCCAAGAAGTCGAGGGACTGGAGGGTAGCATAGGCTGAGATGAACTCTGCCTTGTTGGCAGCAGAACGGCAGTTCCAGAGGCTGCCTGAGACCTGGAACTCCACGTGGGTGGTGCGTGCAGGGACCACCAGGTTAGAGAGGCAGCAGCCACGCGGTGTGAGGCGTTTGTATAGCCTGTGCGGAGAGGAGAGAACAGGGATAGACAGAGGCATAGTTGACAGGCTACAGAAAATGGCTACAATAATGCAAAGGAGATCGGAATTAAATGAACTAAGCATCTGGGAAAGGAGAGAGCGGGGCCTCCCTCACCACAACACCCAAATATAACTCTCCCAACTTCCACCTCAGAAACTATAATTGTTGTAAACTACAGCGGTTCAACGTTTTCTAGGAATAGACTAACTTAGTTTATTCAGCTAGCTAACTTGGTACAGTATTCTTCCGTGAAAATCGTCCAGGGCACCTAGTCATAAGACGCCACAGCCAGCTAGCATGCCGGACTCCAACAACACGGTTTAGCACCAATACTCGGCCAATGACGTCCAGGTCACTCACTGATGACACCCAGGTCACCATCTGATCCTGCTCAGATGAGGCATGACATAGAATTACCTTGGTGAACATTTATACATTATATTATTCAAGAATAGAATCAATGGTTCAATAATTGAAATTAACATTATTCCCTGATCCCAGACCGTAGCCTACCCATCAACTCAAGATGGAACTTTGTATCCATTCACTGATTGGTATAGCTACTATACTGCAAAATTCACCTGAGCTCCGTAAACTGGTCTTCCCTGGCTGTCTGACCCTGCAGGGACACCTGTCACCATCTGATCCTGCTAAGACATGATGTGCATAGTTTTGTGTACTGACTGTGCACCATGACAGCGAAGCTGTTTATACCGTGTCAGTGTGAAAGGTACGGAATTAGCTAGGGAAACTGACAGCTCAATAACGTTACATTGCTATCCTGACTAATAAAAACTTGCATTGCGCTGAAGAAAATGTCAGAATATCGGTCTTCAATCATTTGGCCGCTGGTTTCATTGTTTGATTCAGGTCTACTAGTGTGATTGAGGCAAAAATAATAGCAACAGTTACTGAGCTAGGTAGACAGCTAACGTTAGCCAACTTTTGGCTAGGTCTAGCTAATGGTAAAATGGTACATCATCAAATTTATTTTTGTTGAAACGGGACAAAACAAAGGCTACAAAACATTGCCCCCGCACATTGACTCTGTACCGGTACCCCCTGTATATAGCCTCGGTACTGATATTTTACTGCTGCTCTTTAATGATTTGTTATTTTTCTATTTTTCTTCTTTTTGTATGTTATTTTATTTTTACTTATCTCTTTTTTACTTAACACTTATTTTTCTTAAAACTGCATTGTTGGTTAAGGGCCTGTAAGTAAGCATTTCACTGTAAGGTCTACACCTGTTGTATTCGGCGCATGTGACAAATAAAATATGATTTGATTTGATTTCCATATACACAACAGCTGTTAGATACTGCTACCTGGCAGATAGCTAGCTAGATCTGAACTGGCTGTGGTAGCGACTAGCTAACTGCTAGTAGTTCATTCACTTCAGTCGAGAGGGGATGAAACATTTGCTAAGGTAACATGTCAGTTACACTACTAGCTCAGCAATGGGAATAAATACTTTTTTTCTGTCAAACAGCAGTTACCTTGCCAGCTAGATCAGTCAACTAAAGAGTAGCCAGTTTCTGCTCTACTTGCTTTTACAACTCTGGGAAAAAGCGCAACACAGACAGCAGCTGCCTCTGTTTATCTCTCCCGTGCTGGTCCTATACGCCAGCCTTTCAGCAGCTTTGCATTGACACAACCTGTCCGCATGCTCTGTGGTGTCAGTGCTTTCCTAAACATAGCTGGCTGAACCCTGAAAACAGCCTGCCCAACTGCTCTGAGGCATCCACATGGTCCTAAAGCACACCAATGCCACGATTTGTATCACAGTGCAATGATAAAACTGGGGGGGGGGACAAAAATGCAATTTCAGAATGTGAGGGGGTCATGTCCCCCCGTCCCCAGTGAAAGTTGCGCCCCTGACTTGACCAGTGATTTTTTTGTCCACATTTAGAAAGTTCACAAAGAAAATAGATATGACAATTGCCTGCTAGGGTGAGTTTACATTTAACTATCTTGTGTCGATGAAAACAGATGGAAGTAATGACATCACACCTAAAAACCTACACTAACCAGATTTCCATCCAAACTTTTTATGTGAGTAAAGTACATGTTGGATAAAACATTTAATGACAGGCCTGATGGAAACAGAATATTTTCCAGTAAACTTTCCAAATGTCCACAAAACAAAATATGCTAGACAAGGTGGGATATTTTTGTGTGGTAAAATTAATTGTGAGAAATTTCGGTGGAAATTATTTTATGCGCAAATATTTATATAATAACCATCATATCAAATTAAACTTGGAGTCACGCGATGACATGTTGTGTGGTCCTCCCACTATGACTCGTCGGGAAAGCATGCAGTTTATTAGGCTACAGATTAAATAAATTAGGATGAACTTCACAGGGTGGTGAAAGTGCAAGGCTTGATGCTCCTGACTGTCGTTTCTCTTTGCTTATTTGAGCTGTTCTTGCCATAATATGGACTTGGTATTTTAGCAAATAGGGCTATCTTCTTTAATTATTCGGCAATCATGTTCATCATCATTTGTCGCAATAGAGAAAGTTCGACAAAAGAAAAATCCACCCCTCAAACGGATAAAT
Organism: Coregonus lavaretus; assembly: GCF_964263955.1. Taxonomy (NCBI): domain Eukaryota; kingdom Metazoa; phylum Chordata; class Actinopteri; order Salmoniformes; family Salmonidae; genus Coregonus; species Coregonus lavaretus. The sequence goes on along the minus strand of NC_140007.1, from coordinate 9,888,424 downwards.
GTTGTGGATCTCTTGAAAATGTCTCCTATATGTGAAGTTTCCATTACACATGTCATAATTTCTTTTTTTGCCACATTGCTTTAGTCAAATAAACCTGGGTCAATGGAAACCTGCCTACAGACAGTCCTGACAAAATTATTGCTTGAGAAAATGTTTTTTGCTAAAAAGCTATTTTAGCGCATTTTAATGGAAATCTATTACAGTAAGGTACTTGAAGGTCCAATTCAGCCGTTTTGATCTCAATTCCAAATTATTTCTGGGTAACAATTAAGTAGCCTACCTTACTGTGATTGTTTTCAATTGAAATGGTCAAAAATAAACAAAAATAGCTTCTTAGCAAAGAGCAATTTCTCAAACAAGATTTTTGCTAGGACTGTCTGGGAGTGGTCTGAGTGGGGAGGGGAAAACAGAAAACGAGCTGTTAATGGTTATTTCTTATTGGCCTATTAACTAATTGACCGCCTGTTGATGTCACTAGGCAGGCCAAAACTCCATCTCACCTAAACAGGCTAAAGTTTCAGGCTGCCTTTTCAAACAGCTCTTACACTAAAAGGGCATTATCATCACTTTCACAATTTCACAGTATTATTCAACATAGTGTGGAAATATATATAAAATACAGGAAAATCTAGTTTTTGCCACCACTGGGCTTTTAATTGTTACCCAGAAATAACTTGATATTGATATAAAAAGGCTGCATTGGGCCTTTAAATCTTAAACTGATGGATTTCTTAAGTGTATGAAAGAGAATTAACAGATACACTCAGTGCTTGACGTGGGCAGGAGATCACTGGAGCTGAGTACCGGCACCTCAAATGTTCTACTGCTTGAGCTCCTGCACCTCTTATAGAGTATTAGTTCAAAAGTATTGTGGAGCTCCTGCACCTAAATATAAACAGTACCGGCACCCAAAATTTGTACCAGCATCTATTCCAGTGCAAGTCAAGCACTGGATACACTACAGTCAGACGGTAGCAGTTGGGATGTTTATGTGTGCTTGTTCTCTAAAGCAGTCTTACACTCTAAAAATTAGGGGTTCAACAAGGGTTCTTCTAAGATCCTCAAAGTTATTCAAATAACCTTAGGGTTTTTGGCACTGAAAATTGCCCCCAAAATGTTCTTCCAAGAACCCCATAGGAGGTGGGGTTCATCAAGGAACCTCAGTTGGTGGGGGTTCTTGCAGGAACCTAACTCCCCAACTGAAACATTTGGATTTGAAAGGACAGCAGGTGCAGGCACTTAAATGAAACATTTAAAGATCTCCTCAATTTAAGGTAATGTTTGTCCCTTGTATGATCTAAATTGATATTGTTTTATGATGATACCATCTATCTTTTCATATTTGTGCAAATCTTTCTAAAACAGAAAATGGACACAATTCAATGGATATCAGTCAACAAAGACGTAAGAATATGTAGGCTATAAGAATATGTTGAAGACTAGCTGTATTGGGCACAGATGACTGAACTGCTCAGTTTTGTGTCTGTGTCTGCAGGTATACAGACGAGGAGGCATACAAAGGTATGCCAATTGGTATTGGTATGTTATGCAGATCACATGTACCATCCTCCTCCCTTACCTCTTCAATGAATATCCCATAGGCCTCTACATTATGGACAAGGTATGTGTATGAAAACCATTATCAAAATCGTTTTTTTCATTCACATTTACCACAAAAACCAAGATATGAATAATGTTGTGTGCATGTTTTGTTTATCATCTGTATAATTACAACAACAACAAACAATTCACAGACTTCTCCCTCCCTCCCTTCAAAAGTTTATTTGAGGATCCATTAAAATGGGTTCTTTGAAGAACTGTTATTGTTGATTGTCTACAGAAAGTGCCTTTTCTGACCTTGATAATCATCATAATATAACTTGTAAATAATTTTGTCTCTGTAGCTCAGCTGGTAGAGCACGGCGCTTTTAACGCCAGGGTAGTGGGTTCGATCCCCGGGACCACCCATACACAAAAATGTATACACGCATGACTGTAAGTCGCTTTGGATAAAAGTGTCTGCTAAATGGCAGATTATTATTATAAACTAGGTAACAGGCCTTTACTGTAGACTGCTAACCTTGTTAGATAAGCAACACATATAGGCCTGTAACTTAATAATTGTCTCCATTGCTGTTCTGAAAGCGTGATTTACTGTGTACTAATAGCCTGGTTGATATTCATTATGTTTCACTTGTAAATAAATACGATTTTTCGTTGTTGTTGTGTTGATTGTTTAATGTGTATATAGGTATTGAAGTATTGACTTCAGGACCATGGATAGCACCAGGTCATTTTAAGATGGTTTAACCTGCAATGTGCATATTAAATCAAATCAAAGTTTATTGTTCGCATACACAGTTTTGCAAGTGTTATGGCAGGTGCAGCGAAATGCTTATGTTACTAGCTCCATCAGTGCAGAGAATGTTTTTTTAACCTTTATTTTAATAGGGAATACATATGGAGACCTAGGTCTCTTTTACAAATGCACCCTGTATATACAACATATATATATACACATTATACCCAAACTATATATATATATATATATATATATATATATATATATATACACACTATATATACATATATATACATTAAAATACAAAAACAAAGTAATGAGAAGGACAAATAAAACATCACAAATCACCCAGAAAAACAGTTACATTCCTCCACAAATAAGTCCCCAATCAATACTTTAAATTGCCCGAAGGCACCAGAACATACATCAAGATTAAATGTATTTTGAATTTTGTTCCAGCAATATGGTGCATTAAAACTAAAAGCAGATTGACCTACAGTACCAGTCCTATTTGTAAGTCGCTCTGGATAAGAGCGTCTGCTAAATGACGTAAATGTAAATGTAAATGTAAAAGTTTGGACACACCTACTCATTCAAGGGTTTTTCTTGATTTTTACTATTTTCTACATTGTTGTGGTGAGTGTGGTGAAAGGAGTCAGGCGCAGGAGGGTAATCACAGAATACAGAGTTTATTCCTTCGTTGACACACACATGCGCTCCAATAGCGATCAACGAAACAGGCACAGGGGAAATAAACATCCCTGGCTATACACTGTAACGGAATCCAATAATACATAGGCACATGGGGGAAATGTACCCTGGCAACACAAAGTTATGAGTGCTCCATGAGCTACATTCTCTCACAATTAACAATTACCCACAAGGACAAGGGGGCAGAGGGAACACATATACACAGACTAATTAGGGGATAGGAACCAGGTGTGTGTGATTGACAAGACAAGTGTGATGATGATTGGGGCGGCAGTGGTTAGTACTCCGGTGACGACGAACGCCGAAGCCTGCCCGAACAAGGAGGGGAGGCAGCCTCGGCCGAAGTCGTGACAAATGTAGAATAATAGTGAAGACATAACACATATGGAATCATGTAGTAACCAAAAAAGTGTGAAACAAATCAAAATATATTTTATATTTGAGATTCTTCAAAGTAGCCACCTTTTGCCTTGATGACAGCCTTGCACACTCTTGGCATTCTCTCAACCAGCTTCATGAGGAATGCTTTTCAACAGTCTTGAAGGAGTTCCCACATACAGTGGTGTGAAAAAGTGTTTGCCCGCTTCCTGATTTCTTATTTGTTTGCATGTTTGTCACACTTAAATGTTTCAGATCATCAAACAAATTTAAACATTAGTCAAAGATAACACAAGTAAACACAAAATGCAGTTTTGAAATGAAGGTTGTTCTTATTAAGGGAAAACAAAATCCAAACCTACATGGCCCTGTGTGAAAAAGTGTTTGCCCCCCCTGTTATAACACAACTCAACACAACTGTGGTTTATCACACCTGAGTTCAATTCCTCTAGCCACACCCAGGCCTGATTACTGCCACACCTGTTCTCAATCAAGGAACCACTTAAATAGGACCTGTCTGACAGAGTGAAGTAGACCAAAAGATCCTCAAAAGCTAGACATCATGCCGAGATCCAAAGAAATTCAGGAACAAATGAGAAAGAAAGTAATTGAGATCCATCAGTCTGGAAATTGTTACCCAGAAATAATTTGATATTGATCTTCTGTATACCACCCCATCTTGTCACAACACAACTGATTGGCTCAAACGCATTACGAAGGAAAGAAATTCCACAAATAAACGTTTAACAAGGCACACCTATTAATTGAAAAGCTTTCCGGGTGACTACCTCATGAAGCTGGTTGAGAGAATGCCAAGAGTGTGCAAAGCTGTCATCAAGGCAAAGGGTGGCTACTTCGAAGAATCTCAAATATAAAATATATTTTGATTTGTTTAACACTTTTTTGGTTACTACATGATTCCATATGTGTTATTTCATAGTTTTGATGTCTTCACTATTATTATACAATGTAGAAAATAATAAAAATCAAGAAAAACCCTTGAATGAATAGGTGTGTCCAAACTTTTGACTTTTACTGTAGGTCAGTGGAGACCCTAGGAATCTCAAGAGTTAACCAATCCTGTGAATGGTTAGACAACTCAGGTGTCTATACTTCATCAGCAAAGTTAGATTAGACAGAAGTTTATGAAGTAGGGCCTTGTAAACAAAAATGGAGTAATGTAGCACTCTACAGGTCTTTAGCGGAGTCTAGCCAACCTTTTAATACCTAATGCAGGGGTGAGTATAAAAATTGTCACCTGAATTAAAACGAAGGGCACTATGGTAGATGGCATCTAAAGGTTTAAGAGTAGTAGCAGCTGCACTTTGATAAATAATATCACCATAATCAAGAACAGATAAAAAGGTTGACTGAATAATCTGCATCCTACTGATTAGAGAAATGCACGATCTGTTTCTGTAGAAAAAGCCAACTTTAAATCTTAGCTTCTTAACCAGCTCATCTATATATGTTTTAAACGTCAAATCCATATAAATCCAAATGCCTAAGTATTATTATGCGGGAACACGTTCGATTGGAGAACCATCTAATGAGTGAACATATCGTTCATCTGATTCATTCTTACAAGAGTTTGAAAACAACATGTATTCATTTTGCCCATATTAAGCACACATTTTAAATCAGCAAGGGATTCCTGCACAGCCAAATCAACAGTCAGGCATTAGCATACATAATAGCATCACTGCATGTAGATTAAGTTGACCATTTTTAACAGATTGAATGGTGTTTATATAAATAGTGAAGATAATAGGTCCCAAAGTCGACCCCTGTGGTACACCTTTATGTACTTAAAGAAATTCAGACTTAACCCCATCAATCATGATGGCCTGAGTTCTGTCACTAAGATAGTCATGAAACCATGAACATGCGTCAGAGCTCAGGACTATCGAGGACAACTTATTCAATTAAAATAGCATGATCAACAGTATCAAAAGCTTTTGACAGGTCCACAAACAAAGCAGCACATTTCATTTTAGTGTCTAAAGCATTGACATGATCATTAATGACTAAAGTGGTTGCTGTAATAGTGCTATGCCCTAAACCCAGATTGGTTTACATTCTAAATACATTTCTAAGATACTGTGGTCCTCTGTAGCTCAATTGGTAGAGCACGGCGCTTGTAACGCCAGGGTAGTGGGTTCGATCCCCGGGACCACCCATACGTAAAAATGTATGCACGCATGACTGTAAGTCGCTTTGGATAAAAGCGTCTGCTAAATGGCATATTATTTATTTATTTATTATGCAAAGTTGTTCATTTACCAAGGATTCAAGAATCTTAGCTAGACAAGGAAGCCTTGAAATGGGGTGATAATTATTAAGATCAATACTAACCCTGCCCTTATGGAGTGGCAGCACAAGAGTTGTTTTCCATACTTTTGGAATATTTCCTGATAACAATGTTAAATAAAAAATGTGGGTTATTGAGCCAACAATGATGGGCGCTGCACACTTAAGCAGACCGGGATCCAATTGGTCGGCCCCTGTGTATTTCTTGTTTTCTATTGCTAGCAAAGCATCCAGAACTTATTTTTCTGTAAATAGCCTAAAAGAAAAGCTTTGACTATAATTTCTCTGATCATTCCCCTATCAGCATCCAGCCCAATATCATTGTGAATAGGCTTAGAAGTTATTTCAAAGAGATAGCCCACTGAAATAAAATGCTGATTAAATGCATCAATGATGGCATTTTTTCCGGTAATGAGGCCAGTGTCTGAATTAATTTGTTGTGGCAGAGAGGAGGAACTGGAACCGTTCAGGGATTTGACAGTTTTCCAGAATTTAGCGGGGTTCCCATTACAATCCGAAATAGTGGTTACATAATAATCAGATTTAGCCTTTCTGATTTGTCTGACACAATGATTCCTCAATTGCTTAAAAGCTTGCCAGTCTGGGCCTAAGCCTGTGTTCCTGGCCTTGACCCAAGCATAATGTATTTTATGAATGACTTCTGATAATTCTGGAGTGTACCAGGCATTGGACCCTTAATTTTTGGAAGGGAGCAATAATATTGAAGACATTTGCAAAAAGGCTAAAGGTAAATCAGGTTCAGGGATAGCTGAAATACAATTAAGATCACTAAAATAAAGATCATGTAAAAAAGCCTTTACACTGAAGTTTTTAAGGTTCCTCTTTGTGATGACATGAGGCTTACACTTTTGTATTCTCACATCTCTAACACAAACAACTGGGCAGTGGTCACTAATGTCTTGGTCAAATACACCAGTAGAAACATATTTCTCTGGTGTACTGTATACGTTAAGATAAGATCAATCAGAATTGACTTTGAAGGATCATTAGGGTTGGGCCGTGTAGGCTTAGTCACCAGGTGGGTTAGGTTTAGATCAGTACACATGTATTTTAGATTGTCTGAAGCCTGCATTTCCCAATCATAATTTAGGTCACCCAGGATAATAACTTATAATTTAATAAAAGAAGACAACAAACTAGTTAGCTCCTCGAGTGGACAAAGCTTAGCCGAGGGATGACGGTAGACCCCTTTAACAGTTATGGATCCATTTTCCCCAGACAAAGGCTTAAAGATAGTAGCTCAAATTTTTGGGCAAGGGAAATGGATTTCAGTAAAGAGACAGATACATTATTTTTAATAAGAATGGCCACTCCACCACTTCTACCCTGTCAGTCAGATCTGAACACATTATAACTCTTAATATTAATATCAGAGTTCAGAATTTCCCCAGCGATCCAAGTTTCAGTCAATACCAGAATGTCCGGATTTGTCTGCATAGCCCAGATCTTGATTTAACCCAGGTTAGGAAGTAAGCTCCTATGTTCAGATGCATCAACCCAAGTCCTTTACGATTTTAAAAGTCACATGGAGTCTCCAACTCAATCAAGCAACGTTCAATAGGCGGTTACAGGCTCTGTCTTATTGTTGATATTTATATAGTTGGTATGGCAATAAGATTGCATAGAACTGCACCATTTGGTCTATCCTTATTATTAATAGAGGAAGGAGTAGAAATTGGAATTACTTTTCCAAGGTTAGCACCATAAGGCCTGAGACCGCAGCCGATGTCAATATTGGGAACTCTCAGAGTAAACAATGATGGATTGTTATGTGGCAGACCAGCGGTTTTAATCTAAACATTTACACAGATCAGACACAAGTGTGATACCTCCGTTTCAAGGGTGTTTATTTAAAACAATAAAGAAAAATAAAAGAAAACAAGTCTCCTCCAAGACCTCTTCCGGGTTACCGTCTTCTGGGCTCCGGGGAATGCTGTCTCCTCTGGGGTAGAACACCGAGCCCCTCGGTTCTAGCAGACCGTGAGGACGTCTGTCCGGTAGCAACCTCTCACTACCTCCAACCTCTCCCCTGTGCTGCCCTCCTGGCAGCATTATGGGCCCCGTATGGCTGGTGAGCAATCAGCCCCTTGATTACTCACCAGCCTCAATCAGCCCCAATTAGTCCTGACCGGAGGACCCATCGAGACTTGGCACGTCCAGTAGAGGGAGCCACCGCCGTGAGATGTAGACTCCGTCTGTCACCAGGCCTCGACGAGTCTCCCCCTGGTTGCTATCGTGCAACAGCCCAAGCCCTCTACGTGATTTGAAAACCGAGGGGGTATTCAAGTTTATGGAATTCACATTTGAACAAAAAGCACTGGGTGGCAGACCACAGTGGGCTTCTCTTTTGAGCTAACAAGAGTTGAGTTCAAATGAATGTGTACAAGATTACAACTTACAACACCCCTGGCAGTATAGACAACAGTACGATGATAACGCTTAGAAAGGATGGGAGGTATTACCTGAGCGAGGCTTGGTCTGTGTCTGAGTCAATATCTTAACGCGGCCTTGAAATGTGAAGAGAGGGTCCAGGCTCCTCGATGGTTTGGGTGGAGTGCATCATCTCAAATACAATACAAATAAACAAATAATCTAAAAAATCTAAACAACAAATCAAGAAATAACAATCCAAGTAGATATAGAGTGAGCGTTTGTGAGAATCCAGAATATAAATATGAAGTGTGTATAGACAGTATATAATTTGAAAAATAAAATGGTATGTACAGTAGTAGGTATATTATGTTGAGCCATGTCGAGAATACAGTATATACATACAAAGTAAACAGTATATAAACAGAACATGAGGTGACCAGTGTTCAATGACTTTAAGTCATTAAGTAGTTGAAATACTGAAGGTTGTTGATAGAGTTAATATTTTGATCTCAGTCCCCCATGAAATAACACCATATATAGATTCTACAGAGCCTACTAAGTAGCTTCTGCTCTATAAGCCATTATGTAATTTATAGGCCTACAATGTATTGAATTGCAGTGAATGGAGTGGGTGGAGTAGAAAGTGCTGCTGGGGGAATTGTTTTAAGAAGGTCATACCAAGGATAATTTTGCTATTTGATTTAGAATTTTAAGACCCCTTGAAGTATAACAAAATTACATATATATTGTATGTAAATTAGATATTTATGTATTTCATTGTCAATAAATGTGCTAATATTTCTAAAAACATATTTTCACTTCGTCATTATGGGTTATTGTGTGTAGATCGGTGAGAAAATAAATCTATTAAATCCATTTTGAATTCAGGCTGTAACACAACAAAATGTGGAATAAGTCAAGGGGTATGAATACTTTCTGAAGACACTTTAGATTCTACAGACCCTACTGAGTAATCCCATACCCACTTACCTCGGCACATAGAATCGTTTTTTTGTCTCTATAAATCAATATGTAATTAATATAGTGTATTGCATTGCAGTGTGTATTGCATTGCAGTGAATGGCATTGCAGTGCATGGAGTGGGTGGAGTAAGGAGTCACCAGCACTCTGTATTAAACCTATTACCAAGCACCAGGGGCGCAACTTTGGTTTTAGAAGTGGGGGGGACATTATTATTATTATTATTAATTCAGTCAGATAAACACTCCAAACAGCCTACCCGACTCTCGGAGGCGTTCGCATGGTCCTAAAGCACACCGGTGCCTCGATTTGTATCACATTCCAATGATAAAACTGGGGTGGACAAAAATGCAATTTCAGAATGTGGGGGTGACATGTCCCCCCCGTCCCTAGTGAAAGTTGCACCCCTGCCCAGCACAAGAGACCAATTTAAGTTTTGCAGACTCTATTGAGTAATTCCAATTACATGTATTTGTATTTGATTAAAAGTATATTTCTTGAAATACAGCCGACACTATAGCTTTCAACATACCAGTATTGGCATAAACTTTCTAAAGAAATGCTGGTATGAATAATAGAATATTAAAAATTAAAGTACGTCAAATTATCCATTTACTTTTTCAAAGGGGGTTGCAACGCTGTGAAAAACAATTGCTCTAGAGTGCTAAAAACAATAGATATTCCCAAAGTTTAGCATGTCTTTGCAGGGGGACTCTTATTTTGAAATAGAAAATCAGTGATCACGCTCTAAGCATTATATCAAAGACAATACAGTATGAAGATGGGCTAAAACTACTTCTTCAATAGAAATCCCCCATCAGACTTGTAGGCGATGTCATGCCGACGTTGCCTAGCTAAACTCGTGTAGAAACACGTCATCAATGGTCGCGGTGTTGACATGTTCGTAGTTTTCCCGTCAAATTGGGCTACTTTGAAAACAATGTCGCGGGTGAAAATGTATTGGTCGCGAGTTGCGGGATTTTGGGCTATTTCTTAGTTGCACCACGGCCACCAACGCATTTCTCTGAAAAAATATATATTTCACTGTGACCTGCTCCTGACTGTCAGGCAGTGAGACAGGCTGTTGCTGAGTGAGTGAGTGGTGGGGAGGGCCGGATGTGTGTGTATGTGTGGTGTGTATGTGTGTGTTGAGAGAGCACTACAGTTATTGGCTGAGTCACGTGAGCGAGTGGAGAGAGAGCAGCACGCGCGTGACAACTTTTTACCAATTGTAAAACTTAGCAAAAAGAAACGTCCTCTCACTGTCAACTGCGTTTATTTTCAGCAAACTTAACATGTGTAAATATTTGTATGAACATAACAAGATTCAACAGACATGTGACTAACAGAAATTGAATAATGTGTCCCTGAACAAAAGTAAAAGTCAGTATCTGGTGTGGCCACCAGCTGCATTAAGTACTGCAGTGCATCTCCTCCTCATGGACTGCACCAGATTTGCCAGTTCTTGCTGTGAGATGTTACCCCACTCTTCCACCAAGAAACCTGCATGTACCCAGACATTTCTGGGGGAATGGCCCTAGCCCTCACCCTCCGATCCAACAGCTCCCAGACGTGCTCAATGGGATTGCGATCCGGGCTCTTCGCTGGCCAAGGCAGAACACTGAAATTCCTGTCTTGCAGGAAATCACACACAGAACGAGCAGTATGGCTGGTGGCATTGTCATGCTGGAGGGTCATGTCAGGATGAGCCTGCCGGAAGGGTACCACATGAGGGAGGAGGATGTCTTCCCTGTAACACACAGCGTTGAGATTGCCTGCAATGACAACAAGCTCAGTCCGATGATGCTGTGACACACCGCCCCAGACCATGACGGACCCTCCACCTCCAAATCGATCCCGCTTCAGAGTACAGGCCTCGGTGTAACGCTCAGTCCTTCGACGATAAACACGAATCCGACCATCACCCCTGGTGAGACAAAACCGCAACTCGTCAGTGAAGAGCACTTTTTGCCAGTCCTGTCTGGTCCAGCGACTGTGGGTTTGTACCCATAGGCAACGTTGTTGCCGGTGATGTCTGGTGAGGACCTGCCTTACAACAGGCCTACAAGCCCTCAGTCCAGCCTCTCTCAGCCTATTGCGGACAGTCTGAGCACTGATGGAGGGATTGTGCGTTCCTGGTGTAACTCGGGCAGTTGTTGTTGCCATCCTGTACCTGTCCCGCAGGTGTGATGTTCGGATGTACGGATCCTGTGCAGGTGTTGATACACGTGGTCTGTCACTGCAAGGACGATCAGCTGTCCGTCCTGTCTCCCTGTAGCGCTGTCTTAGGCGTCTCACAGTACAGACAATTTATTGCCCTGGCCATATCTGCAGTCCTCATGCCTCCTTGCAGCATGCCTAAGGCACGTTCACGCAGATGAGCAGGGACCCTGGGCATCTTTCTTTTGGTGTTTTTCAGAGTCAGTAGAAAGGCCTCTTTAGTGTCCTAAGTTTTCATAACTGTGACCTTAATTGTCTACCGTCTGTAAGCTGTTAGTGTCTTAACGACCGTTCCACAGGTGCATGTTCATTAATTGTTTATGGTTCATTGAACAAGCATGGGAAACAGTGTTTAAACCCTTTACAATGAAGATCTGTGAAGTTATTTGGATTTTTACAAATTATCTTTGAAAGACAGGGTCCTGAAAAAGGGACGTTTCTTTTTTTGCTGAGTTTAGGTAGGCTATTCAGATTGCCATTATGGAGACACCTATTTCCTAACCTTTTTCCATAAAACATATTAATACTCTAGAACTGAGGCACATCAAGAAATAATGGAGACAAAGCACTGGAAAACGACTTTGGGCGCACTAGAGCTCATTACATAAATCTGCTCGGAGGTGGTTTAAACTGCGTTCTAATGTTGAATGCTTAAAGAAAAAGGTATCAAGCTAAATGCTTTATGCATGCTCAGTTCTTGGGTCTTGGGGGCTGCCCGTGTGGAAATTCGAAATGGAAATTATGGAACTCCCTCTCGTGGTTCTTTTTATGGGGAAAAGTCCTCAATGAAACTGACATTAGGCTAAATGTGGATAATTATACATTTGCCTCTGTTGGCCATCAAGTAGCCCATTAATGTATATGCCATTGCAGGCTACCATTTGATACAGCCAATCAGCATTCAGGGCTCGAACCACCCAGTTTATAATTACAATTATAACATTGGGTGGTTCGAACCCTGAATGCTGATTGGCTGACATGCATGGTATATCAGACCGTATACCACGGGTATGACAAAACATTTATTTTAACTGCTTTAATCACGCTGGTAACCAGTTTATAATAGCGTTTGTATTTATTATGGATCCCCATTATTGAGGCAGTTATGGTCCAGCAAAATTGAGGCAGTTATACAATTTTAAAAACATTACAATACATTCACAGGTTTCACAACACACTGTGTGCCATCAGGCCCCTACTCCACCACTACCACATATCTACAATACAAAATCCATGTGTACGTGTGTGTATAGTGCGTATGTTATCGTGTGTGTGTATGTGCCTATGTTTGTGTTGCTTTACAGTCCCCGCTGTTCCATAAAGTGTATTTCTATCTGTTTTTAAAATCTAATTTTACTTCTTGTATCAGTTACTTGATGTGGAATAGAGTTCCATGTAGTCATGTAGTACTGTGCGCCTCCCATAGTCTGTTCTGGACTTGGGGACTGTGAAGAGACCTCTGGTGGCATGTCTTGTAGGGTATGCATGGGTGTCCGAGCTGTGCGCCAGTAGTTCAAACAGACAGCTCGGTGCGCTCAACATGTCAGTACCTCTCATAAATACAAGTTGTGATGAAGTCAATCTCTCCTCCACTTTGAGCCAGGAGAGATTGACATGCATATTATTAATGTTAGCTCTCTGTGAACATCCAAGGGCCAGCCGTACTGCCCTGTTCCGAGCCGCAATTTTCCTAAGTCCCTTTTTGTGGCACCTGACCACACAACTGAACAGTAGTCCAGGTGCGACAAACGTAGGGCTTGTAGGACCTGTAGGACCTGCCTTGTTGATAGTGCTGTTAAGAAGATAGAGCAGCGCTATATTATGGGCAGACTTCTCCCCATCTTAGCTACTGTTGTATCAATATATTTTTACCATGACAGTTTACAATCCAGGTGTCACACCCTGATCGGTTTCACCTGTCTTTGTGCTTGTCTACACCCCCCTCCAGGTGAGGTGTCGCCCATCTTCCCCATTAGCCCCTGTGCATTTATACCTGTGTCCCTGTTGCCAGTTCGTCTTGTCTTGTCAGGTTTTACCAGCGTGCTTTCCCGTCTTCCTGTTTTCTCAAGTTTCTGTTTCCTAGTTTCCCCGGTTCTGACCATTCTGCATGCCCTGACCCCGAGCCTGCCCGCCGTTCTGTACCTGCCTGACTCTGACCCGATTACGAACCTCTGTCTGCCCTGACCCCGAGCCTGCCTGCCATTCTGTACCTTACTGACTCTGCCCTGGATTACGGACCTCTGCCTGCCCTTGACCTGTCTTTTGCCTGCCCCCTGTTTGGTCAATAAACATCTGTGATTCTAGCTGTCTGCATCTGGGTCTTATCCTGTGTTCTGAAACCAGGGTTACTCCAAGCAGTTTAGTCACTTCAACTTGCTCAATTTCCACAAGATTTTTTACAAGATTTTGTTGAGGTTTAGGGTTTAGTGAATGATTTGTCCCAAATAAAATGCTTTTAGTTTTAGAAATATTTAGGACTAACTTATTCCTTGCCACCCACTCTGAAACTAACTGCAGCTCTTTGTTAAGTGTTGCAGTCATTTCAGTCGCTGTAGTAGCTGACGTGTATAGTGTTGAGTCATCTGCATACATAGACACACTGGCTTTACTCGAAGCCAGTGGCATGTCGTTAGTAAAGATTGAAAAAAGTAAGGGGCCTAGACAGCTGCCCTGGGGAATTCCTGATTCTACCTGGATTATGTTGGAGAGGCTTCCATTAACCTTTTCACATGTGAGTTCCAAATATCTCTAAGGGATGCCCAAGCGAGTTGATTTATGCATGTGATGTCAGAATGCACTCACTGTTCCAAAATGTGATTGTTACGCAACAGGCTACCTACTAATTATCTATAGGCTATGTTTCAACTTGTCAATTTCAAATTATCTTCTAACAAGTTTTATTTTCTAACAACAGTTTGAATTTAGGTGTGTTGAGCCTCATTAATTCACATAGAAGTAGCCATTTCAGTGTTGCGGACAATTTATGTTTGAGGCTTTACTGAGCTGGAGAAACTTCTCTCTTTGAGGAGAGCCCAAGCACTTCACTAATGTTTCCGCAGATCAAGTATGCAGACATTTGCACAGTCTTGCACGAATTGGCACATTTTCTGTCTGGTGCTCGCATTGCCTTCCTTGTTATTTTCCTTACAAATAACAACTTTGGACATGTGTGCGTTCCTATCAAAGTAAGTACCTTATTTTCTGTATATCGTGTTGTCGTTTCTACTGGAGCATACAGTATGTATGTATGTATGTATGTATGTATGTATGTATGTATGTATGTATGTATGTATGTATGGAGCATAATGTATTTACAGTTTTATTCACGTGTTCAAGTACTGGTGACAAATAAAGCATTCCGATTATTGCATAGATTGTAATGATGATGATGATGATGTGTGTAAAATACTTTTTTGAAGGTTATACTGATTATAATGAGCTAATGTTAAGCTATTTGCCAGTTATGTGTGACGCCATGTTTGTTGACATTATACAATGCATTCTGGGTGTCACATAAACGTCTGTCAGACCAAAGATGTTATAATGAGGTGAAGGGTAAACTTCCGGAAGTGAATGGACACCTATGATGTGTGTAAAATACTTTTTGGAAGGTTGTACTGATTATAATGAGCTAATGTTAAGCTATTTGCCAGCTATGTGTGGCGCCATGTTTGTTGACATTATACAATGCATTCTGTTTACTATTCTTAGGTAGCGGAAATAATTTTGCTTCCCTCCAGTTCTGGGGGCACACACTTTTTAGTAGGCTTAAATTGAAAATATGGCAAATAGGAGTGGCAATATCGTCCGCTATTATCCTCAGTAATTTTCCATCCAAGTTGTCAGACCCCGGTGGCTTGTCATTGTTGATAGACAACAATGTTTTTTTCACGTCTTCCACACTCACTTTACGGAATTCAAAATTACAACGCTTGTCTTTCATAATTTGGTCAGATATACTTGGATGTGTAGTGTCAGTGTTTGTTGCTGGCATGTCATGCCTAACTTTGCTAATCTTGCCAATGAAAAAATCATTAAAGTAGTTTGCAATATCAGTTGGTTTTGTGATGAATGAGCCATCTGATTCAATGAATGATGGAGCTGAGTTAGCCTTTTTTCCCAAAATTTCATTTAAGGTGCTCCAAAGTTTTTTTTACTATCATTCGTTATCATTTTACATTTTATATTTTAGTCATTTAGCAGACACTCTTATCCAGAGCGACTTACAAATTGGTGCATTCAACTTAGGAGAGCCAGTGGGACAACCACCCTATTTTATTTTAATTTTTGTCTTATTTTTATTTTTCTTGTATTTTTTTTTTAATGGGGGTGGGGGAGGGGCGTAGAAGGATTACTGTTATACTATTCTTTGTTTCATAGTGTAGTTTCTTCTTCTTTTTATTCAGTTTAGTTACATGATTTCTCAATTTGCAATACGTTTGCTAATTGGTTGTGCAGCCAGACTTACTTGCCATTCATTTTGCCTCATCCCTCTCAACCATACAATTTTTCAATTCCTCATCAATCCACTGGGATTTAACAGTTTTTACTGTCATTTTCTTAATGGGTGCATGCATATTAGTAACTGGAATAAGCAATTTCATAAATGCGTCAAGTGCAGCGTCTGTTTGCTCCTCATTACACACCACAGACCAACAAATATTATTTACATCAACAACATAGAAATAACTACAAAACGTCTATGACCTCTTATACACTATATTAGGCACAGCCTTTGGAACTTTTGTTTTCCTAGATATGGCTACTATATTGTGATCACTACATCCAATGGATACTGGATACAGCATTAGTAAAGATGTGATCAATACATGTTGATGATTTCATTCCTGTGCTGTTTGTAACTACCCTGGTAGGTTGACTGATAACCTGAACCAGGTTGCAGGCACTGGTTACAGTTTGAAGCTTTTTCTTGAGTGGGCAGCTTGATGAAAGCCAGTCAATATTTAAAACACCCAGAAAATATACCTCTCTGTTGATATCACATACATTATCAAGCATTTCACACATGTTATCCAGATACTGACTATTAGTACTTGGTGGTCTATAGCAGCTTCCCACAAGAATGGGCTTTAGGTGAGGCAGATGAACCTGTAGCCATATTACTTCAACAGTATTCCACATGAGATCCTCTCTAAGCTTTACAGGAATGTGGTTCTGAATATAAACAGCAACACCTCCACCATTGGCATTTCTGTATTTTCTGTAAATGTTATAACCTTGTATCGCTACCACTGTATCATCAAAGGTATTATCTAAGTGAGTTTCAGAGATAGTCAGAATATGACTGTCATCAGTTACTGGCAAATTATTGATTTCATGAACCTTGTTTCTTAAGCTACATATGTTAACGTGGGCTATTTTGAGCACTTTCTTCTGGGATGCTTGCTTGTTTTCATTGCTTTACTGGGAAGCTTAGCAGATGTACAGTAGATATGCTCATGTTATTTATGTTAGTGCAGGGTGAGCTGTACACAGTGGACTTCCTACTAGGCCACACCGCCTCAGTGCTAACAGTATAAATCTGGTTCATAGGCACATGATTACTGCATACAATAGCTGTATGATCAGCAGAGGCATTCAGGGCAGTTAGAGGGATATAAATTAGGTTACTTACATTGTGTCCACCAACGCCCCTGGTATAATGTACATTTGCTGAAGCATCATGACAACTCAGTGTCACAACGGTAGGGATTAACTGAGCTGGGCTTGGGTCATTGATAAGTAATTGTCTCAACGCAGTCTTATAATGCTGTGAAAGGATCCAGGAACCCAAATGATTTGGGTTGATCCCATCCTCCTTATAAAATGTGTTTTGTTTCCAAAAGGTATCTAAATTGTCAACAAAAGTTACTCCCATTGAGCTGCAATAATCACGTACTGTAGCTAGTTGTGAAGAGAAAGAATCCTGCTAAAGCATTCAATGCCATGATTCAGAGAGGGCACATTGCCATATATGATGGGTCTTTTATTAGTGTCTAGCAGAGAGTCAATCAGCTCTTTAAAATCCAGTTTCAATTGTTCAGAGCTGCCCTTTATGATTAAGCAATAAGGCACCCCACTGGCTATAAGGTGAATGCACCAATTTGTAAGTCGCTCTGGATAAGAGCGTCTGCTAAATGACGTAAATGTAAATGTAAATGTAAATGTTTGTGGTATATGGCCAATATACCACGGCTAACGGCTGTATCCAGGCACTCCGCGTTGCGTCATGCGTAAGAACAGCCCTTAGACGTGGTATTGGCCATATACCATACCCCCTTGTGTCTTATTGCTTAATCATAGCAGTCAAGCAAGTTAAATCGACATCCATTGATGGAAAATGATCTGGCGAGTTTAATAAGGGCAAATTATATTTTCTCTTGTCACATGTTCAAATTCCTTCATTACATAATGTTATAGCTATGATTCTTATTTAGAGGAAACCTGAATTTTACTTCTAACGTCGCTACAAGTTACTATGATATTCCTTAATTGTCTTGATAACGTTATGGAAAAAGTGTTTATTGTATAGATATGGCAACTCCTCTCTTGCTGTGAAAAAAAAATGGGGCTAGTTTTCAGGCCTTTTTTTGACGAAAATAAAAAATGTGTCAGTTGTCTACTTAAGAGGTTGTGCCTTTAGATTTCGAGAAAATGAACAACTAAGGAATAATTGATTATTGAGTACATTTACATGCACACTAATTATTTCATATTAAACTCATTATGGCATTAGGTCTTAATCGGCGTAAAGTCAAAATCGAAGTAAGCATACGATTATTAAACCACCTGGTTTTCTGAGCAATATTTGGGATTATTAGGACATGTAAACAGTTTAATCGGCGTTCCAGCAGTGTATTTGACCTGCGCATGTGCTAGCACCAGCCGAGCGAGCGAGCCTCCTAAAAGTATGCATTTTAGAAAAGAGTTTGACCTACAAACTTGATATGTCCGAACTCAGAATAAAAAAGGTTTAGCAATTTAGCAAAAGTCCAACCAGTAGCCTGATTTCAGATGTGTCCATGTAAACAGGATTATTATGGAAACAAACTATTATATTATGATATTATAAACCAACTATTATATTAATCTGACTATCCACAATAATCGTATAGTCTGCATGTAACCGTACTCACTGACTTCACAAACCCCTGTCACGCCCTGGCTCTGGGGACTCATATGTTGAGCCAGGGTGTGGATTTTCTATGTTTTGTTTTCTATGTTTTTGGTTCTAGTTTGTTTTGATCTATGTTGGCCAGGATGGTTCCCAATCAGAGGCAGCTGTAGCTCGTTGTCTCTGATTGGGGACCATACTTAGGCAGCCTGTTTGGCACTAGTATTTTGTGGGATCTTGTTCCGTTAAGGTTTGTGTTGTATAACCTAGGACTTCACGTATCGTTTCATTTGTTGTTTTGTTCGTGTCAGTACTAATAAAGAATGTACGCTTATCACGCTGCGCCTTGGTCCGCTTCATCTGTCAACGATCGTGACAACCCCAAACCCGGCCTGGTCTGCTTCGCAAGCGTTCCTGATTAGAGA
Organism: Coregonus lavaretus; assembly: GCF_964263955.1. Classification (NCBI taxonomy): domain Eukaryota; kingdom Metazoa; phylum Chordata; class Actinopteri; order Salmoniformes; family Salmonidae; genus Coregonus; species Coregonus lavaretus. The sequence goes on along the minus strand of NC_140007.1, from coordinate 9,869,589 downwards.
AGTCAATGAGAGAAGTGAAACATTCTTCCTTAGTTGTTAATTTTCTCCTAATCTAAAGGCACAACCTAGATTCGATCCAATGTCTTAAGTAGTTGAACATATTATTACCCCAACCTTGTGAAAGTGACAAACTGACACGTTTTCATCAAAAACTACTTTATATCGAAGGAGTGCCTTGGATTTGACGGCCTGTACATGCGCAGTTCGGCAAGAGACGACCGATGATTATTTCTGCACGAGTTTAGCTAGCCAACGTCGCCATGACATCGCCTACAAGCGTGATCTGGGAGGGCCGAAACACTTCTGTTTTTTATTTCTACCTGGTAGTTAATTGCACTCACCTGGTGTCCCAGGTCTGAATTAGCCCCTGATTAGAAGGAGAGGATGAAAAACAGAGGTGTGAACCGGAATTGAAGAACCCTGCTGTACTGTCTCTGATAATATCCTGCTGCTAGGACAGGGGTGTCTGTCAAACTCATTCCATGGAGGGCTGAGTGTCTGCGAGTTTTTGGTTTTTCTTTTCAATTAAGACCTAGACAACCAGGTGAGGGGAGTTCCTTACTAATTAGTGACCTTAATTCATCAATCAAATACAAGGGTCAAGTGAAAACAGACACTCAGTGGAATGAGTTTGACACGTGTGCTAGGCGAGAACAGTATTCAAATGCCTCCTCCAGGCAGTTCCTACGGTCTGTGCTATCCGGGATCCTTGGGACGTCCCTATTCCATTGAATTTGAAATGTAAAATGGTTAAGTTTAGGGTAGGGACGTCCCAAGGATTCGGATAGCACTGACCCAGTTCCTACACTAATGAACCGCCCATAGACGTAGAACATCCCGCCTCGTTGAACTCATGGTTGACACTAGGCTGAACAAATAACGTGCAAGGGAATTGATGGAGGAGGTGTCGGGAAGTTTCCTATCCCAAGTCATGGGGAGGAATATCTCTATTGCATACATAGATATCCTATTACATTACATTTTTTAATTATATGTAATTATAATGTGTAAATATTAAGTAATCTAATTCCTAATTCTATGATTTAATACTCCTCGGGTCCTCTCTCCGCTCTCTTCGGCTCCTTCTCAAAACCCATTGCAGGAGAAGGTCAGAGGGGAGGTTGCCTTTCACCAAGATGATCCTGACATTTTAATGGTTAAAAAGGTGGACTTTGTGGCCTTTATCGCAATGGTGATTAATGGCACTGCCCAGGTGGAGAAAAGATATAGGAAGATAGAAATCATTGTGGTTGCAGCGGAACGGTTCCTGGGGTTGAAAGTTTCTTGGCAAAAGAGTTACATTAAATATTGTCAAAAGCCGTACGACCATCTCAGGCCCTAGAGACTGAGAAGGGAGATATGGCGATTTAAAAGAAGGAAGAAATGGGAGTTTTGTTTGTTTTGGCAATGTACCATTTTATTAGGGTGGAGTAAGTTAGTATCACTATTAAGTATGGATTTATTTTTGATTTTATATATTTTGTGGTTTCAAACCATCCAGTTAGTGGCGGCAATACAACTTTTTGATGTAGTCTGCCATAAAACTCACAGAAGAAGAAGAAGAAGAAGAAGGTCAGAGGGGAGGAGCCTTTGGCATTTCATCCAATGGATTTTAAGAAGGATACGAGGAGAGAGGACGCGAGAAGTATGCAATTGAGATTTTCCCATGTTGAAGGAACGAAGGTAATACCAAAGACTATACAGTATGTTTAGAGACTTTGTGGGGATAACGTTACCTCCAAGCCATTTTTCATTCTGTCCAGTCATAATAATTGTTCTATAGCTATCTTCATTATCGGGTATGTATTGATTGTTTTACGTGAAAGACCATTTATTCCTTTGGTTTCAGTAACATAAAGCGTTTAAAATAGGCATATTTCACAATGGGAATCGGGAAACTGTTGTTATTAGCTAGCTAGCTACTGTTAGCTAGGGTAACGCGTTAGGCTAGCTAGCAAACTTGCTATCCAGCAGAGCCCACTGAACACAAAGAAAGTAGTGGTAAATCCCGTTTGATATAGCTAGCTAGCTAGACTTTGCAAGTGTAAAGTATATGTAAGTACTGTATAAAGATAAAAGGAAACAACCTAGCTAGCAAGAATATAGTCTCACCCTACTGTCAATGTCTTTCACCCTGGCCTGTCACTTATTCAGCCATGCTTGACCTCCTGACCCCAGCCCTCACGTTCAAGAATAACAACGTTGTGCAACATATTTTAGTATAGGTTGTCAAACCATATCGATATGATATGAGTTGTTATGGCATGATTTGGCTTTGCCATATCAGTTGTACAAATGCCAGAAATCAGATATCTCAATGTCTGCATGTCATCATTTTTTTAGTGATCCAAATGACATTTTAGTCATTTAGCAGACGCTCTTATCTAGAGCGACTTCCAATTAGGGAATGCATACATTTTTCATACTGGCCCCCCCAGTGATGAATGAATTTCTGTACACTTAACTTTTTAAACCCAGTTAACTCTTAACTGTTCCAGGAACATTACACAATGGTCAAGGGACCAGGAGTATGAGCTGATTGAAAACCAATCAAAGTAGGCCTAGCCCTTTCAACAGCATTTGCCATACAAATTTGTCAAACAAGTGTTCACTGTAACCTGGCCTAGATCCCCAAAAGAGCAAGTAGTAAAAAGCTCAGAGTGTAGCTATAACCATCTGGCCAAACCGTTGTCCTTTTAGGCAAGATAGAGCACAACTTGTTCATAGGAGCATACATCTATCTAGGCTAGACAGCTGTCAAATTAGGCAATGTACTAAAGTAACATTTTGCACTTAGAATTTACCAATGACACATTCATATAGAGAGATATCAGGCAGGCGTGAAGAGTCAGCGGTGGAAATGGTGAAACATTTAATAGCCTGACTGTCACTTTTCTCCTTGTAATCACTAGAGGACAGCATTGCACATGTGTTTGTTATAAAACCAATGACCTCCGTGTTCTTCAGGCCCCACTTCTCCACCAAGCACACATCCTGTGCGCACAACAACATTTCCTTTATATAAATATAATCACTTTTCTATTCACATATCCATCCCTGTGGCAAGGAATAGAGATGAATGGCCAAGGCACAGTGAATGGTACTAGAAGTTACAAGCACACAGTGTTACCATTGCTTGTAACCTCTGTGTTGGGAGTGTGGCCTGGTTGGCTATTTAAAACCTACTCTAATGGACAAACAATCCTGTCTGAGATAGCTAACAATAACAGACGGGCTGTTACCTAGGTATAGTGAATTATTGATGATTTTCACAAACCACATGATGCAAGCAGGAGGTTTTTTGGAACACACGTACATGCACACAATATAACCTGCTTGGGTCTGGCATTACGAAATGCCATCCCTTTCCTCAACTGTTCTAACGTATTACGCACCACTTCCAACCTCAATTGTAGGACCAGAAATTAACTAGCCTGCCTATATGTTATGGATTAGGCCTTATAGAATACTCCACAACAATAACCATCCACATAATAGAATATTCCACAGCTGGGACATCCCTACAACAAACATACACACAGCCCCAAAATGAGCGATTACATGTAGTCTAACAATAGGTATTTTAATTTTAGCAAAAACAATATTGGCCTTTCTTTTCGAGTAGGCCCGCTTGTATGTTTCTCTTTTAGTCTATTTGGCTTGTACTTTAAAATAATGCTTTTTGGCCTGATTATTTATTAATTATGAAAGTATTATTTGTCCCCCAACATTTTTTAAAAGCTCTTAGCAGATACGTTGTCTCCTATCATATGAAATAGTATACGTAACAGCTATACTTTTATTTTGGAACAAGCCCATATATAGCGTTTTAATTGAATTAATTGATATTTATTACAGAATATTTGTAACTTGTTTCCTTTTATGTTCATCCTCATTTTTATATAATATGGATTCACCATTTAGTTATTTTTAATTACACTAATATTATAGGGACAGATGCCCTGGTCTACATTCTAAATGGTGTGCAATTTCTCCTGGCCTTGGTTGTAGTTGTTTTGGTGAAGAACTGTGTGCCCTCTCTCGCTCGCCTGAAGACGGTTGAGAAGGAGGGAGGGGTTTAGACAAAGGCCTTCTCTACAGAAATGGAGGCTACAGCAGAGCAGCCCTGTTGTGCTTTTTTCATTTTCTACATGCTAATATATTATCTGTGAAAATATCACAACGTGCTTCAGATGCAACCTTAGGTAATGGTATTACATTTTTATGTGTGTTCTTTAGGTCACAGAAATGCGGTTAAATGTCTTATTTTGTGATTAGGGCCTAGCTTTCTCTCTTTTTTTCTCTCCCTGTCTCTCCCGCACTCAGAGCTGCTCCTGCCTGCGCTGAACAAAGATCGTTACTCAGGAAATGCTTCGGCCAATCGGATGCGGCCTTACATCCCGCTTGTGAGAAAGGGGCCAGTCAGGGCCTGGCTACCATCAGACGGGCCTGATCGTCTTGCCTGAAGAGAGGAGCCTTCCCCGGCTGAGGGCTGAGAGTGTCCTCCATGTTTTATAAGTGTTGACATAACAGTGTGTCAGGCAGCCATGCATCCACAGAGGTAAGCCCTGTCTCTTTATTTCAACTCTAATTACAACATTCATTTCTCCTTCTTCTCTGTTGTGTGACTCTTGTGCAAATCTAAATGTGAATACCTGAAAATCACAGATTGCTTTCCCAAAGGAGTGTGGGGGGGGGGGGGGGGGGGGGGCTTTGTGGGCGGGTTAGGCCTTGCAAGGCCCCTGCTCCACAGAGAGCTGAGGTGGGGGGTTGGATAAGGACTCACCCCTGCTCTATCTCTGTGTAGCAGGGTCACGTGTGCCCAAGATATCCAGACTGCCATGCAGTGGACCATGGCAAATCCTTGTTTTCCTTGTCTTTTTTATAACGCTAAAGAGAGTGAGATACAAATGTGCACTCTCTTATCTCCTCTCTGCTGTGCCAGCCTGGTTGTGTGTCATGGCAGAGTCAGAGATGATGGGGGATGGGTGGCAGAAAAAGTGTTAGTGGGGTGGAGGGAGGGATGGGGGGTGTTACGTATCTTTTGTAAGCAGATTGCCTCTGTTGTTGTGGTCTAGTGTGTCATGCCAGGCCAGAGAGAATGGACACGAGGGCAACAGATGTGCCTGTTAGAGGGACTCTGGGGTCTTTGGGGAGGGGCTGATGGCTAACTGAACACTGGTTGCTTACAGTGGGGGGGGGGGGGGGGGGGGGGGGGGGTGAACAGTGAGGACGTGAGTGAATGTAAGGATTTTCTCTGTAGATGTGATCATAATTCTTCACCAATTGACGCAAGTACAAACAAGGCAGTGAATGCCTGCCACATGAGGCTAAATGCCTCTCCAGTCTCACCCACATCAGAACTCACACAGGGTCCTCAGAGTTCATTCAACTGTCCCAACCAAAAATGGGTTGTCTGAGGGGAATTCTTGAATTCAATTGAACATTTCTTTTTTTTCTTCCTCTACACATTAGTAGCCCTGTGTAGACTAGTTGTTTTTAAGCTCATTGGGATATGGGAAGGCCCAAGGCCTCTAGTTTACAGGCCAGTTCTACGTTGACTCTGTAGCACTCATCCTTGTAAAGCTACTTCCTCTGCTCTGTGCACCTCAAACAGTGGCCATTTTGTGTAAAGCTCTGCTCGTGTCATCACAGATATAAACTGCCAGAGAAGCACTACATTTTTAGTGATTGTTGATTGTGTGCATTTCGTATGCGTGATGGTGTGTTTTGTCTTCAGCTCGACTCATATTTGTCTGTATTTGTTTGCTTGTTTTCTCTTCCCCTCCTTTGCACCGCTCTGGCCTCGCTCACCTATTTATAGCTGCTTCATTTAAATGCCTGGTTTGACGTTTCTATAATACTTGGTTCAAGAGAATCCTATCTCCTTTGTAAGTAGGTAAGAGAAATTGCATATCTGACTCTCAATTCACAATAATCCTTTTTGGTAGTATTTTATTTTACAGTACTGTTTCCACTGGTGTTTAATTGGAAATTACTGTATGCTTCTTAATTCAAATAATTCATCACAATTAATAACTAGCCCCCTACCTGTTTCCAAATAGTGCCTAGCAGTGATTAATTGCATGAATCAGAAAGTAATTAATAGGTACTAAATGTGTAATAAGTGACCATGGCACGGCAGATCTTAAAATGCACATTTAACTTTGAAAAAATTATGAGCAAAAGCCTAACCTTCTGTGTCAAACCTAGATTCGATTTTCTAAGCTTTTTGCATCGTAATCTGTAGAGGGGGGTCCTACTCTTAACCACCTTGGTTTAGCGCTACACAAAGCATGCTTCATTATGTGAATGGCACATCAACCACCATTACGTTAGAGTTCTCTTTTTAATGGGATTTATGTTAATACACTTTCATGGACAAAACCAAAACCAAACGTGATCCAACACCCCAGAATAAAATAAACGGCTAACCTAATTCATTTTGAACAGACATTGACATTAGGTGAGCTTGGAGACGTGCATAATTTCATGCTGTGCTCCATAAGTGTTGTGTTAGTGGGAATGTTAGTAATCTGGTGACAGGTTATCTTTAGACGATCGTCTGGGGTTGCTGGGGTTTGCTGAGGCAACATTGCTCGTAAATTGTGATTTATTGCCTCTCAACCACAAAGAACAACTCCAAAACCCTCTTCTAAAACCTCTACCCGTTCACTCAGTCACGTTCAAAATAGTTACACCGTTTTAATGCAGGGGGAATCTCTGCATTGCAGCAGAAAATGTTTTTAAGGAAGAGGGAAGCCTGCACACAGGGAGCCATGTGGCATAGCACAGCCGACCAATCCTGTCCCACCCTGCAGACCCTCCAGCCAATTACAGCAGCAGCCGAGGTTAAAGCTTGAAAATTGCTGTGAGAGCGGCAGCACAGGGAAAGCAGGGGCCTTCTGGAACATTCCACAGCCGTCTTTGTTTCATCCCCTCCAGCCCAATGTAAAAACCAGGCTGAATGATTTTCTTACATATTCTGTGCTATAACACAAGGTATGCTACCACACTTCAATTAACTCTGTTGAAGAATATGTTATTGGGTAAAAAAATTCAGACAAAATTGAATCATGTGTATAATGAATCTTATAGTATGAAAAAGTAGGCAAAAGCCTGGCACCTATTTCTGCACGACTGTACCTAAAACTAGTTGTTTCATATTGTCTTGAGCGAACAGTACATTTAACCTTGATGGTATTGTTTGAATCTTGTTATGTCTCTCAGAGTCAGTCTTCTCTCTGGAGGTCAGGGGCTGCAGGTTGACGAGGGTGCCAGGTTGTTTCTCTATCAACAATACTGGTTGTCAGTGGATTCAAGGACACATTACCAACACAAAGCATACAACAAAACCACCCTGCTTTTATGGTACCACTTACAGAGCAGGTTTTTAATCAGGAAACCAGACCCTCTCTCTGTACGAGACACCACTGTGTTGCATGAGACCAAAACACTGTATTCTCCTCAGGGATAGAGCATAGGTTTGTCAGATCTGTCTTTACTCTCATACAGTGTCGTCCCCCCCCCCCCCCCCCCCTCTTTCTCTCAGTCTCTCTCTTATTATTAAGCGTCATTATTCTTCGACAGCAGTGCGCTCAGTGAAGGTCGAGACTGAAGACGACGGAGGAGGGGGGGGGGTAAAATGGATAAGAATGATCTCCAATTAGCTGGATTTATCTTCTCTCTCTCCATCTCTCTCTCCTCTCGTCTATGTCTCCCTCTCTCTGTACTCTGCTGCGAACGTGTTTCAGCTTAACTGTGTTTGGATGTTGAACTGTAATCTCCACGGATCTCCTGGTCCTCCTGTGTGTGTGTGTGTGTATGTGTGTGTGTGTGTGTGCCTGTGACTGGAGCCTCGGTCTGTGTGGGGGATGGGAGAGGGGGGAGGGGAGCCGGCTGTGGCCTCCATTTTCTGTGACGAGAGAACCCTGCTCTGCCTCTGCTCGCCTGTCTCTCTGAGGAGCCAGTGGAATCTCAAGGCACAGAGTCAGTGTGTGTTTTTTCTTCTGTCAGGCATTCCTCCTTGCAGAGGGTGGGTGTTTGTCAATGTTATTCTGAATTTTGCTCATCTGGAATATTCCCAGATCCTGAAGATTTTTCTGCTATCTGTTCTTGTGTGATTCTGGCATGTTTCTGGAATGCTGCTCCTGGTCTGAAATGCCCTCTGGAAGAACATAGTTTCTCTCTCAACTGTTCATCCTATCTGCCTAGTCAGAAGCTACAGGATCAGGTGGATATTATGTCACGCTGGCTGCTCGGTGGGCCCATTTTGGAGTGAATAAAGAGTGGAAACCTTGGCTGCATGCTAACAGGACTCTGTCATCTCACAGTGCTCTCGCTGCTAGCACACGGAGCACAGAGAGTTGGCTAACATTTGCTCTCTTTCATTTTGTTTGTTCGCTCTCTGTCCAGAACAGGAAGGCCCTGAAGGGGGTTAGTCTGTCAGCAGTGTGTCTAAACAAGAAAAGGCTCATATGCTGGATGATTTGTATTTAGCTTCCCTTTGTATCTTTTTGATCTTCTCTCATTATCCAGATTACATTAGGGATTATTTTATGCTACAGTTGTTTTGATAATGGTGATTTAGCCTGGTGATCATTGATTGTGACTTTTCCCATGTGGACGTTGGGTTTATGAATGATCAATGTTATGGACTTGGTTTGATGAGCAGGACATCAAGGTTTACAGTCTGTTAATGGGGGTGGTGTTATTGGTTTAGTATATTTAGTTAATGGCCTCTTTTACAGTGGTAGTCATGCTTGGGCTCATCAATGGCTGCCCTCAGCTGTGGCTCTGGAGCATTTACATTTTAGTCATTTAGCAGACGCTCTTATCCAGAGCGACTTACAGGAGCAATTAGGGTTAAGTGCCTTGCTCAAGGGCACATCGGCAGATTTTTCACCTAGTCGGCTCGGGGATTAGAACCAGCGACCTTTCGGTTACTGGCACAACGCTCTTAACCACTAAGCTACCTGCCGCCCCAGCATTGTGTTGTCTCCTTTTTCTACTCTGTCCTATTTTCTTTTAGATCAATGGATGTGAATTCTTAAGACTAGATCAACTCTATAATCTCATTCAAAACTTTGTCTGCAATGTTCCTCTTAGAACATTCCCACGTGACCACTTCTTGAACCTTGTCAAAGGCTGTTTTTCTATCTAGCTAGTGCTGGATATTTGCCTGTTAGGCTACCTGTAACTAGACGTTCTTTGCCCCCTGCCACATCCACCTCTATCAGGAGCCACCAGGGCAGGGCTAAGAGCCTGAACTGGTTCAGCGTGTGTCCTGTGGTGGATCCATTCCTGAGGAGGATTTTCTTTAAGCGGACGATGAATGGGACGACATCCTTGGAACGAGGCTCTCAGTGGCCCTGACAAAGGAGGGGCTGAACTCTCAAAGAACCCCATTCATCACCAAGGATCCCCCTTCTCCTCCTTTTTCTTCCTGAGAGGAAATGAGATGAGCGGAACCAGAGACACAAAAAGCTACAGGCTTTGATTTCAGCATTTCTGTGAATGAAAGAAGCTCTAGGTTTTTCTGATTTATTTTTTGCACAATATTTTTTTATATTGATAGGATTTGCTGTGGAAATCTGATTTATTGTTTGGGCTGTTCAGAACATGATGTTTAGGCTAGTTAACAGACCTATGTAACAGGTAAAAACATGTAGCTAGCTAGTCAGACCAAGGTTGACTCCATAAAGCTTACTAAAGTGATCTGGTGCAGTGGGTTTCTAGGAATAGGCTAAACAGCCTTTGGGGACACCTGTTGTTAGAGCTGGGGTTTGAGTGGCTACCAGGAAGCACCTTCTCTTTACACTCTCTCATCCATAACTGTCTGAGCAATCTTCTGTGATTCACCGTCCATTTTGAAGGTGCAAATCCTTGTGTGACGTAGCCTATGCAATTGTTTGTGTTTTTGGAATCATTGTTTTCAAGGCATTCCGCTTTTAAATGGACTTGCGTTGTACAGAAAGCGCTTCTTGGATGTAGGTAGGTGGGCAAAGTGAGATGCAAACAAACTCGTCAATGCATGGCCCTCATCAGAACTGAAACCCTTGTCTCTCCATTGTCTCCTGGAGGACAGGAGCACACAGCCTACTCTGTTGGATGGCCTTATTTGTTGTGCTGAAGCACAAGTTGTGGCCCAGCTGAATAAAGAGGACTTGTTGCCATGGAGATTCTCTCCAGTGGCACCCCATGGAACACAACCACCCAAGTTTATCTGACTGTGATTACCAATGATTATAGACACTCATAGGAAGACATGATGATCATGAAGACCATGGTTCTGAAGTACATTTTGTGACACGTCGGTTGCACCTTAGATTTGGTAACCTAACATTATTAACCTATTGATGTTTCTCAATAAAGCATGCATGAGGTAACAGCAATGGAAACTCTGGTGACTATGTCCTCTGGGGCCCTGCCTTAGGTGATGTTCCACTTGTTTACTGTGTGGCGGGATTTGTTTTGTGAACACCGTTTGTGACTGACTCTCCCTTTCTTTTTGTCTCTGTACCCTCGTTCTGTGCAGTCTGGCTGAGGAGGAGGTAAAGACCGAGTCCGATGTGGTAGAGGGGATGGATGTGTCCATGCGATCCAAAGGTAAGAACAATGCCTCGCATACTAAGACAAATGTTACTGTGTTTTGAGAAGACCACTTATTCTAATATGCTTCTAGTATTGATCTTACATTTTAAACATGTTTTGTTGTGGATCTCATGCCATTGAATTAATATCATATCACTCTAATGTAGCAACACTACCTCTGGGGTTGGTGAAGGAGGCATCCTTCACACGTGATCACTTGTCACAGGGCCCGACCACACTTCTCTTGGAATGTGGTTGTCATGTTGGCGTAGCAAGGAAGATCAGATGTTAACTTATCATATGAAATTCGTTGCCAGATTGGGAAACCAAGCAGTAAGGTTTGGTGGCCAAAATCTCTTATCTGGTCGGTATCCCTGGGCAACCACTACTGTATTTAGCCTCTCAATGATGGGGTTCTGCTAACAAAAGAAAGCTCTAGGCTTAACACTGCCTTTGACCTTCACAATGACACTTATCCCCGTCTGAGGAAAGATTAGTTGAGTAGTACTGAAGAAGCTGGAGCCGGTCATTGTTGTGTAGAGTGGCCTGAGACGGGAAGTGTCTCTGCCTCTCTAGCCTTTCATGCCAGGCTTCTAGTCTCTCCTTCTAAGCCTCGTGCACCTCCGTCACTCGGTCGCGTCGTTGCCATTGTTATCAATGTTCTACCGATGCGGCAGCCATATTGATGCTCAAAAGTAGAAATGGGGCTAGTGACTGTTTCGTCTAAATTACACTATAGGGGCTTGAGAATACGATGACATTGTTAAAGTATGCACATATTTAGTAGGAATCAACTTTGCCATCATCATGTTGTCAAATTTACTTTAGACAGGTGGCAATGTTGTCATTAGCTAGCAAAGTTCGTCAAAAATAGCTAGCAATGCTAACGTTAGCTAGCTAAAATCTGTGTCTCCCCTCAGTCTTAGCTAGCTAACGTTATACTGCATCCACAGTCAGTCTGGCGACATCAAAATGATGACAAAAGGTTTTCCTACTAATTGTTTGCCGCCTTTAGAAATGTCAATGGGTTTTCAAGCCACAGTAATGCACTTTAGACCAAATCTTAATCAGCGCCCAATGAGGATGCATTGAGTAGAATGCTCAGTTGGGCAGCAGTCCTAAAACGAACGTTCAAAATAATATCGTGACGCAACGTGAAACTCATGAATAAGCTGCTACTCTTGTTCCGTGTTGTATGTATGGTGACCTGGTCTCCCCTCTACTCCGGCAACTAGTGTCTGACCCTGGGTCAGTAGAGCGGTCGCTGGTGGCTCAGAAGAGGAAGGTGTCCAGCCCCACCCACTCCTCCAACGGCCACTCCCCCTCAGACACCTCCCCCAGCCCCCTGAAGAAGAAGAAGAAACCTGGAGCCGTCCATAGCAACAACAAAGACCAGGTGGGGGGGGGGGGTACAGTGCCTTGCAAAAGTATTCATCCCCCTTGGCGTTTTTCCTATTTTGTTGCATTACAACCTGTAATTTAAATGGATTTATATTTGGATTTCATGTAATGGATATACACAAAATAGTCCAAATTGGTGAAGTGAAATGAAAATTCTAAAAAATAAATATCTGAAAAATGGTGCGTGCATATGTATTTACCCCCTTTGCTATGAAGCCCCTAAATAAGATCTGGTGTAACAAATTACCTTCAGAAGTCACATAATTAGTTAGATTGCACACAGGTGGACTTTATTTAAGTGTCACATGATCTCAGTATATATACACCTGTTCTGAAAGGCCCCAGAGTCTGCAACACCACTAAGCAAGGGGCACCACCAAGCAAGCAGCACCATGAAGACCAAGGAGCTCTCCAAACAGGTCAGGGACAAAGTTGTGGAGAAGTACAGATCAGGGTTGGGTTATAAAAAAATATCAGAAACTTTGAACATCCCACGGAGCACCATTAAATCCATTATGAAAAAATTGAAAGAATATGGCACTTTTACATTACATTTTAGTCATTTAGCAGACGCTCACACCTGCCAAGAGAGGGTCGCCCACCAAAACTCACGGACCAGGCAAGGAGGGCATTAATCAGAGGCAACAAAGAGACCAAAGATAACCCTGAAGGAGCTGCAAAACTCCACAGCGGAGATTGGAGTATCTGTCCATAGGACCACTTTACACTCCACAGAGCTGGGCTTTACGGAAGAGTGGCCAGAAAAAAGCCATTGCTTAAAGAAAAAAATAAGCAAACACGTTTGGTGTTCGCCAAAAGGCATTCGGGAGACTCCCCAAACATATGGAAGAAGGTACTCTGGTCAGATGAGACTAAAATGTAGCTTTTTGGCCATCAAGGAAAACGCTATGTCTGGCGCAAACCTAACACCTCTCATCACCCCGAGAACACCATCCCCACAGTGAAGCATGGTGGTGGCAGCATCATGCTGTGGGGATATTTTTCATCAGCAGGGACTGGGAAACTGGTCAGAATTGAAGGAATGATGGATGGCGCTAAATACAGGGGAATTCTTGAGGTATACCTGTTTCAGTCTTCCAGAGATTTGAGACTGGGACGGAGGTTCACCTTCCAGCAGGACAATGACCCTAAGCATACTGCTAAAGCAAAACTCGAGTGGTTTAAGGGGAAACATTTAAATGTCTTGGAATGGCCTAGTCAAAGCCCAGACTTCAATCCAATTGAGAATCTGTGGTATGACTTAAAGATTGCTGTACACCAGCGGAACCCATCCAACTTGAAGGAGCTGGAGCAGTTTTGCCTTGAAGAATGGGCAAAAATCCCAGTGGCTAGATGTGCCAAGCTTATAGAGACATACCCCAAGAGGCTTGCAGCTGTAATTTCTGCAGAAGGTGTCTCTACAAAGTATTGACTTTGGGGGTGTGAATAGTTATGCACGCTCAAGTTTTCTGTTTTTCTGTCTTCTTTCTTGTTTGTTCCACAAGAGAAAATATTTTGCATCTTCAAATTGGTAGGCATGTTGTGTAAATCAAATGATACAAACCCCCAAAAAATCCATTTTAATTCCAGGTTGTAAGGCAACAAAATAGGAAAAATGCCACTGTATGTGTTTGTATTTGAACACAGGTATGTTTGAATGCAGGTGTGTGTGTGTGCGCGAAGGGGTGTGTGTGTGTGCGCAGGGGTGTGTGTATGCGCCTGTTACGGCTGGGTGATATATCAAATTAGATTCATTCAAATTTATGTTTTTGTGCGATATTCCAAATGCCTATATCGCAGAATCAAGGTTTTTAATATGAGCGTTTATGTCCGCTTGTTCTCATGTTGTCTTTTTGGTCTCGTCTCGTTCGCTCCTTCTGTGCTGTTCACCTTCCCACTTAGACCAGAGATCTGTATATAATGACGAGATGCTCATGTCTCCGCCCTAACAATGGGAGTCGTTGTCCCAAAGGCGGGAAGGCAGGCGACAAGCTTAGGTTCAAAATAAGCGCATGGAAACGCATTGGACTTATTTTGGACAGATTTTGGCGAGAGTGAAACCTCTCGCTTCGTCTCTTTCTCCCAAGCCCCTCCCCTACCACTCACAACAAAAAAGATGAGAGATCACTTCTTCCTCTCTGACAAACGGTTTCAACTCGGTAGTTATATGGACACTGAAACACATGGAGACATTATTTTACTGTATAGAGAAGTTAACCTTGCGAACCATACACTGTTTGTTTCAACTCCTCAAATTTCAGACACTACTAAAACGGATGTACCGATGAACATTCATTCTGGAAAATTAATGCCCAGTTTATCGCGCACGCATTACGGTACCACATATTGCTAGCATAAGTTTTGTCAAATAAAGATTCTTATACTATCTGTTTAGTCTGTGTTTTATAAATGTGCAATAAGCATAAAACAATTGTATAAGGAATTGGCAACTCGTTCTCATTCTGAGAAATAAGGTAGGCCACTTGATTTCAACATCTGAACAAAGTGGACAGGCTAGCATGCTGTTCAAACAGTTGGAGACGGACAGAAGGTTGTGTTCATAACAGTTGAACTGTTTAGTCTTTTTAGCTGAATTCAGAGCTTGTGAAATTATACCTAGATCCAATTTGGCTAAACTTGAAATATAAATATTAGCTGGCTTCTCACTAGTACGAGAGATTGTTTATGAGACCGGTGTTACTTTTCTATAATGCCTGCTACATTATTAGTGAATGTGCATTATGCATGGTTCTGGTTAAATGTGTAACAAAATTAGCATTTTTATAGACAGACCTGAAAGCCAGGTCAGTGATTATTGCAAAAAAAGCAGGCACAACTATTTTAATTAAATTATTAGTGGGTCTTATGGTTATGGAAGGCATACAGTTGAAGTCGGAAGTTTACATACACTTAGGTTGGAGTCATTAAAACTTGTTTTTCAACCACTCCACAAATGTCTTGTTAACAAACTATAGTTTTGGCAAGTCAGTTAGGACATCTACTTGGTGCATGACACAAGTAATCTTTCCAACAATTTTTTACAGACAGATTATTTCACTTATAATTCACTGTATCACAATTCCAGTGGGTCAGAAGTTTACATACACTAAGTTGACGGTGCCTTTAAAAAGCTTGGGAAATTCCAGAAAATGATGTCATGGCTTTAGAAGCTTCTGATGGGCTAATTGACATCATTTGAGTCAATTGGAGGTGTACCTGTGGATGTATTTCAAGGCCTACCTTCAAACTCAGTGCCTCTTTGCTTGACTTCATGGGAAATTCAAAATAAATCGATCAAGACCTCAGAAAGAAATCTGTAGTCTGGTTCATCCTTGGGAGCAATTTCTAAACGCCTGAAGGTACCACGTTCATCTGTACAAACAATAGTACGCAAGTATAAACACCATGGGACCACGCAGCCGTCATACCGCTCAGGAAGGAGACACGTTCTGTCTCCTAGAGATGAACGTACTTTGGAAAAGTGCAAATCAATCCCAGAACAACAGCAAAGGACCTTGTGAAGATGCTGGAGGAAACAGGTACAAAATTATCTATATCCACGGTAAAACGAGTCCTATATCGACATAACCTGAAAGGTCGCTCAGCAAGGAAGAAGCCACTGCTCCAAAACCACCATTAAAAAAGCCAGACTATGGTTTGCAACTGCACATGGGGACATAGATCATACTTTTTGGAGAAATGTCCTCTGGTCTGATGAAACAAAAATAGAACTGTTTGGCCATTATGACCATTGTTATGTTTGGAGGAAAAAGGGGGATGTTTGCAAGCCGAAGAACACCATCCCAACTGTGAAGCACGGGGGTGGCAGCATCATGCTGTGGGGGTGCTTTGCTGCAGGAGGGACTGGTGCACTTCACAAAATAGATGGCATCATGAGGAAGGAAAATGATGTGGTTATATTGAAGCAACATCTCAAGACCTCAGTCAGGTAGTTAAAGCTTGGTCGCAAATGGGTCTTCCAAATGGACAATGACCCCAAGCATACTTCCAAAGTTGTGGCAAAATGGCTTAAGGACAACAAAGTCAAGGTATTGGTGTGGCAATCACAAAGCCCTGACCTCAATCCTATAGAACATTTGTGGGCAGAACTGAAAAAGCGTGTGCGAGCAAGGAGGACTACAAACCTGACTCAGTTACACCAGTTGTGTCAGGAGGAATGGGCCAAAATTCACCCAATTTATTGTGGGAAGCTTGTGGAAAGCTACCCAAAACGTTTGACCCAAGTTAAACAATTTAAAGGCAATGCTACCAAATACTAATTGAGTGTATGTACATTTCTGACCCACTGGGAATGTGATGAAAGAAATAAAAGCTGAAATAAATAATTCTCTCTACTATTATTCTGACATTTCACATTCTTAAAATAAAGTGGTGATCCTAACTGACCTAAGACAGGGAATTTTTACTAGGATTAAATGTCAGGAATTGTGAAAAACTGAGTTTAAATGTATTTGGCTAAGGTGTATGTAAACCTCCGACTTCAACTGTATATTCAGCCTAGGTATAATTTCACAAGCTCTGAATTCATTAGATTATTGCTGACCTTTTAATTGTACAACAAAGCTTATTTAGAGAACATTAAACAAATTGAGATACAGTGCCAGTCAAATGTTTGGACACCTACTCATTCAAGGGTTTTTCTTTATTTTTACTATTTTCTACATTGTAGAATAATAGTGAAGAGATCAAAACTATGAAACAACACACATGGAATCATGTAGTAACCAAAAAAGTGTTATATATTACATTTGAGATTCTTCAAATAGCCACCCTTTGCCTTGATGACAGCTTTGCACACTCCTGGCATTCTCTCATCCAGCTTCACCTGGAAGGCTTTTCCAACAGTCTTGAAGGAGTTCCCACATATGCTGAGCACTTATTGGCTGCTTTTCCTTCACTCTGCGGTCCAACTCATCCCAAACCGTCTCAATTAGGTTGAGGTCGAGTGACTGTGGAGGCAAGGTCATCTGATTCAGCACTCCATCACTCTCCTTCTTGGTCAAATACACAGCCTGGAGGTGACAGTGTCTGTTGAAAAAGAAATGATAGATAAATCACAGACAGTGTCACCAGCAAAGCACCCCCACACCATCACACCACCTCCTCCATGCTTCAGGATGGGAACCATACATGCGGAGATCCTCCGTTCACGTACTCAGCGTCTCACAAAGACAGGCCGGTTGGAACCAAAAATCAAAAATTTGGACTCATCAGACCAAATGACAGATTTCCACCGGTCTAATGTCCATTGCTCGTATTTCTTGGCCCAAGTAAGTCTCTTCTTCTTATTGGTGTCCTTTAGTAGTGGTTTCTTTGCAGCAATTCAACCATGAAGGCCTGATTCACACAGTATCCTCTGAACAGTTGATGTTGAGATGTGTCTGTTACTAGAACTCTGTGAAGCATTTATTTGGGCTGCAATTTCTGAGGCTGGTAACTCTAATGAACTTATCCTCTGCAGCAGAGGTAACTCTGGATCTTCCTTTCTTGTGGCGGTCCTCATGAGAGCCAGTTTCATCATAGCGCTTGATGGTTTTTGGAACTTCACTTGAAGAAACTTTAAAAGTTCTTGAAATATTCCGAATTGACTGACCTTCATGTCTGTCATTTCTCTTTGCTTATTTGAGCTGTTCTTGCCATAATATGGACTTGGTCTTTTACCAAATAGGGCTATCTTCTGTATAGCACCCCTACCTTGTCACAACACAACTGATTGGCTCAAACGCATTAAGAAGGAAAGAAATTCCACAAATGAACTTTTAACAAGGCACACCTGTTAATTGAAATGCATTTCGGGTGACTACCTCATGAAGCTGGTTGAGAGAATGCCAAGAGCGTGCAAAGCTGTCATCAAGGCAAAGGGTGACTACTTTGAAGAATCTTTGTTAAACACTTTTTTGGTTACTACATGATTCCATATGTGTTATTTCATAGTTTTGATGTCTTCACTATTATTCTACAATGTAGAAAATAGTCAAAATAAAGAAAAACCCTTGAATGAGTAGGAGTGTCCAAACTTTTGACTGGTACTGTATATATCGTGAATCGCCTGTAAGATATGAGTTTTAGGCCATATCACACAGCGCTAGCGTCTGTGCACAACTTATTTTGCCTCCAGGTTTAAATGAAAGACTCTGCTGCATGTTCTATAGATGCATTAGTTCATTTCAAAAACAAATGTTTGTATCATGTATTGATGATTACATTTTAAAATAATTGCTCTGATAATTGATATTCATAACTGTTTATAGTGGAATACCTTTTAACATTTTTGGAAAAATAGATATTAATGCATATCATTGTATGCTTGCCAAATATTTTATATTTTTGCACATTTATTCCCATTTCTTGTGAATGCTTTGTTTTACATGCATGACATAATTAAACCCCAAGCCAAAACCTTTGAATTCAGTTCCACTGACAAAAGACAAAGTTGCATGTTCTGAACAGTCACATAGATATGTGCTGACTAGGATTGTCTTGTTCACTGATTGGCTGATGTGGGTTAATGAGGTGTCAATCATGATATCCAACACAAGACTGATTTATTGGTCCACCAGGGAAAGTCACCAATCAAATTGCACTTAGTCTGTGACGACATAAAAAGATGACAAAAACACAAACTTCTGGTTAGGCATTACTATCTTATAGACAGACCTACATTGATATTGACGAGATCAACCAAAACAGTCTTGTGTTTGGTGCCTGCCTAATTGTGCCTTATGTATTGCTTATTACTCTGCCTTACTTGCCACTGTGTGATTCTCTCTGTGTTCTGTTGCACTGCACCTTTTTGTGTTTTGTTTTCTGCGTGTGTTTTGAAACCCGCCCCCTTTTTCTCTTGCCTGCATTTCAGTCAGAGCTAAGACATGGTCCCTTTTACTATGTGAAGCAACCATCACTCACCACAGACCCTGTTGATGTTGTACCGCAGGACGGCAGGAATGACTTCTACTGCTGGCTGTGCCACCGCGAGGGCCAGGTGCTCTGCTGTGAGCTCTGCCCGAGGGTGTACCATGCCAAGTGCCTCAAACTGCCAGCAGAGCCCGAGGGCGACTGGTTCTGTCCAGAGTGTGAGGTACTCGCTTGTGTGTGTGCGGTGCGTGTGGGTGTGTAGGTGTATATACATGCGCACGTTGTGTGGGAGTGTTCCAGGCACATTTTCGCTTTACCACTAGCTTAATATCCGCTTGCTCTTTGGGTTTTCAGGTGATGGGATTGGAGGGAGGCTTGGGTCAACTTCAATTCTGCATTTCAGTTAAATAATGTAAAAATCCTTATACCATACTTCCGGAGTCAGTTCCCTAATCTGTTGAGTGGGCTTGACGATTATATCATCAAATTTGTGAAAACGCGGTCATTTAAGATATGTATAAAATTATGTTTGTCTTTGCGCTGAAGACTATTGCGCTACATTTTCCCCCATTTGAAGACCATTGAAAAAGCCTACAAAAACTACAAGGCTTCTTCCTGGAAAATGACATGTCACTTTCATAGCGTATTCTATAATAAGGATAATACACATGTCACTTTTAAGTCTCAAATTGAAATGGAATCGAGCCCAAGCCTGTTTGGAGGGCAAACTTAAAGTGGGCAGGATCTATATCTTCCCTCTCTAGATGGATTTTGCTGCTGTGAGGACTAGTACTTCAGTCTCTTATAGATTACAACACAGATGCATAATTAATAGCCAGCCCAGCAGACTAATGTGAGTGGGTGTGTGTTAGCCCAGTCCCTGTGCTTGGTATACTTTCCTTTTGGTTTTACCAGCTACTATTTGCCATTGATACATGACTTTTTTTTTTTTTTCTTCAGAAAATCACAGTAGCAGAGTGCATAGAGACACAGAGCAAGGCCATGACCATGCTAACGATAGATCAGCTCTCATACCTGCTGAAGTTTGCCCTCCAGAAGATGAAACAGCCGGGGGTAAGTTCAAATAAAACATTTCAATCAAATTTTATTTGTCACATTCTTCGTGATCAACCGGTGTAGACTAACAGTGAAATTGTTACTTACGTGTCCTTTTCCAACAATGCAGAGTTAAAGATAACATATATATATATTTTTTAATAGTGACACAAGGAATATATACACAGTGAAAAACGAATAACAATAGCTAGTATAAATAACATGGCTATATACAGGGAGGACCAGTACCGAGTCCTTCATTGACATTGATAGTTCTTCTGACATCCTCCAGGTGCCCACTGTGAGCCAGAGAGGGCTGTCGGTTAAATGATGTGTTTGTTTATGAGAACTGATGCCTGTGACTGTTTCCTCCCTGGGCAGACTGAGCCCTTCTGGAAGCCTGTGTCTCTGGAGCAGCACCCTGACTATGCCGAGTACATATTCCACCCTATGGACCTCGCAACACTGGAGAAGGTACCATTTACATTCACATTTTTGTCATTTCGCAGACGCTTTTATCTAGAGCGACTACATGCCATAAGTGAATTCAACTGAAGTCGAAATGGTGTTTTCTAATAATGTACGTTTTTCTCTGCTATATTTGTAGAATATGAAAAAGAAAATGTATGGCTGCACGGAAGCCTTCTTGGCTGACGTGAAATGGATCTTGCACAACTGCATCATCTACAATGGTGGTAGGTCACAAACATCTGCTTAACACCGTTTCCTTTCTGTACTGCTACTTGCTTTGGAGATAAACAACTTGGCTTTTACGAACATGTTTTATGTCTTTTGGTTTTGTTCCAGGTAATCACAAACTAACAGCAACAGCAAAGGTCGTCGTGAAGATCTGTGAACATGAAGTGAGTATCATTTTTACATGATGACTGAAATGCCAGCCGGGGGGTGTGTTTTGTTTTCTCCCTGTAAAATGGCCATTTCAGTGATGTGGAAACTGCTGTCTGTTTCAGATGAATGAAATCGAGGTCTGTCCAGAGTGCTACCTGTCCTCGTGCCAAAAGAGGGACAACTGGTTTTGCGAGCCATGTGTAAGACAAACGTTTCCTCACCTTCTTTTGCAATTAACTTTTTAATAGATGTACATTTTTCATTTTTGTCCTTCCACATACTATGTGACTTGAGTCACAATTAGGTTTGTCCTGAAGACAAATGTAGATTAGCCTAAATGTCATATTTCAAATCTCAAAAACACTCTTTAGAGCAAAGGAAATCTTATTCCACTGTCTGTTTTTATGCTGTCTTATCTGACTTTTCCCCTGGTCTGCCTCCCCTCTTAGGGTCACACCCACCCCCTGGTATGGGCAAAGCTGAAGGGCTTTCCCTTCTGGCCAGCCAAAGCACTGCGGGAGAAAGACGGACAGGTGGACGCACGCTTCTTCGGACAGCATGACAGGTGAGCCTTGCTGTTGGATGAAAGTAAGAGGATGGAAGCGACTTTTCATCGTTTTTACTTGGACTCCTCTGAAGTGAGTCATAGTTCGATGCTTATCCTACTCCTAACAAGTCTCTCTGTGTTTTTTCTCCGTAGGGCGTGGGTTCCCCTCAACAACTGCTACCTCATGTCCAAGGAGATTCCCTTCTCTGTGAAGAAGACCAAGAGCATTTTCAACAGCGCCATGCAGGAGATGGAGGTCTACGTGGAAAACATCCGCAAGAAGTTTGGTGTGTTCAACTACGCCCCCTTCCGCACCCCCTTCACGCCCAACAACCAGCTCCAGATGCTGCTGGATCCAGCCAACCCTGGGGCAGGGGCCGTGAAGATGGAGAAACCCGACAAGATGCGCTTCAACTTCGACATGACCGCATCTCCCAAGATGCTCCTGGGCAAGAGCTCTCTGTCGAGCGGGATGGGGCGGAGGATCTCTCTGACGGACATGCCTCGCTCTCCCATGAGCACCAACTCCTCTGTACACACGGGGTCTGACGTGGAGCAGGATGGGATGGAGAGAGGGCCCAGGAACCCCCCATTCCACTACAGTGCTGGGGAGGAGTCTATGGACTACACCGGTAATTAACATGCTCCTGACTCTTAACACGTCATACGACTAACTAACACAGGGGTATTATC
The DNA here is from genome assembly GCF_964263955.1 of Coregonus lavaretus. NCBI lineage: Eukaryota > Metazoa > Chordata > Actinopteri > Salmoniformes > Salmonidae > Coregonus > Coregonus lavaretus. Next base: position 9,847,574 of record NC_140007.1, on the reverse strand, counting down.
TACAGTACAGTCGCAGTCAAAACACAGGTTGGGATCAAGACTCAAACCATTTGTGGTGGTTAAAGTGTTATGTGTTCTGGCCACAGCGTCCCCTGCCTCAGTGAAGATGGGCCATGCAGGCAGCTTGACGGGCAGCCCCAAGCCCTTCTCCCCTGGTCTGGTGCCCAAGCAGGAGAGGGCCCCGGGCACAGGCAGCATCCTCAACCTCAACCTGGGTGGGTCCCATCTAACCTCTCCTCCTTCTGTAGCACCTTGTCTTGTGCTTTCTGTTTGGTTAGGGGTTATGTTTCGGTTGTGGGTTGAGTTTGAGTGTCATTTGTCACAGATCGTGTGAAGGCTGAGATGGACCTGAAGGAGCTCAGTGAGGCAGTACAGCAGCAGCAGCAACAACAACAGGGGTCATCACTCACCACCACCACCCCCAAGAGACCCATCAGGAGCCTGGACAAGACCATCGAGAGCTGCAAGGCCCAACTAGGTACACTCACACACCATTCATGAATTGTGTCTAGTGACACATTTCAAGGCCTATGAATGATACGCTTTATATTCGTTGTCCCTGTGCAGGCATTGATGGGATCTCTGAGGACGTGTATAAGGGCGTGGAACACAGTGACTCAGAGGATTCCGAAAAGTCTGACTCCAGCGACAGCGAGTACCTTAGCGACGAGGAGCACAGACCGAAGAGCGTGGACAAGGACAAAGCAGAGAGGGAGTCGAGGAAGAGGCCCAAGGCGAGCACACAGGGAGAGGACAAGGAGGCAGTCACAGGGACCAGGGATAAAAAAAAAACTGAAGCTCTACTCAAAGACAGACAGGGCAGCAATGGCCCGGAGAGAGACTCCCAGGAGCCCAGGACGCCCCAAACTCAGCCCCCCACAGATATGCCCAAGGCCCCAGAGGAGGGGAGGGCAGGCGCACCCCAGGCCCTGGCTGGCCCAGACCAGGACTCCGACTCGGAGAGGGAGCTGGTGATTGACCTGGGGGATGAGCAGGGGGGTCGCGACCGTAAGGCCAGGAGGGAGCCAGGGGCTGCAGCCACTAAGGCCACGAAGCTGGAAGGTGAGGGTTCAGTTACTGTCTAGTTTCATTTCATTTGTGTACCCTAGTTGCTTTGTATCAGAAAGGAGGAAAAGACTGATTGTTCTGTTATTTAATCAATGTAATTTTGTCTCCGACCAGGCAAATTCCCTGCCGCAGTGACGCCCTCTCCAGCCTCTGCCACTTCGTCCAACCTCAAAGACCCCAGTCAGCCCCTCATCAACCCCCCACTCAACCTGTCCTCCAGCACAGGCTCTGGTCAGCCCAACACGGCCCTCACCACCACCCCCTCTCCAGCCCCCACCTCTGCCCCCACCCTCTCCTCCGCCGCCGCCTCAGCAGTGAAGAAGCAGCGCCCTCTGCTGCCCAAAGAGACTGCTCAGGCAGTGCAGCGTACGGTGGTGTGGAACCCGGCCAACAAGTTCCAGACGTCATCCCAGAAGTGGCACATGCAGAAGGTGCAGCGGCAGCAGGAGGAGCAGCCGTCTACGCCAACACAAACACAGGTTCCTGTTCCGGTCCAGGCGCCGACGCAGGCACAGACACGCAGCCCACAGCAGCTCCAGTCACAGCAGCAGTTGCAGGCATCCTCCAGTACACGCTACCAGACCAGACAGGCAGCAAAAGGTACATAGAAACTCACAACTCCCTCAAATCTATACACACGTTCATCTCATCTTAGTTAATATGAGCTATTGAATGTTTTCTTTCATTCCTCATCCCTCTTCTGTGGTTTGTAGCCGTGCAGCAGAAAGATGGTCCCCAGACCTCCACCTCATCAGTCACCTTGGTCACCTCTGTTGCCTCCTCCTCCTCGTCTTACCCGGCAGGAGACTTTCAGATCCCCACAGCTTCAGCAGATGTGGCAGCTGACATAGCAAAGTACACCAACAAAGTGAGTCAGCAAGATGCTATATGTCTGCTTCACATAGAATGAATAGACTTTACAGGGGAAAGTTTATAGATTCACAGATTATATTTGTGTTTTATTGATATGGAAAGTTACCTGTCTGACATCAAGCTGTGAGTTGTAATGATCTCACCGGAACTTTCCAGATGATGGACACGATAAAAGGGACGATGACAGAAATCTACAACGACCTTTCCAAAAGCACTTCAGGAAACACGATCACAGAGGTGAGTGCTACAGTGAACAGACTTTTGGTTGAGTCCATAAAATAAGTAAACTTCTCTCTCCTGTCTCACTGCTTTGTGATAACTGTTGAATATTTTTGCACAGATCCGGCGGCTGAGGATAGAGATTGAGAAGCTTCAGTGGCTACATCAGCAAGAGCTTTCGGAGATGAAGCACAATCTCGGTTTGTTCCACTTGCCCTTTCCTTAAAAATATACACGTTTTAGGTTGGTATGATTTATATATATGTTTGTCTATAGACTGGTTGGTTGTTTAGCAACAAAACCGTAGTGTGCGCAACTATGGGGCAAAACAGACGGGGTTGGCTTAGATTGTTGACAACATGTAAACTATAGTTAGTCTCCAATGTTTATTGAAAACATAAATACATTTGCAGAATGAGGACTTGTTGTCTCTCAAATACATCGTTAGAGTTGTTGGTTAGCTAGCTAGTGAATTTGAGCCATATAAGCATTGACATGAAATCAGTCAAAACACCACAAAACAAGACATGGTATCAACAACAAGATAAAACAAGCTGAAACAAGACATCTATGATTCTGCACATGGCAGCTTCTTGTCATTGTTGCTAGTGATCTGACAGTTCAGAATCATAACAACGCACGGCTTCCGGCCACATCGATGCGTGTGCATCATTTCCGTGACGTTGTCAGCCAATTAATGTGTGTATGAGATGGACTTCATATCTGTGTTTTCTGACATCTTAATAATGCAAGTGTGTGCATTATAGCTGTGTGTGTAATATACTCATCCAATTCATGTTGTAATCATAGAATATGCATAGTATACATTTTAATGCATGTTACATTCATAGTAATAATTCATTATTTTCAATATAATGTGAATTATTATATTAATAGATTTTTTAAATGTCTATGTGTGTCGTGCAGAGCTGACTATGGCGGAGATGAGACAGAGTCTGGAGCAGGAGAGGGAGCGTCTGGTAGCAGAGGTGAAGAAGCAGATGGAGGTGGAGAAACTGCAGGCGGTGGATGAGACCAAGAAAAAGCAGTGGTGTGCCAACTGCAGGAAGGAAGCAATTTTCTACTGCTGCTGGAACACCAGCTACTGTGACTACCCCTGCCAGCAAGCCCACTGGCCAGAACACATGAAGTCCTGCACACAGTCAGGTATTACACACACAAACAACGTCATTTGCACGAACGAATAGAACGAAGTGCCTGTGCACCAAAAATTCAGACAAACCCTCGCACTAACATGCCATGCCATACACATTATACACTCTTTAGCTCTCTCTGTATTTTACTAGCTAAACTTATGTTTCATGTCTGCCTCCCTCTGTTCCTACAGCAACAGCTTCTCAGCAGGAACCAGAGGCGGAGTCTACCTCTGACCCCTCAGCCAAACCACCAGGTCACTCCTCCAGCGCCCAGTACCCCTCTGGCACAGGATATGTCCCCACAGACAAAGGCCCCTCTCCTACCTGCAGTGTGGACAAGAGCAAGGACAGTGCCAATGCTACTGTGCCCTAACCACTACACTGCACACACAGATGTACTACTCTACAATCCTACAGTCTGTAAAATGTATGTATTTGTCCCGAAGAGACCGGTCCAATAAACCAAGGCTTTTTGCGACCAACTAATCTGGGAATGTCCAGCGAATCTCTGTATGAAAGACCACAGAGGCATCAAAACCACCACACCCTCACCTAGCTGGGCTTAGGGCTTTAAAACGTCATGGACACTCCTTGTATAAAGGCCTGCTCCTCTGTGATTCAACTGACTCATCCCCAGTCCCTTGTTTTGTTCAACGTCTGCCTTGTGATCCAATGTTTCAAGCCATCCTTCATCCTCCTCAAAGTCTATGTGCTAGACTGGAGGATTCACTTACCTTGTCCTTCAGTCTATACATTTTCATACCCTCTCTTTGCTCTTTTCATCCTCTTTTTATATCCCTCTTACCATCTACCCTAACGCTAGTTATCTCCAGGAAAGTGCATCAAAAGATCAGACATCAATGTTTTGTGTGTTCTTACAACAATCTTATACTTGAAACCTGTGATGCTGCTCTTTAAAATATACCACAAGTCTTTATAGTTATTTGCAACCAGAAGTGAAACTGGTTACTGTGCCAGCTCTTTTTGGGACACCCAAACGATCTAAAATGTAAATGATTCTACATTGTCAATGCGGTTTAAAGGTTTCATCATTTTCAAAGGAGTTGACAGGGTGTATTTGAAAATCCATAAACAGTATACACAGACATTTCATTCAAGGGATAGCATTAAATTGGTAATCACTCCCCCTGTGTGTACGTTATTGTTTCATACTCATTATATATCGTAGTTCCTCAGCGTATACATACATTTAAATAAACTGTGATGTATAAAAAATATAAAAAGGTTAAAACTGTACAAAGTTTTTGTAATAAGACACATGGACAATATTTATAGTGCTATGACAAGCATATGAGATTTTTTAAAGTACTGTTTGTGAATGAAAATCACTTTCCAAATGTTTTGAAACGGCTTGGCTCTGGAAATCGTTTTTATTTAAATGCATTGTAAGACTTTATATGAATGTCACCTGGACCCTCTGTTCAGATTCTGTCAGAACTATTTGTCTCATCAACCTTCGTTGTTGTGGTTATTCATTAACAATGTAAGCCTACTCCAAAATTACTTCGGACTATGATAGTGTTTTTGGAGGGTAAAGGAAACAGCAAAAGTGACTGTATATTATTCTGAGCATGTTTATTTACCCCCCTTTTTTTGTCATATGTTCTCTTGTTTACATATTGTATAGTAAATTGATTGTTAATGTCTTTAAGAAGAAAATTAAAACAGGTCTAACCAATGTCTTTCGAAAGTATGTTATTGGAATAAGTGGGCTTTGTTGCCACCTGCTGGACTACTGAGAACTTGTTTGGCTAAGTAGACATGAAAAGCTTTGGTTTATAATGTATTAAGTGGGCATTTGTTGGTGTGCTCAAATTCAAAGTAAGGGTTTGTGACATTTAAGGGCAAATGGAAGGAGGGTTATAACTTCTTGGTAGGCGACTTTGCAGAGAAGGCAGATTTTGTGGTAACTTGCATTTTTGTAGCTATACTCTTGAGCCTCTTGCAAAAAGTGTTAGTTGTCATATGTTGCATCTGCTCTACAGGTAGGGTTTATGTAAAAGTATTACTGAAATATGTGAGAATACAAACATTTTACCTCACACCTGCGCCATATATTGACGTCGCGAGCACTGTGCATCATATATACAGCCTACATCAAACTTCTCGCGACAGATTTATTTCTACCGCGAGAGCGAGAGCAAAACTCACAGTGGAGGAGAAGAGAAAATGGAAGGTTGTGTAGGCTTCGTCTTATGATAGGACACAACTGGATAACCAGAAAGGTATTGTTTAAAACAATTATCGTTAGATTAACGTATGCCATTATATATTACAACAACAGTTTGTTAGATGCAAGGTAGCCAAATGAATTTACATTTAAAAAAGGGTCACGCGGTAAGGCTTCTTGACCCTGGCCTGTGCATAGGTCAGTAAGCTAGCTACCGCTACTAGTTAGCATATGTTATGGATAGTAAATTAGTGTGCTGCTGTGTTCTTTTGGGTTTTGTATTAATACTGGATGGTTGGTATGGTAGGCAAATATGCCCCCTTCACATTTTTTGTTATACTGCTAGCCATAACACTATACGCCGCTTGGCCAGCAAGCTAGTTTAAATTATACGTTGTCTTTTTTACAACCAAATCTAAAGAAATATGTAAATTGAGCCCCACAGTGGACGTGTCATAATACACCCATGAAACCTCGCGGTCAAACCTGAAATGGTTCCAATCGTTTTTTCACAATTTTAAAGCTACAATATGTATCCAAATGCACATAGAAATTTGAGTTATAGATCTGTCATCTGTCATTCTCATTGAAAGCAAGTCTAAGAAGTGCTAGATCTGTTCTATGTGTGCTATTTCTATGCTTCCAGTGCTTACGTTTTGTTTTTGTATTTTCTTACTTGTGGTTTTGAACACCAGCTTCAAACAGCTGAAAATACAATATTTGAGTTATGGAAAATGTATTTCACAGCGGTTTAGATGGTACAATCATTCGCTAAACTAAACTTGCTTGTTTTGTCACAAACTGAAATTAGGTAAACTAATAAAATGTTATCAACCACGAAATGGTGGAGCGATTTCTGTATAGTGCATCTTTAATTTTATCCATTGTGGATTTTAGAAACACTTCAAATAAGGGCAGTGTTTTGTGTAGGCTTAGCCTGGCGTGACGTTTTGATAAGTGTAAATCCTTTGGACAAGGTGACTTATCAATATATTAGGCTCTATTTACTCTGATTAGAACATTCTAGTTAGCATCAAAGTAGACACCCTGCAAGTAATCTCTAGCTGACACCTTTGCTGTCAGCTACTAGCTACCTTGATACCAAAACAACGATGTATATTGAACATTTTAATTTACTGTTCCATATTTTATTTAACTAATATTTGTTGTCTTATGAATTTGGACTTGTCTTGTACAGAAAACTATGCTAGTAGCAGTCAGATATTTATGTGCCATGAATACTCGGCTAGTTTTTTCAAAGAAGCTATATAGCTACCCACCTAGATATTTCATACTAGTCCTGTGTAGCTCAGTTGGTAGAGCATGGCGGTTGCAACGCCAGGGTTGTGGGTTCGATTCCCACGGGGGACTAGTATGAAAATGTATGCACTCACTACTGTAAGTCGCTCTGGATAAGAGCGTCTGCTAAATGACAAAAAATGTAATATTAGCAACATATACAGTGCATTCGGAAAGTATTCAGACCCCTTTTCCCACATTTTGTTATGTTACAGCCTTATTCTAAAATTGATTAAATTGTTTTCCCCCCTCATCAATCTACACACAATACCCCATAATGACAAAGCAAAAACAGGTTAAAAATTAAATGACCAGAAATATCAAATTTACGTAAGTATTCAGACCCTTTACTCAGTACTTTGTTGAAGAACCTTTGGCATCGATTACAGCCTCGTCTTCTTGGGTATGACGTTACAAGCTTGGCACACCTGTATTTGGGGAGTTTCTCCCATTCTTCTCTGCAGATCCTCTCAAGCTCTGTCAGGTTGGATGGGGAGCGTCACTGCACAGCTATTTTCAGGTCTCTCCAGAGATGTTAGATCGGGTTCAAGTCCGGGCTCTGGCTGGGCCACTCAAGGACATGCAGAGACTTGTCCCAAAGCCACTCCTGCGTTGTCTTGGCTGTGTGCTTAGGGTCGTTGTACTGTTGGAAGGGTAACCTTTGCCCCAGTCTGAGCTCCTGAGAGCTCTGAGGCAGGTTTCCATCAAGGATCTCTCTGTACTTTGCTCCGTTCATCTTTCCCTCGATCCTGACTAGTCTCCCAGTCCCTGCCGCTAAAAAACATCCCCGCAGCATGATGCTGCCACCACCATGCGTCACCGTAGGGATGGGGCCAGGTTTCCTCCAGACGTGACGCTTGGCATTCAGGCCAAAGAGTTCAATCTTGGTTTCATCAGACCAGAGAATCTAATTTGTCATGTTCTGAGAGTACTTTAGGTGCCTTTTGGCAAACTCCAAGCAGGCTGTCATGTGCCTTTTACTGAGGAGGGGCTTCTGTCTGGCCACTCTAACATAAAGGCCTGATTGGTGGAATGCTGAAGAGATGGTTGTCCTTCCGGAAGGTTCTCCCATTTTACATTTTTAAAAACATTTTAGTCATTTAGCAGATGCTCTTATCCAGAGCGACTTACAGTTAGTGAGTGCATACATTTTCATACATTCCCATCTCCATAGAGGAACTCTGGAGATCTGTCAGAGTGACCATCGGGTTCTTGGTCACCAAGGCCCTTCTCCCCAGATTGCTCAGTTTGGCCGGGCGGCCAGCTCTAGGAAGAGTGTTGGTGGTTCCAAACACAGTGTCGAGGCCACTGTGTTCTTGGAGACCTTTGACTCGGCAGAAATGTTTTGGTACCCTACCCTCGACACAATCCTGTCTCGGAGCTGTACGGACAATTCCTACGACCTCATGGCTTGGTTTTTGCTCTGACATGCACTGTCAACTGTGTTATATAGACAGGTGTATTCCTTTCCAAATCATGTCCAGTCAATTGAATTTACCACAGGTGGAATCAAGTTGTAGAAACATCTCAAGGATGATCAATGAAAACAGGATGCACCTGAGCTCAATTTCGAGTCTCATAGCAAAGGGTCTGAATACTTATGTAAATGAGGTATTTCAGTCTTTCTATTTTGAATAAACGTAGAAAAATGTCTAAACCTGTTTTCGCTTTGGCATTATGGGGTATTGTGTGTAGATTGAGAAAAAAATATATAAGTAATACTTTTTTGGAATAGGCTGTAATTTAACAATGTGGAAAAAGTCAAGGGGTCTGAATACTTTCTGATTGCACTGTATATATATATATATATATATATATATATATATATATATGTATATGTAAAATTTATTTTCCCCTAACCCTACCACCCCGCCACTAATTGGAATAAACTAATGGTCAACAACACTTAGTCTTCTACTTCCAGCTTATACATAATATGCACATTTTACGGACACAATGTATTTTATAGTAGTTACCTTTTTGTTTGTTTTTAATCCCATCCTGCAGCTAATCTGCTAGAGAACAAGCTACCCTCAGATACCCTCAACCCCTCCCATCTATCTCTGAGGACCATCTATTTACCATCTATTTTTACCTGTGCTGTTTCACAAAAGTTCTGAACCTTTCTATTCTCATAGTTTCTACAGATTGTAAATTAAATAAACATTTTTGCTAATAGAATTATTATATTATTGATCGATTTGACTATGACTTTTCAAATCACCCAGCAGTGCTATTTGCAGAGTTGGCTCCAGGTAAATGTTGCAATTCTTCAGCCATTCCTGGACCTGCGACCAAAAACAAGCTACATATGGACATTACCAAAACAAATGATCTAATGATTCTCTCTTCCCAGCAAAATCTGCAGAGCTTGGATGGTTGTATCCCATATACAGTGGGGGGAAAAAAGTATTTAGTCAGCCACCAATTGTGCAAGTTCTCCCACTTAAAAAGATGAGAGGCCTGTAATTTTCATCATAGGTAATTGAGAATTTTTTTTCTCCAGAAAATCACATTGTAGGATTTTTAATGAATTTATTTGCAAATTATGGTGGAAAATAAGTATTTGGTCACCTACAAACAAGCAAGATTTCTGGCTCTCACAGACCTGTAACTTCTTCTTTAAGAGGCTCCTCTGTCCTCCACTCGTTACCTGTATTAATGGCACCTGTTTGAACTCAAAACTTTCCTTTTCAACTCTTTTGGCATGGTCAATAGTTATTTTTTGATTAATATTACTTTTGAGGTACTATTAGCACAGTTTTTGCCACCCAGCTGGTCCTATTGCAAGAGGATAGTGAGGACTACAGCAGTGGTTTTTATACTTTTCCTCGTTAAGATTTGGTTCAGGTGATCACCTAATCAGTACCTAATTCAGTAGAATGAGGTGTGCCTGTGTTGGAATTCAACAGACACTGGAATGGAATGGCTGTCATACAGTGAGGGGAAAAAAGTATTTGATCCCCTGCTGATTTTGTACGTTTGCCCACTGACAAAGAAATGTGATCAGTCTATAATATTAATGGTAGGTTTATTTGAACAGTGAGTGACAGAATAACAACAAAAAAATGCAGAAAAATGCATGTCAAAAATGTTATAAATTGATTAGCATTTTAATGAGGGAAATAAGTATTTGACCCCCTCTCAATCAGAAAGATTTCTGGCTCCCAGGTGTCTTTTTATACAGGTAATGAGCTGAGATTAGGAGCACACTCTTAAAGGGAGTGCTCCTAATCTCAGTTTGTTACCTGTATAAAAGACACCTGTCCACAGAAGCAATCAATCAATCAGATTACAAACTCTCCACCATGGCCAAGACCAAAGAGCTCTCCAAGGATGTCAGGGACAAGATTGTAGACCTACACAAGGCTGGAATGGGCTACAAGACCACCGCCAAGCAGCTTGGTGAGAAGTTGACAACAGTTGGTGCGATTATTCGCAAATGGTAGAAACACAAAATAACTGTCAATCTCCCTCGGCCTGGGGCTCCATGCAAGATCTCACCTCGTGGAGTTGCAATGATCATGAGAACGGTGAGGAATCAGCCCAGAACTACACGGGAGGATCTTGTCAATGATCTCAAGGCAGCTGGGACCATAGTCACCAAGAAAACAATTAGTAACACACTACGCTGTGAAGGACTGAAATCCTGCAGCGCCCGCAAGTCCCCCTGCTCAAGAAAGCACATATACAGGCCTGTCTGAAGTTTGCCAATGAACATCTGAATGATTCAGAGGAGAACTGGGTGAAAGTGTTGTGGTCAGATGAGACCAAAATGGAGCTCTTTGGCATCAACTCAACTCGCCGTGTTTGGAGGAGGAGGAATGCTGCCTATGACCCCAAGAACACCATCCCCACCGTCAAACATGGAGGTGGAAACATTATGCTTTTGGGGTGATACAGAGCAGAATTCATGGTTCCTTCTATTATCAGAGAATTCTACAGGAGAATGTCAGACCATCCGTCTGTGAGCTGAAGCTGAAGCGCAGCTGGGTCATGCAGCAAGACAATGATCCAAAACACACAATCAAGTCTACATGAAAATTGCTAAAAGGCAACAAATTGGAAGGTTTGGAATGGCCTAGTCAAAGTCCAGACCTAATCCCAATTGAGATGTTGTGGCAGGACTTGAAACGAGCAGTTCATGCTTGAAAACCCACACGTCACTGAGTTAAAGCCGTTCTGCATGGAAGAGTGGGCCAAAATTCCTCCACAGCGACATGAGACTGATCAACAACTACAGGAAGCATTTGGTTGGAGTCATTGCAGCTAAAGGTGGTACAACCAGTTATTGAGTGTAAGGGGGCAATTACTTTTTCACACAGGGGAATTGGGTGTTGCATAACTTTGTTTATGAAATAAATATGTAATTGTTGTGTTATTTGTTCACTTATGTTCCCTTTATATAATATTAGGTTTTGGTTGAAGATCTGATAACATTCAGTATCACAAATATGCAAAAGTAGAGAAAATTAGAAAGGGGGCAAATACTTTTTCATAGCACTGTATATGTGTGTATGTATATATATGTGTATGTATACAGTGAGGGAAAAAAGTATTTGATCCCCTGCTGATTTTGTACGTTTGCCCACTGACAAAGAAATGATCAGTCTATAATTTTAATGGTAGGTTTATTTGAACATTGAGAGATAGAATAACAATAAAGAAATCCAGAAAAACGCATGTCAAAAATGTTATAAATTGATTTGCATTTTAATGAGGGAAATAAGTATTTGACCCCTCTGCAAAACATGACTTAGTACTTGGTGGCAAAACCCTTGTTGGCAATCAGAGGTCAGACGTTTCTTGTAGTTGGTCACCAGGTTTGCACACATCTCAGGAGGGATTTTGTCCCACTCCTCTTTGCAAATCTTCTCCAAGTCATTAAGGTTTCGAGGCTGACATTTGGCAACTCGAACCTTCAGCTCCCTTCACAGATTTTCTATGGGATTAAGGTCTGGAGACTGGCTAGGCCACTCCAGGACCATAATGTGCTTCTTCTTGAGCCACTCCTTTGTTGCCTTGGCCGTGTGTTTTGGGTCATTGTCATGCTGGAATACCCATCCACGACCCATTTTCAATGCCCTGGCTGAGGGAAGGAGGTTCTCACCCAAGATTTGACGGTACATGGCCCCGTCCATCGTCCCTTTGATGCGGTGAAGTTGTCCTATCCCCTTAGCAGAAAAACACCCCTAAAGCATAATGTTTCCACCTCCATGTTTGACGATGGGGATGGTGTTCTTGGGGTCATAAGCAGCATTCCTCCTCCTCCAAACACGGCGAGTTGAGTTGATGCCAAAGAGCTCCATTTTGGTCTCATCTGACCACAACACTTTCACCCAGTTCTCCTCTGAATCATTCAGATGTTCATTGGTAAACTTCAGACGGGCATGTATATGTGCTTTCTTGAGCAGGGGGACCTTGCGGGTGCTGCCGGATTTCAGTCCTTCACGGCGTAGTGTGTTACCAATTGTTTTCTTGGTGACTATGGTCCCAGCTGCCTTGAGATCATTGACAAGATCCTCCCATGTAGTTCTGGGCTGATTCCTCACCGTTCTCATGATCATTGCAACTCCACGTGGTGAGATCTTGCATGGAGCCCCAGGCCGAGGGAGATTGTCAGTTCTTTTGTGTTTCTACCATTTGCGAATAATCGCACCAACTGTTGTCAACTTCTCACCAAGCTGCTTTGCGATGGTCTTGTAGCCCATTCCAGCCTTGGGTAGGTCTACAATCTTTGTCCCTGACATCCTTGGAGAGCTTTTTGGTCTTGGCCATGGTGGAGAGTTTGGAATCTGATTGATTGATTGCTTCTGTGGACAGGTGTCTTTTATACAGGTAACAAGCTGAGATTAGGAGCACTCCCTTTAAGAGTGTGCTCCTAATCTCAGCTCGTTACCTGTATAAAAGACACCTGGGAGCCAGAAATCTTTCTGATTGAGAGGGGGTCAAATACTTATTTCCCTCATTAAAATGCAAATCAATTTATAACATTTTTGATATGTGTTTTTCTGGATTTTTTTGTTGTTATTCTGTCTCTCACTGTTCAAATAAACCTACCATTAAAATTATAGACTGATCATTTCTTTGTCAGTGGGCAAACATACAAAATCAGCAGGGGATCAAATACTTTTTTCCCTCACTGTATGTGTATATATATATACACACACACACACACACACGTTTGGGGTCACTTAGAAATGTCCTTGTTTTCGAAAGATTTTTTTTTTTTTGTCCATTAAAATAACATAAAATTGATCAGAAATACAGTGTAGACATTGTTAATGTTGTAAATGGCTATTGTAGCTGGAAACGGCTGATTTTTAATGGAATATCTACATAGGCGTACAGAGGCCCATTATCAGCAACCATCAGTCCTGTTTTCTAATGGCACGTTTATCATTTTAAAAGGCTAATTGATCATTAGAAAACCCTTTTGCAATTATGTTAGCACAGCTGAAAACTGTTGTGCTGATTAAAGAAGCAATAAAACTGGCCTTCTTGAGACTAGTTGAGTATCTGGAGTATCAGCAATTGTGGGTTCGATTACAGGCTCAAAATGGCCAGAAACAAAGAACTTTCTTCTGAAACTCGTCAGTCTATTCTTGTTCTGAGAAATGAAGGCTATTCCATGCAAGACATTGCCAAGAAACTGAAGATCTCATACAACGCTGTGTACTACTCCATTCACAGAACAGCGCAAACTGGCTCTAACCAGAATAGAAAAGGAGTGGGAGGCCCCGGTGCACAACTGACCAAGAGGACAAATACATTAGTGTCTAGTTTGAGAAACAGGCGCCTCACAGCTCCTCAACTGGCAGCTTAATTAAATAGTACCCGCAAAACACCAGTCTCAACGTCAACAGTGGAGAGGCGACTCCGGGATGCTGACCTTCTAGGCAGAGTTGCAAAGAAAAAGCCATATCTCATACTGCCCATCTTAATCTTTTATTTGTATTGGCCAGTCTGAGATATGGCTTTTTCTTTGCAACTCTGCCTGGAAGGTCAGCATCCTGGAGTCGCCTCTCCACTGTTGACGTTGAGACTGGTGTTTATTGCTTCTTTAATCAGCAGAACAGTTTTAAGCTGTACTAACATGATTACAAAACGGTTTTCTAATGATCAATTAGCCTTTTAAAATGATAAACGTGCCATTGGAAAACAGGACTGATGGTTGCTGATAATGGGCCTCTGTACGTCTATGTAGATATTCCATAAATAATCAGCCGTTTCCAGCTACAATAGCCATTTACAACATTAACAATGTCTACACTGTGTTTCTGATCAATTTGATATTTTAATGGACACATTTATTTTTAGTTTTTTCGAAAACAAGGACATGTCTAAGTGGCCCCAAACTTTTGAACGGTAGTGTGTATATAAACTCAGCAAAAAAAGAAACGTCCTCTCACTGTCAACTGTGTTTATTTTCAGCAAACTTAACATGTGTAAATATTTGTATGAACATAACAAGATTCAACAACTGAGACATAAACTGAACAAGTTCCACAGATATGACTAACACACATTGAATAATGTGTTCCTGAACAAATGGGGGGGGGTCAAAATCAATAGTGACAGTCAGTATCTGGTGTGGCCACCAGCTGCATTAAGTACTGCAGTGCATCTCCTCCTCATTTACTGCACCAGATTTGCCAGTTATTGCTGTGAGGTGTTACCCCACTCTTCCACCAAGGCACCTGCAAGTTCCCAGACATTTCTGGGGGGAATACCCCTAGCCCTCACCCTCCGATCCAACAGGTCCCAGACATGCTCAATGGGATTGAGATCTGGGCTCTTCGCTGGCCATGGCAGAACACTGACATTCCTGTCTTGCAGGAAATCACGCACAGAACGAGCAGTATGGCTGGTGGCATTGTCATGCTGGAGGGTCATGTCAGGATGAGCCTGCAGGAAGGGTACCACATGAGGGAGGAGGATGACTTCCCTGTAACACACAGCGTTGAGATTGCCTGCAATGACAACAAGCTCAGTCCGATGATGCTGTGACACACCGCCCCCAGACCATGACGGACCCTCCACCTCCAAATCGATCCCGCTCCAGAGTACAGGCCTCGGTGTAACGCTCATTCCTTTGACGATAAACGCGAGTCCGACCATCACCCCTGGTGAGACAAAACCGTGACTCGTCAGTGAAGAGCACTTTTTCCTGTCTGGTCCAGCGACAGTGGGTTTGTGGCCATAGGCGACGTTGTTGCCGGTGATGTCTGGTGAGGACCTGCCTTACAACAGGCCTACAAGCCCTCAGTCCAGCCTATTGCGGACAGTCTGAGCATTGATGGAGGGATTGTGCGTTCCTGGTGTAATTTGGGCAGTTGTAGTTGCCGTCCTGTACCTGTCCCGCAGGTGGGATGTTCGGATATACCGATCCTGTGCAGGTGTTGTTACACGTGGTCTGCCACTGCGAGGACGATCAGCTGTCCATCCTGTCTCCCTGTAGCGCTGTCTTTAGGCATCTCACAGTACGGACATTGCAATTTATTGCCCTGGCCACATCTGCAGTCCTCATGCCTCCTTGCAGCATGCCTAAGGCACGTTCACACAGATGAGCAGGGACCCTGGGCATCTTTCTTTTGGGGGTTTTCAGAGTCAGTAGAAAGGCCTCTTTAGTGTCCTAAGTTTTCTAACTGTGACCTTAATTGCCTACCGTCTGTAAGCTGTTAGTGTCTTAACGACCTTTCCACAGGTGCATGTTCATTAATAGTTTATGGTTCATTAAACAAGCATGTGAAACAGTGTTTAAACCCTTTGCAATGAAGATCTGTGAAGTTATTTGGATTTTTACTAATTATCTTTGAAAGACAGGGTCGTTAACAAGGGCCGTTTCTTTTTTTGCTGAGTTTATATACAGTGCCTTGCAAAAGTATCCATCCCCCTTGGCGTTTTTTCCTATTTTGTTGCATTACAACCTGTAATTTTAAAATGATTTTTACTTGGATTTCATGTAATGGACATACACAAATTAGTCCAAATTGGTGAAGTGAAATTTAAAAAATAACTTGTTTCAAAAAAGTCTAGAAAATAAATAACGGAAAAGTGGTGCGTGCATATGTATTCACCCCCTTTGCTATGAAGCCCCTAAATAAGATCTGGTGCAACCAATTACCTTCAGAAGTCACATAATTAGTTAGATTGCACACAGATGGACTTTATTTAAGTGTCACATGGTCTGTCACATGAAAATCAATTTTAATTCCAGGTTGTAAGGCAACAAAATAGGAAAAATGCCAAGGGGGTGAATACATTCGCAAACCACTGTATGTATATGTGTAAATAACATTCTATTGGTTGCAATAATTTTGTATAGTAATTTAAATTAAAAAATGTAAAGTTTGGAATTCGGCGTCGTTTTGCATGTCAGTTCATAAACCATGTGCCATGGAATCGGTACGTCAATCTCTTCCCAACTATTTTGCAATCTATATGGCACAGCTGTCCATTTTTTGGTCCTGAAATGAAACTGGTATACTTTTTTTTATTTATCACAATTTTCTTTAACCAATTTTGGTCTTTAATGCAGGGCCTACAGACAAGTAACTTACTGTTTCCCCCTTCCACTTGCCTCTTCCATTTTTGCGGTAATGCTGCAATTAGTTGGTTGTAATTTTTGGTAGAGCAGATATTTCCATATTTTATATGTATGTTAGCTGCATGTGTGACAACTCCACCAGTCCTATTCATGATATAATTTAGAAAGATTAAACCTTTTTTTTTTTTTTTTTATGTAAAAAAAAAAATCAACTAGTATATTTGAGTTGAACCATAATATTTGTTGTATTATTTGTTCTGTCTTTTCTGGTGGATTAAACTGAAATTGCAACCAACTTTCTATGGCTTGTATTAAAAATAGTGATATTTTGGAGATTATTTAATTTTCAAATAACCGAAAGTGAGAGTTTGTAATCTGAATAAAGGGAAAAGGCAGTTCTTGAACATGGGGTGAGACATTCTTACTAATCTGCTAGAGAACCAGTTCGGATTGATGTATAACATGCTGACTACACCGCCCGCGTCCCGTGTGCGAGCATTGCAAAATTAATGTACACATGTTATTCAATCATTGCACCCACACTGCTTGCTCGCGTCTGCATAGCCAGGCGCTAAAAACTTGGTTCTATTTGTGACGCTTGACGCGCTGAAAGTCCCGCCTCTCCTCGTTGGTTTTTAGGAGCATATACCCACGTGGGTGGTGTGGTCAGCATGTTATACTTCAATCCAAACTGGTTCTCTAACAGATTAGTCCAGTTGGTGGTAATGCACCTTAAAGTTGGTTGCCAACCGCCATATAAAGTCCAAAGAAGAAGACGAAGCCTGAAGGAGGAGAGATTACTAGAAACAAGCTCCGTTTACCCTTTTAACTGTGGATTAATTGTCGGAGTAGAGGACCTTGTGCAATTCAGGTAAAATAACAACACAACGTTTATTTCCCAGGACAAATTAGCTAGCAACAACAAGCTAGCTAGGTAAATTGCCATAAATGTTTAATGCCTTTCGACCTGTCTACAAATTAATATACAGTGGGGGAAAAATAGTATTTAGTCAGCCACCAATTGTGCAAGTTCTCCCACATAAAAAGATGAGAGAGGACTGTAATTTTCATCATAGGTACACGTCAACTATGACAGACAAAATGAGAAAAAAAATTCCAGAAAATCACATTGTAGGATTTTTAATGAATTTATTTGCAAATTATGGTGGAAAATAAGTATTTGGTCAATAACAAAAGTTTCTCAATACTTTGTTATATACCCTTTGTTGGCACTGACACAGGTCAAACGTTTTCTGTAAGTCTTCACAAGGTTCACACACACACTGTTGCTGGTATTTTTGGCCCATTCCTCCATGCAGATCTCCTCTAGAGCAGTGATGTTTTGGGGCTGTCGCTGGGCAACACGGACTTTCAACTCCCTCCAAAGATTTTCTATGGGGTTGAGATCTGGAGACTGGCTAGGCCACTCCAGGACCTTGAAATGCTTCTTACGAAGCCACTCCTTCGTTGCCCGGGCGGTGTGTTTGGGATCATTGTCATGCTGAAAGACCCAGCCACGTTTCATCTTCAATGCCCTTGCTGATGGAAGGAGGTTTTCACTCAAAATCTCACGATACATGGCCCCATTCATTCTTTCCTTTACACGGATCAGTCGTCCTGGTCCCTTTGCAGAAAAACAGCCCCAAAGCATGATGTTTCCACCCCCATGCTTCACAGTAGGTATGGTGTTCTTTGGATGCAACTCAGCATTCTTTGTCCTCCAAACACGACGAGTTGAGTTTTTACCAAAAAGTTATATTTTGGTTTCATCTGACCATATGACATTATCCCAATCCTCTTCTGGATCATCCAAATGCACTCTAGCAAACTTCAGACGGGCCTGGACATGTACTGGACACGTCTGGCACTGCAGGATTTGAGTCCCTGGCGGCGTAGTGTGTTACTGATGGTAGGCTTTGTTACTTTGGTCCCAGCTCTCTGCAGGTCATTCACCAGGTCCCCCCGTGTGCTTCTGGGATTTTTGCTCACCGTTCTTGTGATCATTTTGACCCCACGGGGTGAGATCTTGCGTGGAGCCCCAGATCGAGGGAGATTATCAGTGGTCTTGTATGTCTTCCATTTCCTAATAATTGCTCCCACAGTTGATTTCTTCAAACCAAGCTGCTTACCTATTGCAGATTCAGTCTTCCCAGCCTGGTGCAGGTCTACAATGTTGTTTCTGGTGTCCTTTGACAGCTCTTTGGTCTTGGCCATAGTGGAGTTTGGAGTGTGACTGTTTGAGGTTGTGGACAGGTGTCTTTTATACTGATAACAAGTTCAAACAGGTGCCATTAATACAGGTAACGAGTGGAGGACAGAGGAGCCTCTTAAAGAAGAAGTTACAGGTCTGTGAGAGCCAGAAATCTTGCTTGTTTGTAGGTGACCAAATACTTATTTTGCACCATAATTTGCAAATAAATTCATAAAAAATCCTACAATGTGATTTTCTGGATTTTTTTCCCCTCAATTTGTCTGTCATAGTTGACGTGTATCTATGATGAAAATTACAGGCCTCCCTCATCTTTTTAAGTGGGAGAACTTGCACAATTGGTGGCTGACTAAATACTTTTTTTCCCCACTGTAGTTGGTTCAGAGTTCATTTTGATATTTCAACCTGTGTGGGTGGACAAGATCACGCGGATGCACGCGAGCGGTGTGGTCAGCATGTAACTGTTGTATGACTGAAGCATTTAGTGAGAGGTCTAATGCTTTAATATTTAATCATTACTGCCCTCCGAATTCAAATTCAGTATATAAATAGGACCATTTAATTTTGTCTGGCTTGCTGTTCCAAATAAAATGGAATATTTTTTGCTCATATAATAAAAAAATCAGGTCGCTAGGTGTAGGCAAGGCCATCAGCAAATAGGTAAACTGGGATATGACTAAAGAGTTATTCATGGTGATTTTCCCACAAATAGACAGGTATTTTCCTTTCCATTGTAGCAAGACCTTATCTATTTTTGCTAACTTTCTATTAAAATGTATTGTAGTGAGATCTTTCTTTCGGGATATGAATACTGAGTACGTCCACATCACTGTCAGACCATTTTATTGGTAAACCTCACGGTAACGTAAAAGTTGTATTTTTTTTTAGTGATCCAATACGTAATATAGTACACTTATCATAATTTGGTTGTAATCCAGAGAGGTTAGAAAAATTATATATATACTCAATGAGGCTGTGGAGGGATCCAAATTGTGGATTTAAAAGAAAACAACATGAATCATCAGCGTACAATGACACCTTTTTGTTTTTAAACCCTTGATTTCTAGCCCCTTGATATTATTGAATGATCAGATTTTAATAGCTAACATTTTGATGGCCATAATAAATAGATATGCCGATAGTGGAAACCTTGTTTTAATCCTCTTGACAGTTTAATACTTTCTGAGAAGTAGCCATTATTTACTATTTTACACCTAGGGTTACTATACATAACTTTAACCCATTGTATGAGAGATTCTCCAAAATTTGAAATATTCTAGGCATTTACAGTGCCTTTGGAAATTATTCAGACCCCTTCACTTTTTCCACATTTTGTTACGTTAGAGCCTTATTCTAAAATGGATTACATTTTAAAAAAGGAATCATTCTACACAAAATACCCCATAATGACAAAGCGAAAACAGGTTTTTAGAAATGTTTGCAAATGTATTAAAAATAGAACTGAAATACCTTATTTACATAAGTATTCAGACCCTTTGCTATGAGACTTGAAATTGAGCTCCGGTGCATCCGGTTTCCATTGATCATCCTTGATGTTTCTACAACTTGATTGGAGTCCACCTGTGGTAAATTCAATTGATTGGACATGATTTGGAAAGGCACACACCTGTCTATATAAGGTCCCACCGTTGACAGTGCATGTCAGAGCAAAAACCAAGCCATGAGGTCGAAGAAATTGTCTGTAGAACTCTGAGACAGAATTGTGTCGAGGCACAGATCTGGGGAAGGGTACAAAAAAATTTCTGCAGCATTGAAGGTCCCCAAGAACACAGTGGCCTCCATCATTCTTAAATGTAAGAAGTTTGGATTGATGTATAACATGCTGACTACACCGCCCACGTCCCGTGTGCGAGCATTGCAAAATTAATGTACACATGTTATTAAATCATTGCACCCACACTGCTTGCGCGCATCTGCATAGCCAGGCGCTAAAAACTTGGTTCTATTTGTGACGCTTGACGCGCTGAAAGTCCCGCCTCTCCTCGTTGGTTTTTAGGAGCATATACCCACGTGGGTGGTGTGGTCAGCATGTTATACTTCAATCCAAACTGGTTCTCTAACAGATTAGTCCAGTTGGTGGTAATGCACCTTAAAGTTGGTTGCCAACCGCCATATAAAGTGGTCAGGGAGCTGACCAAGAACCCAATGGTCACTGACAGAGTTCCTCTGTGGAGATGGGAGAACCTTCCAGAAGGACAACCATCTCTGCAGCACTCCACCAATCAGGCCTTTGTGGTAGAGTGGCCAGATGGAAGCCACTCCTCAGTACAAGGCACATGACCGCCCGCTTGGAGTTTGCCAAAAGGCACCTAAAGGACTCTCAGACCATGAGAACCAAGATTCTCTGGTCTGATGAAACCAAGATTGAACTCTTTGGCCTGAATGCCAAGCGTCACGTCTGGAGGAAACCAGGCACTGGGAGACTAGTCAGGATCGAGGGAAAGATTAACGGAGCAAAGTACAGAGAGATCCTTGATGAAAAACTGCTCCAGAGCTCTCAGGACCACAGACTGTGGCAAAGGTTCCCCTTCAAACAGGACAACGATCCTAAGCACACAGCCAAGACAACACAGGAGTGGCTTCGGGACAAGTCTCTGAATGTCCTTGAGTGGCCCAGCCAGAGCCCGAACTTGAACCCGATCGAACATCTCTGGAGAGACCTGAAAATAGCTGTGCAGCGACGCTCCCCATCCAACCTGACAGAGCTTGAGAGGATCTGCAGAGAAGAATGGGAGAAACTCCCCAAATACAGGTGTGCCAAGCTTGTAGCATCATACCCAAGAAGACTCGAGGCTGTAATTGCTGCCAAAGGGGCTTCAACAAAGTACTGAGTAAAGGGTCTGAATACTTATGTAAATGTATATTTCCTTTTTTGCAATACATTTGCAAAAAATCTAAAACCTGTTTTTGCTTTGTCATTATGGGGTACTTTATCAAAAGCCTTTTCAAAGTCAACTATTAATACCAGGCCTGGTTTCCTAGATTTTTCAAAGTGTTCTATTGTTTCCAGTACTTTTCTTATATTATCTCCAATGTATCGTCCATGTAAGAAACCTGTCTGATTAGGATGAATAATTTCCGACAATACCTTTTTAATTCAATGCACTATGCACTTTGCTCAAATTTTTGCATCACAACACTGAAGTGTAAGGGGCCTCCAATTTTATATTCACCACTTCGGTCCTGTTTCAGTAATAATGAAATCAGACCTTCTTGTTGAGTATCTGATAATCTACCATTTTTATAGGAGTGGTTAAAACGTGCTAATAACGGTACATTAGTACATCAGAAAAGGTTTGGTATACCTCAACTGGTATACCATCCAACCCTGGAGTTTCCCCGGACTTAAAGGCTTTAATTGCATCAAGAAGTTCCTCCTCTGTAATTTGGCCTTCACTTGAGTCTTTCTGTACAATTGTTAATTTTACATGATTAATAGAAAAAAAATCCATACAATTAACTTCGGTTAATGGAGATGGAGGGGACTGAAACGAGAACATAAGCTTAAAGTACTTTGTTTCCTCTTTCAAAATATTGTTTGGTGAATCATGGGTGACTGTCATTTGTAACAAGTTTCAGTAAATTATTTTTGGTAGCATTTCTACGTTGAAGATTAAAAAACAATTTGGTGAATTTTTCCCCATATTCCATTCAGTTCGCTTTATTTTAAAAATATATTCCACTTGATCTTTCTTGAAGTTCCTCCATCTTATTCTGTGCCTCTATGGTACAGTTGTATTGCTGTCTGTACTGTTAGTCCTTCTATTTCCTTTGTTAATATGGACTCTTGACCTAAATTGCTTTTGTTTTAGAGAGGAGTATTGAATTGCATGGCATCTAAAGGCACATTTTAAATCGTGTCCCATACAATAAGGGGATCTGCTGTACCTATGTTATGTTGGGGGAAAAAGTCAGTTATACATTTAAAAACAAGTTATCATCCAATAGGCTTTGATTACATTTCCAATATCCTCGCCCACGTGGAAATTCTGTAAGAGTAATTTATATGCCAATTATTTGATGGTCCATACCCATGTTTTACCAGATCCTCTTCTCCTTCAGCCAGTAGAGGTCTTTATTTAATCCCTTATCATTTCTGCCAACTATATGAACAAGGTGAAATCTTTCAATTCATAGTGTCCGAATGCACTGCTGTATTAAAGCAGTTCAGAACTAACTTGTTGACATGTTCTGTTGCAGATTCAAAGCAGATTAACTCATTGCAGAATGTATCCATAGTCATGAATTAATAAGCATATTTACAAGAATGCACCTAGTCACCCATCATTCATGTCAAACACCTGAACTCCAACAATTACATTGTTTTAAAGAAATCAAAATGGTAAACAATGCATACATATGCCTTTTATACATAACATATAAACATCTGACTTGAAGTAAAAATGACATTATTTATTCATCAATGCCACAAACCTGGGACATCGAAGAGCACTATTATTACTATCTGAGTATCTATCACACAGCTTCTTCTGCTTTTCCATTTGAGGAATTAGACCAGCGCAAATAACACAATGTAAACAGCATATTGTGATTTGGTGGGTGAGTTTCAAATGGAAAAACTGGATGCGTAAAGTAGGTATTATATAAAAAGTGTGTTTCTCAACAGAATGAGAAACACACTTAACAGACTCAAAACAAGGAAGCCATGCCTAAAACGCAGCTATAATAACACCGTTCTTGTCAATTTAACAACACTTTTTTAAAACGTGTTACGGAGTCTAGATGTTATCATATCAGGAGAAGAACAAGTGAAGGAAACAGCATAGGGAAAATGGGTGAAGGTAAGGTGGGTTTATAGAGATAAGATGGAGCGTTCCAAAGTGTCAGAAGTTGAGGGACCATGAGGCATAAAAAGCATAGTGTGGAATAAGGGGTCGCTAAAGAGATGGTTGGCCATGGAATAAACATAAAATGGGGTGCTGGTGTGCTTCTGCACCGCTTTTTAGGTTGTTGTCATAAATATCCGGCCAATGTCCCTCTGCATTATTCCGTCTTCGTTTGTCTTTGAATCACAATATTAAAGATGATGAGTGATCACAGCATGAGCCACAGACAATACAACTTAGGCATTGAGGAGAGCATTTTGTTGACAACATGGTGGTTTACACTATGTCTACTGTGTGTGAATGATGGAAGAATTTTACCCCAGCTGTAGGTCCATTTGAGTGTGTGTGGTCACTTAGGCCTGCACATCAACCAGTACTGGGACCATTGGAGACTTGGGATGCTTGCTCTCAAAGTGCTGCTTGAATGTCTTCGGGTCTGCACATATAAAGGTCAAGTACAAAATGGAGGAAGTTACAATCTGTGGCTTAGATTGAAATCAAAGTTGACACATGATAAACTAAGCAATACGATGCAACAAACTGCTACACATATGAAAGACTGTACCACACAGGCCAGTCCAATAGCCTACACATGGAGAGGAACCTAAAGGCACATACAGTACATTTTACATTTACATTTTAGTCATTTAGCAGACGCTCTTATCCAGAGCGACTTACAGTTAGTGAGTGCATACATTATTTTATTTTGGTACCAACCAATACTACTCACCCAACAGACAGGGCAGGTGTACTGTGGACCAGTGCTGCCTTGGCTTCTGGTTCGCAGCTGCTCCCTTCTTAGCAGCCAGCGCCATGGCATCGGTCAACAAGTTCAAGTTCAACTTGAGAGTGGAGCATGCGTTATACAGTGCCTTCAGAAAGTATTCACAAGCCTAAATAAGTTCAGGAGTAGAAATGTGTTTAACAAGTCACATAATAAGTTGCATGGACTCTGTGTGCAATAATAGTGGTTAACATGATTTCGAATGACTACTTCATCTCTGTACCCCACACATACAATTATCTGTAAGGTCCCTCAGTCGAGCAGACATTGAATATCCTCTTGAGCATGGTGAAGTTATTAATTACACTTTGGATGGTGTATCAATACACCCAGTCACTACAAAGATATAGGCATCCTTCCTAACTCAGTTGCCGAAGAGGAAGGAAACCGCTCAGGATTTCACCATGAGGCCAATGGTGACTTTAAAACAGTTACAGAGTTTAATGGCTGTGATAGGAGAAAACTGAGGATGGGTCAACAACATTGTACACAGAACAAAAATATAAACGCAACATGTAAAGTGTTGGTCCCATGCTTCATGAGCTGAAATAAAAGTTCCCAGACATTTTCCATATGCACAAAAAGCTTATTTCTCTCAAATCTTGTGCACAAATTTGTTTACATCCCTGTTAGTGAGCATTTTAGCCTTTTGTCAAGATAATTCATCCACCTGACAGGTGTGGCATATCAAGAAGCTGATTGAACAGCATGATCATTACACAGGTGCACCTTATGCTGGGATCAATTAAAGGCACTCTAAAATGTGCAGTTTTGTCACACAACACAATGCCACAGATGTCTCAAGTTTTGAAGGAGTGTGCAATTGTCATAAGCCGCCTTCGTCATTTTAGAGAATTTGGCAGTACGTCCAACCGGCCTCACAACCGCAGACCACGTGTAACCACGCCAGCCCAGGACCTCCACATCTGGCTACTTCACCTGCAGGATCGTCTGGGGGGGGATGTCTGTAATAAAGCCCTTTTGTGGGGGAAAAACTCATTCTGATTGCCCTCAGGGGCCCACCCATGGCTGCGCCCCTGCCCAGTCATGTGAAATCCATAGATTAGGGCATAATTAATTCATTTCAATTGACTTTTTTCCTTTTATGAACTGTAACTCAGCTAAATCTTTTATTTGGTTCATTTTTGTTCAGTATAGTTACTCCACAATACTAATCTAATTGACAGAGTGAAAAGAAGGAAGCCTGTACAGACTAAAAATATTCCAAAACATGCATCCTGTTTGCAGTAAGGCACTAAATTAAAAAGAAAACAAAAAATATGGCAAAGAAATTAGTAAGTCCTAAATACAAAGCGTTATGTTTGAGGCAAATCCAACACAAAAAAACACTGAGTACCACTCTTCATATTTTCAAGCATTGTGGTGGCTGCATCATGTTATGGGTATGCTTGTCATTGGCAAGGACTAGGGAGTTTTTTTGAGGGATAAAAAGAAACGGAGATAGAGTTAAGCACAGGCAAAATCCTAGAGGAAAACCTGGTTCAGTCTGCTTTCCACCAGACACTGAGAGACAAATTCACCTTTCAGCAGGACAATAACCTAAAACACAAGGCAAAATATACACTGGAGTTGCTTACCAAGATGACATTGAATATTCCTGAGTGGCCAAGTTACAGTTTTGACATAAATCTTCTTGAAAACTATGGCAAGACCTGAAAATGGCTGTCTAGCAATGATAAACAACCAATTTGGCAGTGCTTGAAGAATTCTTAGGAGAATAATGGGCAGATGTTGCACAATCCAGGTGTGGACAGCTCTTAGAGACTTACCCAGAAAGACTCACAGGTGTAATCACTGCCAAAGGTGATTCTAGCATGTATTGACCCCCAATTGTACCCAGAGTACAGAATAATGACTTAAACGGATGGATAACTCCTGATCTGAATGGCAGGAGTGTGAATAAGCTTTTGTTCCAGCCCATACCTGATTACAAATCATAGCCTATCGCTGTGATTCGGTATGTTGATTATTTAAGTTGGTGTTAGAGCTGGGCTGGGACAAAACCCTTCACTCACTCCTGCTCTTCACGACTTCCTGCAATGACTGAATCAGACCAAAGCAGGAGAATAGTGTTACAGGTTGAAACCACTTACCTAGTTGATAGGTGATAACTCGGGCACACCCATTGGTTCTGGAATAGAGAAGGTGCAAATAAGGTTTGCAATTTGGCATCAATAACATGACAGTAATTCTACCTCAAAAACAAATGTGTGAATATTAATTAATTTAAAACCCACCATAGCAGGTTGGACTAAATAAGGTTACATAACCTTGCCTACTAGCTATACTAATTATCTGCTGTCCAGAGGGTAACAGAAAACATATCCATGTTTTCCGGCAGTAAAGTAAGAACACCGTTGACTCGAGAGGATGCTAATCAGTCTATCTCTGAAACCTCTCAAAAAGCCAGACTAAAATAATACAGCTAGCTAGGGTAGGTACAAGTCAAGTAGTACTTGAATTAGGCTACCCAAAGACACAAACATTATCAAGAACACCTAGCCATAGCTTCACCATCTAAGTTAGCTAGCTAGTTAACTAGCAAGTTAAACTGTTGGTTTATAAAAGCTAAACTTGTTTTTATTAATTTCTTATGCATTTCAATGGCTAGACAAATAGACGGCTAATGTAGCCATCTAGCCAGGCTAATGTTGCAAACCATGAGCTAGCTACCTAGATAACAGGCATTTTCAATTTAAAACTTGCCCAAGACAGTTCACAGAATTGTAAATTTTAACAACTTTAGCCAATTTATTAATTAATTAATCCAGAGATTTTTTTAAAACTTTCGCCTCGATTTGTCAGTCTCGTCCAGATCATCATGGTACTGGTGAGTTACGTGAAGCTTGAGGCCGGCATTTTGTAGTTCTGTATGATAGCCACATTAGCAGCTAATTAGCATTTCATTTATGGGGGGTAAATACAGGCAAATACGTCCTTTTAGAAACTGCAAAGCTCTCAGTATTGTGATACAGGTCTTTAGATGATGTACACATGAAATTGTCATTCCTAACTTTATCTGCAACGTTGTATTCCATTTTGTTGCTACTCGAGCAATACCTCTCCGTCCATTCTACAGGTAACTGCCAAAATAAAGGAAACACTTGAGTAAATGAGGTCAAATCAAATATTTGATAACTGTGTAAATCTCTCTCCAACAAGATGACTTTTATCAATACAGTGAGGGAAAAAGTATTTGATCCCCTGCTGATTTTGTACGTTTGCCCACTGACAAAGAAATGATCAGTCTATAATTTTAATGGTAGGTTTATTTGAACAGTGAGAGACAGAATAACAACATAAAAATCCAGAAAAACGCATGTCAAAAATGTTATAAATTGATTTGCATTTTAATGAGGGAAATAAGTATTTGACCCCCTCTCAATCAGAAAGATTTCTGTCTCCCAGGTGTCTTTTTATACAGGTAACGAGCTGAGATTAGGACCACACTCTTAAAGGGAGTGCTCCTAATCTCAGTTTGTTACCTGTATAAAAGACACCTGTCCACAGAAGCAATCAATCAATCAGATTCCAAACTCTCCACCATGGCCAAGACCAAAGAGCTCTCCAAGGATGTCAGGGACAAGATTGTAGACCTACACAAGGCTGGAATGGGCTATAAGACCATCGCCAAGCAGCTTGGTGAGAAGGTGACAACAGTTGGTGCGATTTTTTGCAAATGGAAGAAACACAAAAGACCTGTCAATCTCCCTCGGCCTGGGGCTCCATGCAAAATCTACCTCGTGGAGTTGCAATGATCATGAGAACGGTGAGGGATCAGCCCAGAACTACACAGGAGGATCTTGTCAATGATCTCAAGGCAGCTGGGACCATAGTCACCAAGAAAACAATTGGTAACACACTACGCCGTGAAGGACTGAAATCCTGCAGCGCCTGCAAGGTCCCCCAGCTCAAGAAAGCACATATACAGGCCCGTCTGAAGTTTGCCAATGAACATCTGAATGATTCAGAGGAGAACTGGGTGAAAGTGTTGTGGTCAGATGAGACCAAAATTTAGCTCTTTGGCATCAACTCAACTTGCCGTGTTTGGAGGAGGAGGAATGCTGCCTATGACCCCAAGAACACAATCCCCACCGTCAAACATGGAGGTGGAAACATTATGCTTTGGGGGTGTTTTTCTGCTAAGGGGACAGGACAACTTCACTGCATCAAAGGGACGATGGATGGGGCCATGTACCTTCAAATCTTGGGTGAGAACCTCCTTCCCTCAGCCAGGGCATTGAAAATGGGTCGTGGATGGGTATTCCAGCATGACAATGACCCAAAACACAAGGCCAAGGAAACAAAGGAGTGGCTCAAGAAGAAGCACATTAAGGTCCTGGAGTGGCCTAGCCAGTCTCCAGACCTTAATCCCATAGAAAATCTGTGGAGAGAGCTGAAGGTTCGAGTTGCCAAACGTCAGCCTCGAAACCTTAATGACTTGGAGAAGATCTGCAAAGAGTGGGACAAAATGCCTCCTGAGATGTGTGCAAACCTGGTGGCCAACTACAAGAAACGTCTGACCTCTGTGATTGCCAACAAGGGTTTTGCCACCAAGTACTAAGTCATGTTTTGCAGAGGGGTCAAATACTTATTTCCCTCATTAAAATGTTGTTGTTATTCTGTTTCTCACTGTTCAAATAAACCTACCATTAAAATTATAGACTGATCATGTCTTTGTCAGTGGGCAAACGTACATAATCAGCAGGGGAACTGTCACGAGAATTTTGTTATCTCAATGGTTGAAGTCAACTACTTCTTAAATATTTGAATAATTCCCAGAGGTGTAAATCTCTAGTTTAAATAATGAATTAAACAAAGACCCCTTTCTGCAATGGTCAGCCTTTATTCATGAGAGCGCTCTGCCACAAAATGGACATACAATCTTTTTATACACACACGTCAGAGGAAAGATCCCACCCTGCTTTAGGCGGGTTGTATTTTTCCACTGTACACATCATGTAAGCTCACAGCTGGGTTTAGCTCATGTGGTTATCCTCTGCTCTCCTGACCATCAGGTCACACATACACACACACACACACACACACAAACACACACATGTTCTTATCATAGCCTACTCCTTGCTTGGGCAGGCTGCATTTTTTCTCTATTCCCATACATAGTTATCGCTGTTCTCACGATATCCTGCAAGCCTTTCACTCCCCTTCCCTGTGTGGGGACATCTGTTTTTGGAACCGGTCTCCTGTTATTGGTTTCAATCGTTTTGCACTTCTGCTTGCCTAATTACAAGACACAAATACTCTGTTGCTGGGAAAATGTGCATCTTATATCAACACATTTGATTAACTGTCTAAGCTCTAGTCTGCTAATAGTCATACATTATTAGTTTAACTGAGGGTGTGACATTTTAGTCATATCTTACCAACACATTTCTTTATCAATCCAACCTTTGACTAAATTTCACACACACATTTAAAATACATTCTTATAAAATTAAACACACAACAAGGCATACAATTTGTTTTGCATATAAAATGACTCACTCGTATGAATCACACAGTAAGAATACAATTTGTCTTGCATGCTATCAAATTTTACTTCCAACCATAACTCTCCTTGTTAGGATTTTCACTATAACTTTCATTGAAAAGATAGTATACTAAACATAAAAAATAGTCTCATTCAATTCAGGTTAATCAGGATTGAAATCGTCTGCATCCTCCATCAGAGCGGGAGGCATGTAGCGTTCATTCCATTGGTCTGAGTCTGGAATGGGTCCATAGCTCACCATCTGTTGGGTCACTGCTTTCTCCAGAGACCTGAACACAAGACCTCTCACACATGGGATTAGTCAACATCCACATAACACCAGCATGAACATCCCAGCCAAAGCCGCCCCCAACACAGTTGCTACAGTAGTTTTCCATTTTCCAAACATGTTATCAAACCAACCAGTTAGTGAGTTGTCAATGCCAGAATTCTCAGCCAATTCGTTTGCCAGCGTGGTGAGTCCCTGAAGAGCCTTGGTCACTGACCCATCAGGTGCTGTATTATTGGGGATGAAAGTACATCACATAGATCCAAACATAACACAAACCTCGCCCCTCTCAGCCGAAAGCATATCTAAAGCTATCCTATTCTGCCATGCCATTGAGCTAGTTGCCGCTGTCTGCTCAGCCAATCCCTTTATCGCATCACGAGTGTGGTTAATAAATCTCTGCTGGTTGTAGTAGATGTAATTTAAAAGACTTGACTCAAACCCAGGCGCGATCTGATTCCTAGCTTTGAATTATTCTGGAACCCCTCAAGGTACTCCTATCCCATCGATATATATCCTCTCATCAAAGGATCCCGGAAGGAGGTCTCGCTTTCTACGCAACAACCCACCAGTCTTTGACCTGTTAGATTGTTTGATGAGAGTGAAAGGCATTACCATCTGAGCTAACGCACAGGTTCCAGTCCATTCGTATGTAGTCTGGGCCACAGTCTGTTACCACCACACATCCACCAGATGTCAGCGCGGGCCTGATTTTTGTTCCTAAAATCCTCTGGCTGCAACAAAGAGGAGAGATTAGCCATGGTCTCTTTAGTTGTGACATCCTCTGTGTGGGAGCAGGAGCTAAAATGCCCTACCCCATACCCTATCTTATCCATCCTAGAAAAGCAATAATACGCCTCCACTGATACTTCAAAAGGGGGTAATCTAGGTCTAGGAGACTTTGATACTGGGGGATACAGATAGTGCAAGTTAACACAAGACTCATTCACCACATTCCCAAGTGGTTTGAACAATTTAACCATGCAGGATAAACCTGACGGAGTGTTAAAGCCAGTCAAAGGGAACGGAGTAGTGGTTAACCTAGGTTTAGCTGTTCCACAGACGTAACAGTCCTCCTTGGACATAGTTCTTGCCGTATACTGTATCCATTCCAACCATAGATTCGGGTCCTCATAACCAGTCTCCACCTCTAATACCTCCTTCAGATCTATAGTTTGCACTATCTTCACCACGGCCCCAGTCTCACTCCCTCCCTCAGAAATGTTTACTCTATAGGGTGCCCCAGTTGAAGAGGATATTTAATCTGTCGGGCTGTGTATGGAGATTCACTTATCCCCCCTCTTGGTATGAGCGACTACATGGTCCCAGGATGTATATGGTGACATACATATATATCTCCCGTCCTTTATAACACTACCAGCCAGCCTTGGCTCGAGAGACCCCAACTGGTCCGCGAAGACCTCAAAGGTGATGTCCTTTCCTACAGTCACTAGTACTTCCCCTTTCCCTATGTCAAACTGTCTTTTCTGCCTGCTTTTGCTTTCCCCGTGCATTACCTTCCTAAATTGAGTTAGGTTAACTACTACTTCTGGCGGGTTTGCGTGTGCTAGGAATATGTCTCCCACAATCAGACAGCCACCTACCGTCAGGATACATGTAAATCCCCACCCTCGTCCTGCAAACATGTCAGACGCCAGAGGCCAACCCATTTCTTTACCTTGTATCGAACTCACACAGGGATGATCAGACAGGGTAAGGGAATCTTCGTTAAGGAGCCAACCCCCGAGCCCTAGTGGTGATCGGTTCTTTCTCCTAACTCTGTGTTTGTTCGTCAGGTGTGGCTGGGTTTACCTTTTTGCAGTGTGTGACATGCACCCAGGTGGATCTTTCCGCAATTCTTACAGCGAAGGCCGTCACCAACAGGACCTGATATGGACTTTCCCAACGGATCCACACCCAATCACCTGGTTGGATAGAGTGGGTTACCTTCTCCTTTAGTTCTCCTGTGGGGCACAAAATCTTTGACATACGTGTTTGGTTAACGAACAGTCTCCTCATATGTTCTGCCAACGTGTCTTCTACTTCTATGTCTGCCTGCTCCAGTCTGCCTAACTCGGGCATTCTATATGGTCTCCCAAACACTTTTTCAAAGGGGGATAACCCATCTTTATCTGGTGTTACCCTAATCGTCATTAATACTATCGGTAGACTTTGTACCCAATTTCTTCTCTTCACTCCGTGATAACTCTATAAAATCAATTTCCAATTGCTGGACTGGATATTTTGCAAGGGGATATTCCCCCTGGGGTGCTCTCTCTACCTTGGTGATTATTCTGGGCACAGATGACACATCTGGAACAAATATTTTTTTTTTTTTGTAGTTCGTTATACCATAGGCCACAAAGTGTTTCCTAACCTGCTCTACCATTCCCCCTATTGACACATGGCTTTACCCATGTGTCAATATTTCCGCATATCAAAACGGTGACTTTAATAAAATTAATAATTTATCCTTATGCCAGACATTATCTCGTAGGATTGCCCCTTTCTTTTTCCACATGTTCAATTCTTTATCCTGTCTTCTTTACAGTATGAAAATGTATGCACTCACTAACTGTAAGTCGCTCCGGATAAGAGCGTCTGCCAAATGACCAAAATGCAAAATGTAATCATGAACATAGGAAATATCTGTTTCTCCGTATATTGTTCCTGTCACCCTTCTTAATGTCATATTTCATTCATTTGCCAATATAAGCCCTTACTTCGTGTAAGTAAGTAGTGATATTTTGTTCCCAGGCATCTATTTAAAAAAAAAAACATTGATACGTTGTCTCCTACTGTCCCTTAACATATACTGTAGGGGATTTCCCTCAACCCTGTGGAAAAAATGAAAAAACTCCCCCTCAGAACACATCGGATAACTTCACGTTTCATTAAATTCACTAAACCTATAAATAACAAACCCATAACCACTTTCCGGTAATCTACTGATTTAAACCTGTTGCATTAATTTATTAAAATATAAACCTATTGTTTAATAAATCCAGAACCTACGAAAAATGTTTACTACGCCATCAGCCTAATAGTAAAAACGATCTCCCATTGTTCAATGTGAACTGTCTGCATAACTCAGTTGTATAAACTGTTGTTTGTTTACTAAATCCTGGCATTAGTAAATTCTATCCACACACCACCAAAAACGAATACAACTTGCATACGCATAACTAGAAAGCATGAATTTTATACCATTCTTGCTTAAACAATGCAATTCAACTTTCTCATCACCCAATTTCTATTACTTTTTTTAAACGCAGGAAACCCTGTACAATCTCTATCCTTTACCGCTGTCTTTCCAGCTAACATTACATTAACAGATAACCAATTATTTTTTAATTATAGTCAAAACAAACAAAACATCTATTCCCAGATATGCAACTTAAACTACTATGTTATACTATCAACCATGTGTTGCTAGGACAATCTCTTTCGTATAGACTTAACATCGACTGACTGGTCTAATTGATATCTTACATACTCTGCTTCCTTCCAACACTGCTTCATTATTCTTAGTGTTTGTTTAATGATCCTATTATTTTCTGAGTTCCCTTACTTCACTTCCCATGAATATAAGACATTCGCTTCTCTAGGCGTCGTCAACTACATCCTATTACCTCTGTTATCAACTAAAATTATAGCCACCTCTTATGAAAACCCAATCCGTCATTGTTTAGAATACAGCAGATCTAGGTCCTTTCTAAGTAGGCTACAAGTAACACCTAACACTTGCTGTATTTTACCATCATATATTGAATTCATATCCATATTATCAATATCCAATTTATTTATAGACATTACTCTAGCAAACCCTTAGGCAACGAAATAAACAAATAAATAAATGACTACCACGCAAATGTTTCAAACCTTCCCTTATACATCCCCAAACCAGATACTCTGTAGTATCCGTTCCAGCAACACATACCAGCAGATAATTTACACTCATAAAGACAGATTTATTCACTCTGTGATTTAAAATGACAAATAAATCCCACTACTATCACAATGGTTTGTCGTCTTACCATCTGATACAAAATTACGTTCCTTAATGGAAACCCTAAATTGGCTTTGTACAATATTATAACTAATGTCTTTAACCACATTACTTATGGTCAGTTTATTCAGAAAACCCATATTAATTATGTCTCACCCATGACGTATGTCTACATTTGTACATTCTTCCTTTTCTTTATCCTCACCTACTCCCTGTCCTCCCTCAGCTTCCCCTTGGTTCTGGTAAGGGGGTGGAGGTTACACAGCGGCAGCCTGCTGTGGCACCCTTCCCCTCACCACCACTACTTCATCGTCTGGATTTTCCCTCCAGGCCTGATCTGCCAAGGAGGGGTATAATCTGGATCCAGACCGTTCTACTGGGGGAGCTGTGGGTTCTGTCTTAGACCTTCCTTTCTTACTTACCGCTTCTTTCTCTAACTTCCTTTTTCTGTCTCTCACCCTCCTCTCTCTTCCGAGCCTCAGAGAGCCACACCCTGGCCGTATCTAGCCCTTCCACTCGCTCTCTCTCTGCTCTGCCTTTACACACCTTGTGCATCTGTTTTACCATGGATTCGAGTTTGTGTCCAGACGCCCCTCGAATCCATACCTCTCCTTCCACCGATTTCCATAATGGAGGTTTCTTCTATCTCTTGTCTCCATATACCTCTCCCCCGTTGTCCCTATAATCTAGTAATAATTCACTCAATAATTATTCTCCTTTGGACTTATTATTAGGTGTGAATTTTGAGCAAATGTTATGATCAACTTTTGTAATTTAACCATTTAAATTATTCAACCTGTAACCCAGAGTGTTTTAAGACCCCAGTTTCATGAAACGGATGGGACAACCATTCTTTCTCACGCGACCTATTTTAGTCCCTTCCTTGAAACAATTAATTATTGCGACTTTCGATGGATCATTAGGTCTCACACGTATACAACCTTATATGATTATTAGTTAACACTATCAGTAACCCAGAGTTTGTAAGGCCCCAGTGTCACTGAAACAAATAGAGTTACGGCTAATCTACAGTTGTTTATGACTTTTGACTTGTTTAATGTATCTATCTCACACGATAATAGTTATTTCCCTCCTTGAAGTTTCACAGCCGTTTTATATTTATCTAGAATACTGGCGCATTGGGTTTTCTCTAGATAAACGTCTAAAAACGCTGAAGTTTACTTCCTTCCTGTGTACTATTGACAATCCCAGATTGAACGAAACACAAGGTTAGTTTATTTTTGGTAATGTCCTCAACTACCTGGAGTCAATTTCGGACCCCCCTCGGAGTCAATTTCTGACCCTCCTAACCTCGGAGTCAATTTCTGACCCTCCTATCTGTGCTATACCACTCGCATTTTATATTTATTTAGAATACTGGCGCATTGGGTTTTCTCTAGATAAACGTCTAAAAACACGATGGCAAGTCTTACTGGATTTTGGTAATCATTCTCTGTCCTTTACAAGAATTACAACAGTATTTCTATATTATTGCAAGTTCAGATCACTTCCCCCCAAAACCATGAATAAAGACTACTGACCTTATTTTGTTCTTATCATAGCCTACTCCTTGCTCGGGCAGGCTGCATTTTTTCTCTATTCCCATACATAGTTATCGCTGTTCTCCCAATATCCTGCAAGCCTTTCACTCCCCTTCCCTGTGTGGGGACATCTGTTTTTGGAAGCGGTCTCCTGTTATTGGTTTCAATCGTTTTGCACTTATGCTTGCCTAATTACAAGACACAAATACTCTGTTGATTAACTCTCTAAGCTCTAGTCTACTAATAGTCATACATTATTAGTTTAACTGAGGGTGTGACATTTTAGTCATATCTTACTCACAAATTGTTTTATCAGGATCAAATACTTTTTTCCCTCACTGTATATTCGCCTGTCCAACTGATGCATATCTGTATTCCCAGTCATGTGAAAACCATAGATTAGGGCCTAATGAAATTATTTCAATTGAGTGATTTCCTTATATGAACTGTAACTCAGTAAAATCTTAGAAATTGTTGCATTAATATTTTTGTTCAGTATAGAACAATGATTCATTCTATTTTTATAGGCTCAGTGTTAGCAAACCGCACTAACACCCTGAACCAGTGTCCAGGGTGTCCGTTATTCATATCAAGTGGTGATTTCCCCCCCTTCCAAGTCAACGGGAATAAAGAGTGGAATAAAGAGTCTGCCTGTTTGCATTGTGTTGTAGGCTTTTATTTTTCCTGAGCTTGTACTATAGTCTCTCTTACATTATTAGCGTTTTACTGGTTCTGCATTGTTGGCTGTTGAACTACAGATGACAACTGTTGGGCAAATGTAGATTTCCTGCATTCATTCAAAGTGAGGGATGGCTTTTCAGTAGGGGTGTGCCGAGTAGTTGGACAAAACTAGTATCGTAACGGATATGGGCAATATTCTGGATACGATAATGATGAGTATTTTTTTGAAATGATCTGTGATTGTAAATAAATGTTTGGGTGCCAGCACGCATCTTTCTCCTGTCAGTCAGTCATGTGAGAGGTTCTATGTGGTCTAAATAACACAACTGGCTGTCTGTAAAGAGAATGGTGGGCTGTATGTTGATCCTGCTGCTCTGATTGGATAGAGTGAAGCTGTATTTCTCCGTCCACTCCCTTCATAATTTCACCCGATCAGTTTTCCTCGCATGTTTTCGGTCTGATCATTTAGATTGATGCTGCCTGCTACTATGATACATCACATGGTGAGGATGTTTGTGATCAATGTGCATAATATCTAACAAGCGAGGAAAGTAAAGGAAAAAAATAAGAAACGCTGATGGGCATTCTGAGTGACGGCAAACTTGGCTGCCCGCTGCAGGTTGAGGACACAGACACACACACAACCCTCCGCGTGCTGCTTCTAATCTGCAGCTTTTCTGCAGTGAGAAAGTGCAGGGAGGTATTTTGCCAACAATCTGACTATCAACTCTCAATTTACGAATATGATTATGAATAGAAGTATGGCCATGTAGGCACACTCCTACTCTTCAGGCCAATCTCTCACAAGTCTTTCAACTTGTAAATGTGCTTCAGTTAAATCAACAGCATTTCTGGTAAATGGGATAACATTTGACATGTATTTTTCTATCTTGATTTGACAGTTTGTCTTCCATGGAGGGCTTTACGGATATCAATGAGATCCATGACCTCACTGGCACTGATACAGGTATGACCTTTCCTCTTTCCTCCCCCTTTTAGTCTTATTGGAATGGTCTGACCATTAGCTGTCCAAATGATGTGATTGGATGGAGATGATAGATTTTCTGTCATATTAAAGGTAGACTCAGCGAAATAACATTTCCGTGAGCAACACCGCAGATATTGAGGTGAGGCAGAGAAGACTTCGCTCTCACACAGTCACACACAGTGGGTGTTTCTCAAAATGCATACTACTATGCTCCGAGCACCCAAATTTAAAGAAGTCCAGAGAGGATGTGAATAAGAAAAAAATAGATCCCACGTTATGTCGATCACAATTTATTTATTTCATGATCACTACATAACAAAAGTTGTTTTGTTGAGATCACGAGATAATCGAAAGTACCACGCATCATCCATTAATTTGTTCAGATGCACGATAACCACTTCATGAAGAAGCCCAATGGCAGCGTTGATCGCAATGCGGGGCATTTAAGCCCTGAACAATGCCTGAGAGGCAGCTCTGTCTCCTAGGCTGCGTGCCGCCCCCAAGACCACAGCCAATCGTATGTAAGGAACAACACAGCTAACTTGGCTAGTCTTGTGCTTTAGCTAGATAGCTAGGTAGTCTTGTTAACTAGCTAGCTAACAAGCAAGCTAGTTATGTATGCTGGTTGTTAGCTTACATAACTGATATGTGTATAATTATAAGGAACACTTCATGTTTTGTGGATAATATTTACATTTACAGTTGGTGAGCTCCATTCCTGACAGGCTGATCAGATTACATTTCCGCTAACAACCAGCATCGATAACAAGCTAGCTAGTTAGCTAGCTAACAAGACTACCTAGCTAGCTAACTAGCTAGCAAGCTCTCTCGCTCACAAGACTAGCCAAACTAGCTGCATTGTTGCTTTCATGGGATTGGCTGTGGTCTTGGAGGTGGCACATAGCCTGGGAGACATGGCTGCCTGTCAGGCTTCGTTCAGGGCTTAAATGCCCCACGAGGGCTTAGATGCCACAAGAGCTCTTAGCTCAAGGTAAGAGACATTTTTAGCTTGCTAACATTCTAACTTATGAACTGATAATGAGCTCCAAACACAAATGAAAGCATGATGTTCGCATGAAATGTACCATCCCTTAGAGTAGCAATCAATAAAAACATATGCGCTGATCCACCTTGGGCTCTGCCAGCCATACTGTCAATCTATCATCAAAACGTCCACTCCTATTTATAGAGTTTATCTTGTGATCTCGACAAAATAACTTTTGCTATGTCGGGATCATGAGATAAATAATTTGATCTCAACATAACGAGGGAATATTTATTTTATTCATATGTCCTCTCTGGACTTCCGTACAAATTCCAAATCAAATCAAATTTTATTTGTGCCGAATACAACAGGTGTAGACCTTACAGTGAAATGCTTAGTTACAAGCCCTTAACCAACAATGCCGTTTTAAGAAAAAATAAAAGTGTTAAGTAAAAAATAGGTTAAAAATAACAAATAATTAATGAGCAGCAGTAAAATAAAATAACAGTAGGGAGGCTATATACAGGAGGTACCGATACAGTGTCAATGTGGGGAGGCACCGGTTAGTCAAGGTAATTGAGGTAATATGTACATGTGGGTAGAGTTAAAGTGACTATGCATAGATAATAGCAGTAGCAGTGTACTGGGCCGTACGCACTACCCTCTGTAGTGCCTTGCGGTCGGAGGCCGAGTAGTTGCCATACCAGGCAGTGATGCAACCAGTCAGGATGGTCTCGGTGGTGCAGCTGTATAACTTTTTGAAGATCTGAGGACCAATGCCAAATCTTTTCAGTCTCCTGAGGGGGAATAGGCTTTTATCGTGCCCTCTTCACGACTGTCTTGGTGTGTTTGGACCATGATAGTTTGTTGGTGATGTGGACACCAAGGACCTTGAAGCTCTCAACCTGTTGAGTCCAAATCAGTATGCGAAATGGAGTACGGAGGGCACTTCTCGAATGCGTACTCCATTTGTACATATTTTGAAGCATGCATCGATGCAAGCTTCAACGGAAAGTATGCGCAGAATATGACGTAACCACGGAAAAAACGATGCACAAATTATTGAAATCAATGGCGGGCATTTGAGCTGAAGCGAAAGAAAATACGCTCAAATTTCGGAATGAAATGTTGCCTATTCACATCTCATATGTTGCCTGTCTACAATATTTGGTCTTGATAGGTTAATAAATACATGCTATGTTAATTTTGGCATGTTTATCTGCCTACAAAGCCAACTGTAGTGTGTGTTGATCGCTAGCTCCCCAGTGGGTGGGCCTGGCTGCCAGGTGGATGGGCCTCTGCCCTCCAAGGCCCAGCCATGCCTGCACCCCTGTCCAGTCATATGAAATCCATAGATTAGGGCCTAATTAATTAATTTCAATTGACTGATTTCCTTATATGAACTGTAACTCAGTAAAATCTTGAAATTGTTGCATCTTGCGTTTATATTTTTGTTCAGTATAGCTAGCTGATAGTTATGAAGTAAAACGTTTGTCTTGTGTATATCTTGTTTTGTCTCTATTGCCATTGTCCTGGCTGGAAGAAGGTTCAATGAATGGGGAGGTGCAGTGTGAGTTAAGACAGTAGGGGGAGTGCGAGTGCTTCCCAAATGTAATGTTTTATGCGTTCTCCACACTCTCGTCCTCACAAGAACTTACTCAAGAGAACGTCCTCGGAGAATGCACTCGGAGCATGTGAGTGTGGAGCACGGTAGTATGCATATTGAGAAACACCCAGTATCTGCGCATGTACATTGGTTCGCTTTACGCTGTTACAGCGTGATAGCCAGGGCACCAAATCTGCGGAAAAGTTGAATCAAAGCTCTTAGTTGCGGAAATTGACCAGCTATTTTACCTTTTATTTAAACAGGGAGTCACCATTGAGACCAGGACCTATTTTGCAAGGGAGCCCTGCACATACAATTCATAGACAAAATCTAAATCAGACTGTACAAAACTAACTAAAATACAGCACAACAAACGATCACGAAAAACAGCCACATTCCTCAGCAAATAGTTCCCTAATCAATATTCTAAATTGCACAAGCGGCATCCATAGCTTATTGCAGTGTATTTTGCAGTTGCTTCCAGCAATGATGTGCATTAAAACTGCAGATTTGCCTAATTCGGTGGAGACCCGAGGAACCTCGAGTTAACCAACCTTGTCAGCAGGGTTGGTTATCATGTTTTTTTTATGTTGTAATAACGAAGTTAAGTAAGTTGGAAGCTTGTGTAGTATAGCTTTTTAAACAAAAAGGGAGTAATGAATTGATCTACAGGACTTTAAAACAGGATGCAGTGGTGAGTATTAAAACTGTCACCAGTGATAAAACGAATGGCGCTATGGTAGACTGCATCCAAAGGTTTAAGAGTAGTGACAGTTCATACTGTTTTTACTTTCTACATCATATCTCTGAGTCTACCTTTTTAATCTAATGTTTTTCTATCCTTGCTCTTCTCTTCTTGATGTAGAGGAGCACAGAGGAGGTGGTAATGCAGAGCAGCAGGTGGAGGGGGCCGAGAGGGGTGCTAGGCCGACCATCAGCGAGTTCAAAAAGACCTGGGGCTTCAGGCGGACCACGGTTGCCAGAAGAGAGTTTGTGGGATTGGATGAGATTGAAGATCCAGAATCTCCGCCCCTACCCACACGTCGGGGCAGAGGCCGCCCGGCCCAGAGCTATTCAAGACGTGGGCGAGGGGGGAAAAGGAGCGCTCCGGCCGACCTGGAGCACTCAGAGACTGCCTCCTCTACTCCAATGGACACAGAGCCTGCCTCAGAGGCCATAGAGCCCTGTGCAGATGTCAGACTAGACCCCTTCTCTTGGCAGGACTTTGGATCTGCATTCGGCACGGCTTTTTCCCTACTTGGGGAGAAGAAAGAGGAGGACAGGACCACGGCTGCCCCTGCCCAAACTATGGTTGCCCCTCCTCCTAGCTATGCGGGTAGTGGGGACGTGGAAGCTGCCTCTAGTATAGAGGAGGACAGTGATGAGCTGACCCTGAAGCAGCTTCAGGAGCGACTGAGCACTAGGGGAAGAGGGGAGGCCAGAGGTAGAGGGGTCAGAGGGAGAGGCAGGGCTAGGGGAAGGGGAAGAGGTAGAGGGAGAGGACGAGGGAGAGGTAGGGGGCGTGGGAGGAGTAGGAGGGTAGAGCCAGAGTCGAGCACTGCAGATGAAGAAGAGGTGATTTTTGTAAATGAGTTGGAACAGCAGCAGGTATATCAGCCTCAGGAGGAGGAGAGGGAGCGGAGTCCTGAGAAGGCTGTTGTAGTGGTTGAACCGCAAAGCCCTTCTCCTTCTCAACAGTCAAGCTCAGAGTCTATGCCTCCTCTCGAGTCTGATCCAGAGATAGAGACAACAGAAGAAAAGCCCAGCCAAAATGATAATGTAACAGAGGAGGAGGAGGACAAGGTGGAGGAGGACAAGGTGGAGGAGGAGAAGAACGAGGAGGAGAAGGACGAGGTGGAGGAGGAGGAGAGGATCGAGGAAGAACAGTCTGAGTATTCTAGCATATCGGACAGTGAGGGCTACAAACCCCATGCCCTTTACTGCATCTGTCGACAGAGGCAGAACAAAAGGTATGTGTGTAGCGTTGTCTAGGATGGTATTCACCTCTGAAAACAAGCAAGCAAGCGTAATGTTGTTGGTATAGCAACATCTCAGCTCTTTCCATCTGCCATACTCATTATTTTGTCTGGTTATGGACTTGTAGTTAGTTGCTGTTCTTTAGCTGTAATTTTCTTATTGCCCATTTGATTCCTTGTCCAGGTTCATGATCTCCTGTGACAATTGTCAGGAGTGGTTCCATGGCGACTGCGTTGGCGTCAGCGAGACGCAGGGCCGCAAGCTGGAGAGGAGCGGACGGGACTGGATTTGCCCCAACTGCACGAACAAGAGCCAGAGCCAGCCAGACCCACAGCAGAGCCCCCCTGACTGCCTGACACTGCCCTCCTCTGGGGAGGAGGAGAGAGTCCATGAGGAGCAGGCCAGTAAGGTGAGAACAGAAACAAATACTGATTCCTTTGCGAGGAAGAAAGGAAATCAATTGTAGTTTGTAGTGTTCTATGGTTTCCCTTGCTTTGTACGGCCCATTTTACAATGGTGTTTAGTTGCATGTTGAGATCTAGGCTGACAAGCGAGTCTGGTCCTAGGAGGCTGTGGTGCATGAGGGGACTGAAGTGGTTGCTGAGACTGAGATGGAGATGGACAGTTCCCTGCCCCAGTGCATCGGCCCAGGGTGCAGTATGCACGCCCTGCCTGACTCCGTTTACTGTGGCACAAACTGCATCCTCCGGCACGCGGCTGCCACTATGAAGACCCTATCTGACTCCAAAGAGACCAAAGCCAAGCAACGCCCACAGAGGAGAGCAGCAGCCAA
Source organism: Coregonus lavaretus (assembly GCF_964263955.1). Lineage (NCBI taxonomy): Eukaryota > Metazoa > Chordata > Actinopteri > Salmoniformes > Salmonidae > Coregonus > Coregonus lavaretus. The sequence goes on along the minus strand of NC_140007.1, from coordinate 9,804,975 downwards.
ACCTGGCTCTAAGGTAACCAGTGGCTCAAAATAGGTTGTTTTGGTGCCTAAACTTTTTTCTCTTTTGGTAATTTTTTTTTTCTTCTGCATGTTGTGCTTGTTTCATTTTGTTGATGAATGTAGGCTGAGATTGTTTGCCTTTGAAAGGGATAAAGCTGTCACTTTGACTCACTCACACTCACTCACATAGTATTAGTTAATTAAACCCAAAATGAGCCGATGTTGACCTCTGTGAATATTTTGACCTCAGGGTCAGAGGTCGGCTAGGATTCCCCAGAGGTTGTCGGCGGAGCGGCCCAAAGAAGAGGAGGGTGATGAAGAGGAGATGGAGGCTGAAGAAGTTGAGGACAAGGAAGCTGACACATCTACATCTCCCTTATCCTGCAACCCTAGTCTCACTGCAGTACAGGCCACATCCATAGAATCATCTATGTTTTACAAGTCGAGTATGTATCACTCACAGCGCATCTATATCCAACACATACAGAATCCTTTACTTTCACTCAGTTGGTATTCATCAGACACTAGCTATAAAGTTACCTCTACCATCACACAATCTTTAGTTGTAGGGATACAACATTATTTGCAGTGGTCAGCAGCAGTGGGTAAGTGTACTAATGTTGGCAATTGTGCTATAAAATGCTTTCCTTCAGCTAGTTGGAACAGGATGTGTTGAAAAAGAAAACAAGCCAAACCAATCAACAATCCAAATTAAATTTCCTCAGTTCCCAAATAATAGAAGAATGTTTAGTATAGTTGGGTTCAGAGATGATTCTACTTCAATACCACAATTTTTCTACAGTCCAGTATTGCAATAGTTGCCAATTGTTTTATTTGACAAATAATAAAACCAGTTCACTAAGAGCTTTACACGGCAACAAAATCTAAATACAAGGTACAGGCTGATGCGTATTAGGTGAGTCAGTCGTACAAATACTAGTAAAGAATTCACACAATTACTAATGCACAGAGTATTGTCTCAGGAAATAGTTTAAGTATAAAGTAAAATAATAGGATACACAAGATGTACAGATAGAAATCACTGCTTAATGGAAAGCGCAAAAACATTCACTCAGTGACACATGAATATGGTTTTAGTTCTAAGTGGTTAGAAAAGAGTCAAAGAAAATGAATGTTTGCTCACTATGGTCCAAACACAAGGCCTCTCAAGTCATTCAGTAGTGCCTGGTATAGGAAATAGATGAATTCAACAATGGATGAAAAACACTGGCGACACAGATCAATGCGGGCAATAGCATATTTTCTACCTCTCAAACCAGACCAGGTTGAGCTTTTGGAGGAACTGGTTTGAAACTCTTTTCTCAACAATCACTTATTTTAGCTAGATACTGTACATCTGTATCAAGTTCAGTGAGACTTGGGGTGCATTGCAATAGTCTGTTTTTCCTAGTCGCTATTCTCCATCTTCACTGTTGTAAAAATGCCTGGTAGGCATCCTCAATATTGCTTTCATCACAGGAGGCTGCTGAGGGGAGAACATCTCATAATAATGGCCGGAACGGAGCAAATTGAATGACATTAAACACATGGTTTCATTCAATTTGCTCCGTATTTGATACCATTCCACTCACTCCGCTTAAGTCATTAACACAAGCCATTTCTCCCCAATTAAGGTACCACTAACCTCCTGTGGCTTTCATGTAACCTGTGTTTTAAATCAGTGCTCATGGAGCAGAGAGGACGGGCACCAAGCACCTGCACTTTTGTCCATTTTTTTGTAATGAATAATTTTTATCTTCATCAACCTGCAGTTTCATACACACACACACAGAGAACGCCAACACACACACAGACATACTGTACATTCAGACCAGTGCTCATTTAGGAGAGGGGACGAGGAGAGAGGAAGCCATTCTAGACTATTGGGATGCATTAGTCTTACATGCTAGATCAAGCTCATCATCACATGACTAGCTTCTTCAGCTCCATTGCTTCGCTATAAACCACTTCTACAAGGCTGTCTTTGCTGTTTAAAACAAAGCTTCAGCTGTTCATCAAAGGAAAGAAGGATGCTATTCACCTGAGCTCCAGAGACTTTAATATCTTTCCAGACATAGGATTTGTTTTCAGAAGCATCTGTTCATAAAGGGTACATTTGTAGCTTATACATGTGGTTGAAAGAAAGCTACCGTAGTTAATAGCAAGTTGTCGCAAAGTGCTTGACCGTAACCTGGCCTAGAACCCAAAGGACAAGCAGAACCACAGCAGCAAGGGGAAAAAATAAGACTGAGGGGAGGCCCATCCTCCTCTGGCTGTACCAGGTAGAGATTACATACATTGTACTTGTATGTTGTTCAGAGAATACAAGTAGGGATAGACTGTTTTCCGTATCTGCGAGGCACACACAGTTAAGGACCTTTTGGCCAGATAGTTGTCCATAAAAATCTATGTTTTTGGGTATAGACTTTGCTGACAGCATGATGGGACAGACCAATATGTCGGGCAAATGTGGAGGCATCAGCGGGTAGGGTAAAGCAGCAAGCGAGGGAATGGGGCAGTAGGGCAGCATCTGGAAGTGTTGGTGGAAAGCTGTCTAATGGTAGTAGTAATTGCGTATAACAAAGGCAGTCCCAGTGCTTATGTTCACTTTTGCACCTTTTCCATACCAGACCATTCAAGTGTTCAGTGCTGTTGAATGTGGCCTTGGTTGTCACCTGGATATGCATGATAGGGTCTCTAGATACATAATTGAGCACAGTTTTCACCTCAGTGAGTTTGAACCTTTCCACCCTGCCAAAGAAATTGAGAGTTTGGACATTGGTCCTTTTCACTAGTGTCCACTGAGGCACCCGGTCTTCAAGGGTCCTCTGCCTTGCCGTCTGGTAATGCCACTTCAGATTTAGTATTCAAAGGAGTACTCATGTGCAGCAGTGTTAAATGGTCTATCAGAGGTATTCCCAACAAATGTCTGACTTCTCACACTCGCCAGCAACTGACATGATTGTACAGGTTCTAGTTTGTACATTTAGCCAAAAAAAAATTGTACAATTTGCAGTACATATCATTTGTTGATGAAACACAAACTCGAACAATTCAAAAGGGTAACCTTTTTTATTTAATTTCTTTTTTTGGCCCCGTGTGGTCTTCAAATCTTTTTTTTTTTAAGGGGAACTTTTGTCCGTTTTTGTAATGAAGAATTTTGATCTTCAACAACCTGGAGTGTCATTCAAACATACAGACGTCAACACACACAGACATACTGTACATTCAGACACTCAAAACAGGGACTCGGGAGAGATCGGAGAGCAGAGCAGTTTCTCAGCTGCAGCTTGGAGGCCCTGAGAGGATGACCAGATGCCAGGAAGGATTTCTCCCAGGATCCTGACAAGCAGTGAATGCCAGACCCATTGATTCATTTCAATGAAGAAGACTGAAGTACATAGCTGGCCAATGCCACCGACATGCTCAATACTGAAATGCCTGACAGATCAGTAGGAGTTGTAAAATGCTCCTTCCAATAATTCCTTTTTGGAAATCACTTATCACTCACAAAATGACACAGTTGCTCCTTAGTTTTACCGTTGGGTTATAGTTATGGGTCTTGAATTAATTGGGATAACGTGCATCAATTAACACCTGTTTGAATCCTGCACATGAATGGGGTTCAGTGAAATGGCATGGTTGTGTGTGTGTATGTGTGTGTGTGTGTGTGAGGAGTACAGCAAGTTGTTTAGTTAGTGGCAGTTCACACATGGAACAATGATAGTTCCCAGTTACACATTTAGTAACCTGGTCAAGTACACAAGCATTATTCTATACCATTTGAAGGATCCTCCACACAACAGACATGCATTTTATCTAATTTCTTTTTTGTTTTTCTGTGGTTATGTTTTTATTTTTGGTAGTTAAAAGTCCTGAACACATCTGAGGAAAGCAACCTCATTGCTAATACCCTTTCAATGTGACCACAAGTGTCTTCCATCAGCCCCTCACCATTCATATGGCAAAAATAGTTATACATGATCAGCTGAACTTTGAATATCGATCATATACGTGTCAGATTCACATACAAGTTAATTAAATGGTATTTTTAAGCATTCACACCCTAACTGGTATTTTGCAGAGATAGACTGGGTACTGACCTATCACACTACCTGAGATGACAAGTGACTACCAACACTATGGTAGGACACAGACTGAGACATCAAGCCCCAGACCAATACCTCAAATACTGTATTTCGTCACAAGCAAGATTTAGGCCGCAGTCAAATAACCCCTATCCTTTACCTCCTAAGTTTTTGCTGATCTGAATGAACTATAGGAATGCTAGGTGGAGCCCTCCCCATTTCTTATTTTGCCAATGTTACTCAATACTTTAATGGGGGAGCTCCAGGAGGTGCATACCTGTGTTCCTGCTTGGTCCTCATGATTAAGGAAAAGTGCTATTCCTTTAGTGTTTGCAGATCTGAAGGAACTGGATAGGTGTAGCTAAGCATTATGGGTCTTTTTTCCACTCTGCTTTCTGTTCAACAGTTATAAATACACATGACCAAAAGTATCGCTCGAACATCTCATTCCAAAATCATGGGCATTAATATGGAGTTGGTCCCCCCTTTGTTGCTATAAAAGCCTCCACTCTTCTAGGAAGGCTTTCCACTAGATGTTGGAACATTGCTGTGGGGACTTGCTTCCATTCAGCCACAAGCATTAGTGAGGTCGGGCACTGATGTTGGGCGATTAGGCCTGGCTCGCAGTCGGCTTTCCAATTCACCCCGAAGGTGTTCAATGGGCTTGAGGTCAGGGCTCTGTGCAGGCCAGTCAAGGTCTTCCATACCGATCTCGACAAACCATTTCTGTATGGACCTCGCTTAGTGCACGGGGGCATTGTCATGCTGAAACAGGAAATGGCCTTCCCCAAACTGTTGCCACAAAATTGGATGCACAGAGTCGTCTAGAATGTCATTGTATGCTGTAGCATTAAGATATCCCTTCACTGGAACTACGGGGCCTAGCCCAAACCATGAAAAACAGACCCAGAACATTATTCCTCCTACACCAAACTTTACAGTTGGCACTATGCATTAGGGCAGGTAGCGTTCTCCTGGCATCTGCCAAACCCAGGTTAGTCTGTCGGACTGCCAGATGGTGAAGCGTGATTCATCACTTCAGATGTTTCCACGTTGGCATTGCGCATGGTGATCTTAGGCTTGTGTGCGGCTGCTCGGCCATGGAAACCCATTTCATGAAGCTCCCGACTAACAGTTCTTCTGCTGACGTTGCTTCCAGAGGCAGTTTGGAACTGTAGTGAGTGTTGCAACCGAGGACAGACGATTTCTACGCGCTTCAGCACTTGCCGTTCCCGTTCTGTGAGCCGTTGTTGCTCCTAGACGTTTCCACTTCACAATAACAGCTCTTACAGTTGTCCGGGGCAGCTCTAGCAGGGCAGAAATTTGACGAACTGACTTGTTGGAAAGGTGGCATCCTGTAACGGTGCCACGTTGAGTAAGGCCGTTCTACCGCCAATGTTTGTGTATGGAGATTGCATGGTTGTGTGCTCAATTTTATACACCTGGCAGCAACGGGTGTGACTGAAATAGCCGAATCCACTAATTTGAAGGGGTGTCCACATACTTTTGTATATGTAGTGTATCTACCATTTTAGCTTCTCTTCTTGTGCCCCCAATTGTTAAACACAAGCACCCTCTACTGGCCAGACATTAGAAAAGCTTTTCAACTGTGTAGTCATATTTTTTGTGTGTGTGGTGTTCTGCTATGCTGAGAATCTATCACATTCACGTACCCCTCGAGCAAGTGTCATGTAAAAATCTCCATCAATACTAATACTTCAATGACTCCGCGACAATAAGATGTTTGTTCCTGAAATGACATTTAATTTTCGGATAGCGTTTTTCTACTGTAGACATATCAGATGCCGTAGAAGTCCAGAGAAAGAGATGTTAAAACTACACACAATTAATGCCCTGGTCGTAATTCGTTTAATTGTTCATTATGGCCTGTATATCCAAGTCACTTGATTACTGCAAGGTTGCAGTTTCATTCACTTGCTAATGTGACTTTTTAAGAATTAAGCGTACAGCTGATTGTAAAAGCAACTATCTAAACAAATGCATTACAGTAAGACATACTTCTCCCAAATGCACACTAGACACACTTTAACCTCAGTCTGACTAATTATCATATGAAAGAGTCTGATAAAGTACATAAATAAATTGTCATCTATACGATTAATCTGTACGTCATCATTATAGCCTTGATCAACATTGGGTGGATTGGATGTGACCTTATCTAGCTTATCCTAAATAGTTGGGTCACAACAGGATCCGTTTTGAATCTCAACATACCCTTACCGAAAAAACAGGCTTCTGGCAAGCAGTTGTGTCAAACCTTTTGGCTAATCTACCACTCATATTTTCACATGCAAATTAGTTTTTTGGCTAATGGTTGCTGCAATTTTGTGTCAACTTGTGAACCTCTGGCAAACAATTCTGGGAAACTTGTGGCGAACATTGTACTGTTTGTTGCAAATATGTTGCAAACTCAGTATGACTGCAAATTAGATCAGGTTTTTGGTTAATGTGTTAACCACATTAAAATGTATCTACACTGAACAAAAATATAAACGCAAAATGTAAAGTGTTGGTCCCATGTTTCATGAGCTGAAATAAAAGATCCCAGGAATTTTCCAGACACACAAAAAGTGTATTTCTCTCAAATATTGTGCACAAATTTGTTTATATCCCTGTTAGTGAGCATTTCTCCTTTGCCAAGATAATCCATTATTCTGACAGGTGTGGCATATCAAGGAGCTGATTAAACAGTATGATCATTACACTGGTGTACCTTCTGCTGGGGACAACAAAAGGCCACTAAAATGTGCAGTTTTGTCACACAACATGCCACAGATGTCTAAAGCTTTGAGGGAGCGTGCAATTGGCATGCTGACTGCAGGAATGTCCACCAGAGCTGTTGCCAGATCATTTAATGTTCATTTCTCTACCATAAGCCACCTCCAATGTCGTTTTAGAGAATTTGGCAGTACATCCAACTGGCCTCACAACCGCACCCCACGTGTAACCATGCCAGCCCAGGACCTCCACATCTGGCTTCTTCACCTATGGGATGGTCTGAGACGAGCTACCCGGACAGCTGAAGAAACTATGGTTTTGCACAACCAAAGAATTCTGCGCAAACTGTCAGAAACCGTCTCAGGGAAGCACATCTGCGTGCTTGACGTCCTCAACAGTGTCTTGACCTGACTGCAGTTCGGCGTCGTAACCGACTTCAGTGGGCAAATGCTCACCTTCGATGGCCACTGGTACGCTGGAGAAGTGTGCGCTTCACGGATGAATCCTGGTTTCAACTGTACCGGGCAGGACGAGCGGTCGTGTTGGCGAGCGGTTTGCTGATGTCAATGTTGTGAACAGAGTGCTCCATGGTGTCGGTGGGGTTATGGTATGGCCAGGCATAAGCTACGGACAAAGAACACCAATTACATTTTATCGATGGCAATTTGGATGCACAGAGATAGCGTGACGATATCCTGTTGCCCATTGTCGTGCCATTCATCCGCCGCCATCACCTCATGTTTCAGCGTGATATTGCGGCCCCATGTTGCAAGGATCTGTACACAATTCCTGGAAGCTGAAAATGTCCCAGTTCTACCATGGTCTGCATACATACCAGACATGTCACCCATTGAGCATGTTTGGGATGCTCTGGATTGATGTGTACAACAGCATGTTCCAGTTCCCCCCAGTATCCATCAACTTCGCACAGCCATTTTAAGAGGAGTGGGACAACATTCCACAGGCCACAATCAACAGCCTGATTAACTCTATTCGAAGGAGATGTCACGCTGCATGAGGCAAATGGTGGTCACACCAGATGCTGACTGGTTTTCTGATCCACGCCGCTACCTTTTTTTAAAGGAATCTGTGACCAACAGATGCATACAGTACTAGTCAAAAGATTGGACACCTACTCATTCAAGGATTTTTCTTAAAAAATGTTAAGACATAAAAACTATGAAATAACATATGGAATCATGTAGTAACCAAAAAAGTGTTAAACAAATCCAAATATATTTGAGATTCTTCAAAGTAGTCACCCTTTGCCTTGATGACAGCTTTGCACACTCTTAGCATTCTCTCAACCAGCTTCACCTGGAATGCTTTTCCAACAGTGTCTTGAAGGAGTTCCCACATATGCTGAGCACTTGTTGGCTGCTTTTCCTTCACTCATCCCAAACCATCTCAATTGGGTTGAGATTGGGTGATTGTGGAGGCCAGGTCATCTGATGCAGCACTCCATCACTCTCCTTCTTGGTCAAATAGCCATTACACAGCCTGTCGGTGTGTTGGGTCATTGTCCTGTTGAAAAACAAATGATAGTTCCACTAAGCGCAAACCAGATGGGATGGCATATCGCTGCAGAATGCTGTGGTAGCCATGCTAGTTAAGTGTGCCTTGAATTCTAAATAAATCACTGACAGTGTCACCAGCAAAGCACCATCACACCACCTCCTTCATGCTTCACAGTGGGAACCACACATGTGGAGATCATATAGGGCTATCTTCTGTATACCAACCCTACCTTTTCACAACACAACTGATTGGCTCAAACACATTAAGAAGGAAAGAAATTCCGCAAATTAACTTTTAACAAGGCACACCCGTTAATGAAAATGCGTTCCAGGTGACTACCTCATGAAGCTGGTTGAGAGAATGCCAAGAGTGTGCAAAGCTGTCATCAAGGCAAAGGGTGGCTATTTGAAGAATCTCAAATATAAAATATATTTTGATTTGTTTAACACTTTTTTGGTTAATACATGATTCCATGTGTTATTTCATAGTTTTGATTTCTTCACTATTATTCTACAATGTAGAAAATAGTAAAAATAAAGAAAAACCCTTGAATGAGTAGGTGTCCAAACTTTTGACTGGTACTGTATCTGTATTCCCAGTCGTGAAATTTCCTTATGAACTGGAACTCAGTGAAATCTTTGAAATAGTTGCATTTATGTTTTTGTTCAGTGTACATAAACCAAATCACATAACTTTAAACAAACTTGTTTCTCACAGAGAACTAAATTAAACATACTAAATGTACTAAATATACTAAACAAAATGTATTCAATGTCTTAACAGTTAAAAAAATGTATCCAATACAACTTTAAATCATCTGTATGCTATTGAAGAAAAGAGCAGACTAGATATTTCCGAAATATATTGTTTAAAAATATATATTTTTATGTAGCTACAACATTTACATGAGAGAAATGTGAACCGTATGGGGATGTTGACCTTAAGATGTTTAAAGGGGCAACTACAGAATTTACGTGAGCCAAGTGATAACTGAGAAATAGCTTTCAACCAATGGAAGTTTAAAAAGATAATGAACAACATTTAAATAATTAAAACAAAAACTAAATCAAACCTAGTTCAGAGCTATTGCCTTTTTGAGTGAACTTTGGAGATGGAACTGTGGAAGTCCTTCGTCCAATGCTTATTGAATGCATGCGCTGAAACAATCAGAAATCACTAAACAAAATAAGGATACTGAAAACAATTACTGAGAACATTTTCTATTTTGGCATCTTAAAAGGTTGACTCAGCAGCTAATGGGCAGGTTTGGCTTAGGAAAAACGGGGTCAGCTGTTACAAAGTTGCCTGGCTTCTCACTGAAACTGACATTCTATATATTTTCAGCAATGAAGCAACGTTTCTGCCTTGTATAAATGCTATATAAACAAACTATGTAGCTAACATAAACTGGGACTTAGGCCTACTAAAGCTACCTTTTAAATGGGGTGGCCAGTTGTTCCTAGAGAGCCACAGTATACAAGGTTTTTCTTCAGCCAAGCCTCAACACAATTGATAAAAACTGATCAACTAATGATGATATTCAATCTAGAATGGGGACTTCATCATTTAATAGAATGTTGTCTACTACTTGTCTCTTCTTCTTGACTCCTCAGGTGTATATGGCTTGGGTGGAAGAAAAGCAACATAACATTGAGTTATGCCTAATATGGCAATTCATATTATTTTCCCAAAATGAATTATTGTTAACTTACATCTCAAAGCCATGCATGCAAGAAGCCTTGACCTGGTGCACACACATTTCTGTCCTTTGATTAAAGGCCTCAATCTGTATTTTTGCCTTCTAACTGATTGCTTCTAGAAAGAGAGAAGGAACAACACATCAAGATCTGCTAGCTACTAGTTTAAAGCAATGAAAGATCTAATTGTTACAAAGAATGAATGTATTGGCTACATTTATGAGAATAATACATGCATTTGCTTACCTTTTTATCAAGCTTGAAGACAATACACTCATTTATCACAAAAAAAAGATGTGCTATGAGTGCACCACGAACATCTCTCCAGAGTGCTGATGCATCCTCCTCCTAATACAGCCTCTTCCAACACCACGGGTAGGGGAAGGGTATACATCTGCAAAAGTGAAGTCTTGCTTTGATGTCAAGTCAAGTCATATTGTTGCTGCCTTAGATGTTGTGCTAGCTAACATGCTACTGAACATTGACACTAGCCTATGTTAAAAGACCGCCACGTATTCACCTAAAAATGTGTTTACGCAAATCATTAGTTAGCTAGCTAGCTATCACATTAATTGTTCAAAAATATGATCGCTAACATCAGGTAGCTAGCACTAGACAGCTAGCTAAGCGCTAGCCAGTCAGTGGCGCTGACAGATTGAAACTGGTATCAACAAAATGTGTTTCACTCTATCCCATAAGACTTAACATTGCTAACTAGGCATCAATTAGCTAACACAATTTTAAAGTTTATTAGGAAGTTTAATAACTTAGACACTCACCGGAAAACTTTGGTAAGTAGCTAGCTAGATAGCTTGGTTTACATTTTCCAACAGATATTACTAATCCCCCTGATTGGTCGTCAATGGTTACTGATTTTAGAACTTATGTGTTCACCAGCAACAGCTTCTGGTAAACTGTTTGCCACAAGTGACAATAAATATTGTTGCCACAGATTCAAATGGAATCTTGAGAGTATTGCAAACTGTTTGCCACAAGTGGCAATAAATATTATTGTTGCCAAAGGTTTCCCTCAGATTCACCACTAGTGGCAAACATTTGCAAACTTCTGGCAACATGAAGGTAGTTTGCCGCAACAAAGGGATTTAATCAAGCTATTTTTTTTAATTTTGTCAGATGCAAGAACATAGGCTAGACAGAGAGTGTAGGGTTCAACCATAAACCCTGTGTTTATGGAGCGAGCCAATGAACATCTGTGCCATAACGATTCAGACCTCTTAGGCTGAGTTTACACAGGCAGCCCAATTCAGATCTTTTGGCAATTATCTGATACCTTTCTGACCTATTCCCTAATGTCTAAACAAAAAATTAAACATGGAATCTGAGCTTTTGACTTCCGATTTATACCACCTCCAGTGGCTCTGAATCCTGATACAAACCCAGTCCTCCATTTGCGACCTCTGTATGGACGCTCAGATCAGATATTTTTACGCTGAAGTGTTTTTTTGTGGCATGACAACCACCAAAAAATTTAAAGGAATATTGACAGGAAATGAGCATTGCATCTTTGTGCTACTTCAGAGGCTACAGTCAAGTCCAACATTATTGGCACCCTTGATAAAGATTGGCAAAAAAGACTATGAAATAAATAATACAATTACTGCGCTATATTGTATGCTCTAAAAAATGGGAACATATAATTTTTAAAATAATTTATTTACTAATACAATTGCTCAGATAAAGATTCTGTTTAACAAGCAATCTTATTTTCCTAAAAAAGATAGGGGTCGATATTCTTGGAACCCCTGTTTTCAATACCCTTTGAATACCTTCCCTTGAGAGGATAATGGCACTGAGCCTTTTTCTAAAATGTTTTATGAGATTGGAGAACACATTGGGAGGGATCTTAGACTTTTCCTCCGTATAGAATCTTTCCAGAGCCTTGATATCCTTCCTCTGTGCTTATGGACTGCTCTCTTCAATTCAAACCACAGGTTTTCTAAGTCCGGAGACTGAAATTGCCATTGCAAAATTGTGATTTTGTGGTCCATTAACCATTTCTTTGTGGATTTTGATGTGTGCTTGGGGTTACATTTACATTTTAGTAGACACTCTTATCCAGAGCGACTTACAGAAAGAAGCTATTTGGGTTAAGTGTCTTGCTCAAGAGCACAATGCTCTAACTGCTAGGCTATCTGCTACTGGTTGCTGTCTTGCTGGAAGATCCACTTGTGGCCACATTTCAGACTCCTGGCAGAGGCAACCAGGTTTTTGGCTAAAATGTCCTGGGACTGGGTAAAGTTCATGATGCCGTTGAACGCAGGGGTGCCAATAATCCTTATTTAGACGTCAAAATCCACCACTGGTGTGCATCGCCAAAGTGCTCTGTTTTTTATGGTCATCTGACTATAGCACCGGTTCTAATCCAAGTGCCAATGCCATTTAGCAAACTCCAGGTGTTTACATTTGATGAATGGCATGAAAATAGAGCTCTTTGTCCACACACACCAGTGGTGGGTTTTGGCATCGAAATAAGGATGCATAAGCAGAAAAGTACCCCATACCTACTTTAAAATATGGTGGTGGATCTTTGATGTTATGGTGCTATTTTGCTTCCACTGGTCCTGTGGCAATTGTTAAGGTCAATGACATCATGAACTTTACCCAGTACCAGGACATTTTATCCAAAAACCTGATTAATTGACCTGGTTAATTGGAAATGGTTAATTGACCACAAAATCAACATTTTGCAATGGCCTTCTCAGTCTCCGGACTTGAACCCCATTGAAAATCTGTGGTTTGAATTGAAGAGGGCAGTCCATAAGCGCAGACAAAGGATATCAAGGATCTGGAAAGATGTTTTATGGAGGAATGGTTTAAGATCCCTCCCAATGCGTTCTCCAATCTCATAAATCTTTTTAGAAAAAGGCTCATTGCCATTATCCTTGAAATGTATTGAAAGCAGGGGTGACAATAATTGTTACATCTGTTTTAGAGACAAAAATATTAGTTGTTAAACAAAATCTCTTTATCGGAGCAATTGTATTAGTATAAAATATAATTTCCCTTTTTTTTTTTTTTTTATACAATATAGCGCAGTATTTGTATTATTTATTTTATACAGTCTTTCTTGGCTCACCTTTATCAAGTGTGCCAATAATTTTCCATCCACTTGACAGGTGTGGCATATCAAGAAGCTGATTAAACAGCATGATCATTATACAGGTGCACCTTGTGCTGGGGATAATAAAAGGCTACTCTAAAATGTGCAGTTTTGTCACACAACACAATGCCACAGATGTCTCAAGTTTTGAGGGAGTGTGCAATTGGAATTGAATGTTCATTTCTCTACCATAAGCCACAGTTTTGGCAGTACGTCCAACTGGCCTAACAATCGCAGACCACGTGTATGGTGTTGTGTGGGCGAGCGGTTTGCTGATGTGAACAGTGTCTCATGGTGGCGGTGGGTTTATGCTATGGGCAGGCATAAGCTACGGACAACGAACACAATAGCATTTTATTGATGGCAATTTAAATGCAAAAAGATACCATGACGAGATCCTGAGGCCCATTGTCGTACCATTCATCCGCCGCCATCACCTCATGTTTCAGCATGATAATGCGGCCCAATGTCGCAAGGATCTGTACACAATTCCTGGAAGCTGAAAATGTCCCAGTTCTTCCATGGCCTGCATACTCACCAGACATGTCACCCATTGAGCATGTTTGGGATGCTCTGGATTGACATGTACAACAGCGTGTTCCAGTTTTAGCCAATATCCAGCAACTTCGCACAGCCATTGAAGAGGAGTGGGACAACATTCCACAGGCCACAATCAACAGCCTGATCAACTCTATGCGAAGGAGATGTCGCACTGCATGAGGCAAATGGTGGTCACACCAGATACTGACTGGTTTTCTGATCCCTACTTTTTTTTTTTTTTTTTTAAGGTATCGGTGATCAACAGATGCATATCTGTATTCCCAGTCATGTGGATTAGATTAGGTCCTAATGAATTTATTTAAATTGACTGATTTCCTTATATGAACTGTAACTCAGTAAAATCTTTAGAATTGTTGCGTTTATATTTTTGTTCAGTATAGAAAGAAAATCAGATTTGTGTTCTTAGGGTGGCTGTGTTAACACAGCCTTAGCAGATGTCATCGTGCGCTAACATACAGGGAGGCTCTTCTTCTGTTAAGGAGCATCCTGCACACACACATCCCAATGAAAACAGGGGAACATTTCAACAAAAGCCCGGAGTAACAAAGAATACGGGGTCATTTAAATTCTTCCATCAATATAGAGATTGAAGCGAGAACAGCTAAAGCGCCGCTTGAACCAGCAACCGCTGTAGTTAGCGGACAATTCAGGTGTGCCTGTGCCATAACGTTCCAGACCTCATGGTAGGAGCCATAATATACTTTCCGGTATATACAGGCAGGCTTCAATAACAGTGATCATAAAAGGGCTGAAGGAAAGAGAAATTAAAGTACCTCATGTCCCTCCATGACTGGGGTCTACCACGCCTGCAGTCATACTTGTTGTCATGTCTAAAATGTATGCACTCATGTAGTGGTCCTCTGTAGCTCAGCTGGTAGAGCACGGCGCTTGTAACGCCAAGGTAGTGGGTTCGATCCCCGGGACCACCCATACACAAAAATGTATGCACGCATGACTGTAAGTCGCTCTGGATAAGAGCGTCTGCTAAATGACTAAAATGTTAAAAAATATAATGTCTCCCTGGCACTTCATTTATCAATTTGTGTCATTGATTAGCCATCGATCACCTGAAAATCCAGGTTTCAGTTTCGAATGAAAAGGGAGCGTATACTGCGTCCATCAAGTACTAGTTTTGTGTACCTTTGCTCTATAATGACCGAAGATGATTTAGGAAGTTAGAATACACACTACCCGTATGGAACAAATCTGTCATGTCCAATGGTGGCACTAGGAACTTTTCACTGGGGCAGCTTGGTGTTTGCGAAGGGGTGCTTTCAATCTATGGTGTGCATGTACTAATGGTCTCTTGGGGGTGCTAGGCCTATTTTTGAGGAGGCTTCAGCACTGCCAAGCCCCTCCCTGGAGCCGCCCGTTGCCATCCCTTACCCTTTCTTTTATGATGGATGTAACCAAGGATTATCTATTATATTGACAAGATAGTCGAGTGACCGCTCTAACAATGGAAATACATCTCCTCAAAGATGCAAGCACTGTACTGTCTTTGATGGAAGCAGGCGGGATGAGGAGAGATCAGGTGGGACCATTCTAGCCAATGGGAGGGCAGATACGCGTGTGAACAACAGGCACACCTCCGATACAATTTGTTATTTTTTTTAAGTTGCCGAAATGCCATGTGCACCCAATTTTATATCAGTGCATTCGTAACAACCTAACCATTACGAAACTTCTATTCGATTAAATATGCCTCACATAGCAAAGGCGCAATTACTATTTTTTGTTGACCAAATTCTACACTCTCATTGACCACCATACAAAAATTATCCAGCTAGCACATAACGTTCTGAGAACCATATGTTTCTTAGAGCTTGGTGAGAGTGTGGTTGTCCTATGGGTATTTTGCATACAGCCATCCCACAACATCCTGGGAATGGTGCAGGATGATTGCTTGGCTTTGGAACATTCAGCACGTTTAAGGAACTTGACAAAAAAAAGTATTGTTATTTCATTACTTGAACAGAATGTTTCCTAAAAGTTCAAACATGGTTACATTTAATTTAACATTTTTGTAATGTTCTAGGAATGTTCTCCAACTGTTTTGAAATTGGGAATGTTCTCAAATAATTTAGTTAAGAGAACATTAAGAAACAACGTTCTTCTGTAAAAATGTCAGTACTTCAGCATAACCTTTCCTACAAATTTACTCATGGTTCTATTTAAAGTAATGTTCTCAAATGGTTCCAAGAAAGTAAAGAAACAACGTTATTCTGTGGGAATTTCAGTACTTCAGCATAATGTTTCCTACAAGTTTCCTCATGGTTCTATTTAAAGTTCAGAGAACGTTCTAAGAATGATATTTAAAAACATACATTCCGTTCTCAGAACGTGAAGAAAACTTTCAATAAAAAACACAAACGTTATAAGAATGTTATTTAAAAACGTATACATTCTATTCTCCGCATCAACAAAACTCTCTGTCCTCATCTTGTTAAGTGTGTTCGCCGCACCCACTAATTGGCCACACCGGATTTGAATGCAGCGGTTCCCAAACTAGGGGTCGCCTGATATGAAAATGGGGTCGCGGGAGAATATATATATATATATAAACTACGGGTCAAAAGTTTTAGAATACTCATTCAAGGGTTTTTCTTTATTTTTACTATTTTCTACATTGTAGAATAATAGTGAAGACATCAAAACTATGAAATAACACATATGGAATCATGTAGTAACCAAAAACAAATCAAAATATATTTTATATTTGAGATTCCTCAAATAGCCACCCTTTGCCTTGATGACAGCTTTGCACACTCTTGGCATTCTCTCAACCAGCTTCATGAGGTAGTCACCTGGAATGCATTTCAATTAACTTTTTTTGTGGAATTTCTTTCATTCTTAATGCGTTTGAGCCAATCAATTGTGTTGTGACAAGGTAGGGGGGGTATATAGAAGATAGCCCTTATTTGGCAAAATACCAAGTCCATATTATGGCAAGAACAGCTCAAATAAGCAAAGAGAAACGACAGTCCATCATTACTTTAAGACATGAAGGTCAGTCAATACGGAATATTTCAAGATCTTTTAAAGTTTCTTCAAGTGCAGTCGCAAAAACCATCAAGCGCTATGATAAAATTGGCTCTCATGAGGACCGCCACAGGATTGGAAGACCCAGAGTTACCTCTGCTGCAGAGGATAAGTTCAGTAGAGTTACCAGCCTCAGAAATTGCAGCCCAAATAAATGCTTCACCGAGTTCAAGTAACAGACACAGCTCAACATCAACTGTTCAGAGGAGACTGTGTGAATCAGGCCTTCATGGTCGAATTGCTGCAAAAAAACCACTACTAAAGGACACCAATAAGAAGAAGAGACTTGCTTGGGCCAAGAAACACGAGCAATGGACATTAGAACGGTCCTTTGGTCAGGAGTCCAAATTATAGATTTTTGGTTCCAACCGCTGTCTTTTGTGAGATGCGGTGTGGGTGAACGGATGATCTCCGCATGTGTATTTCCCACCGTAAAGCATGTAGGAGGAGGTGTTATGGTGTGGGGGTGCTTTGCTGGTGACACAGTCTGTGATTTATTTAGAATTCAAGGTGCACTTAACCAGCATGGCTACCACAGCATTCTGCAGCGATACGCCATCCCATCTGGTTTGGGCTTAGTGGGACTATCATTTGTTTTTCAACAGGACAATGACCCAACACACCTACAGGCTGTGTAAGGGCTATTTGACCAAGAAGGAGAGTGATGGAGTGCTGCATCAGATGACCTGGCCTCCACAATCCCCCGACATCAGCCAAATTGAGATGGTTTGGGATGAGTCGAACCGCGGAGTGAAGTAAAAGCGGCCAACAAGTGCTCAGCATATGTGGGAACTCCTTCAAGACTGTTGGAAAAGCATTCCAGGTGAAGCTGGTTGAGAGAATGCCAAGAGTGTGCAATGCTGTCATCAAGGCAAAGGGTGGCTATTTGAAGAATCTCCAATATAAAATATATTTTGATTTGTTTAACACTTTTTTTGGTTACTACATGATTCCATATGTGTTATTTCATAGGTTTGATGTCTTCACTATTATTCTACAATGTAGAAAATAGTGAAAATAAAGAAAAACCCTTGAATGAGTAGATGTTCTAAAACTTTTGACCGGTAGTGTGTATGTGTGTATGTGTGTATGCATATATATACTGAACAAAAATAGGAACGCAACAATTTCAAAGATTTTACTGAGTTACAGTTCATATAAGGAAATCAGTCAATTGAAATGAATTCATTAGGCCCTAATCTATGGATTTCAAATGACTGGGAATACAGATATGCATATGTTGGTCACAGATACCTTAAAATAAAAAATAAAACCAGTCCGTTTCTGGTGTGACCCCCCCATTTGCCTCATGCAGCGCAACACATCTCCTTCGCATAGAGTTGATCAGGCTGTTGATTGCGGCCTGTGGAATGTTGTCGACTCCTGTTCAATGGCTGTGCTAAGTTGCTGGATATTGGCTGGAACTGGAACATGCTGTCGTACACATCGATCCAGAGCATCCCTAACATGCTCAATTGGTTACATTTCTGGTGAGTATGCAGGCTGTGGAAGAACTGGGACATTGTTAGCTTCAAGGAATTGTGTACAGATCCTTGCGACATGGGGCTGTGCACTATCATGCTGAAACATGAGGTGATGGCGATGGATGAATGGCACGACCATGAATTCAAATTGCCATTGATAAAATGCAATTGAGTTTTTTGTCCTTAGCTTATGCCTGCCCATTCCCTAACCCCACCGCCACCATGGGGCACTGTTCACCACGTTGACATCAGCAAACCGCTCGCCCACAAGACGCCATACACGTGGTCTGCAGTTGTGAGGCCGGTTGGATGTACTGCCATATTCTCTAAAACGAAGTTGGAGGCGACTTATTGTAGAGAAGTTAACACTCAATTCTCTGGCAACAGCTCTGGTGGACATTCCTGCATGCAAATTGCATGCGCCCTCAACTTGAGACATCTGTGGCATTGTGTTGTGTGACAGAACTGCACATTTTAGAGTGGCCTTTTATTGTCCCCAGCACAAGGTGCACCTGTGTAACGATCATGCTGTTTAATCAACTTCTTGATATGCCACACCTGTCAGGTGGAAGGATTATCTTGGCAAAGGAGAAATGCTCACTAACAGGGATGTAAACAAATTTGCACACCAAATTTGAGAGAAATACACTTTTTGTGTGTATGGGGGAAAATTCTGGGATCTTATGTACATGCGCCGAATACAACCGGTGTAGACCTTACAGTGAAATGCTTACTTACAAGCCCTTAACCAACAATGCAGTTTTAGACCATGATAGTTTGTTGGGGATGTGGACACCACACTTTACAAGTTGTGTTTATATTTTTGTTGAGTGTATATAATATAATCTTTGTCTCTCAAAATCATTGTAATGTGGTTAACCTTAAAAATCTAAATCAAAATTATTCAAACCTTAAAGGTGAAATTCAACCAGAGAGCGCCCTTAGATCGTGGGAAAAGGCTGCACTTGACCGGTGCACTTCAATCATTCCCACGGTGAATGGCTAAACCCACTACGCTATGAAACGACACACTATCGCAGAGACTGATATTAACGGCCGCAATTGATATGGTGAAAACAATGTGTGGGGAGACCGAGGCACAGAAACTCACATCAATACCTTTGTCAGATAACACTGTGAATCTTAAGAATAACTGTGAGGGCCGAGATGCCCATGCATTGACTTTTGTTTGCTACATGTCAGGGGATGCTATTCACGAGGACATATTCTGTGTCACGATTCCCGAGCATGAAATGGCACAGGGGATGTACAGTGTGCTGCGTAGCTATATTGCCGAAAAACTGACTCCATGGGATTGAATAGTGGGCTTTTGCACAGATGGGGCTCCATCTATCACGGGACTGCGGGCAAGCCTCTGCCCTCAAGTTATGAATGTGTCTCTCTCTGCCATATGGATACATTTGATGATACACCCACTGAGCTATAATGGATACACCGAGAGCAATTAGCAGCAAAAGAGCTGAGTGCAGAACTCGGAGATATGAAGCAGGTAACTTAGATTGTAAACTCCTTTGCACACCCCTATTCCCAAAACTATGTGGTGATATGGGATCAGAGCATGACAATGTTCTATTTCACACCGAGGCTTGGTGGTTATCGAGGGGGAGTGTTGAAAAAATTAAAATCATTGAGAGTAAAAAAAAACAATGGATGTAAAAAAAAAAACTGACTTAGTTGACTTTCTGTATAATGAAAACCGCAAGCATGCAGGGGAAATACAAAAAAAATTCTGCAGATGAGTGACCGAATCAGGGAAATCCGTTTGACTATGATCCTGGCTCAGTTGCCATGCCGGTAAGTGAAATCGAACTGCTGATTGAGCTGTCATGTGACCGAATGCTGCAGACAACGCATTCATGGGTCACTACGGAGGAGTTTTGGTTCCTGACTCAAAGGGGAAACTGTACCGAGCATTAAAACTCATTGTACGCTGATTCAGTGCCCTCCTCTGCATTTAAAAACAAATATCGATCCAGGTTGGATGTGACAGGAGAGATGAGGTGCGCACTGTAGACCACACCCCCTGATTTTGAGAACTCCGACGTGACATGCATCAAGCACACCCATCTTATTGTCAGATTAATTTGCAATTGACTGTCATAGCCCCACATTAAAAGTATATGATTGTGAGTTGAGAATACAATCAGAAATACTGTTGGAATGTTTTGAAATGACTGCCATAGCCCCAGTTAAAAAAGTAAACAAATGCTTTTCACATGGTTGGGGTCGCGAGAATTTTCCAATATCAGTGGGCCAAAAAAGTTGGGGAACTATTGTCTTATTGAGTGCTTGTTTCCTTTGAAATGGGGTCTGTTATATACTAAAATGAGATGGCTTTGTATGTGTAAAAAACATGACATGCCAGCTCCATCCTGGTGGCGCAGTGGACTAATTCCATGGATAGAGAACAGAAAATCATAGGTTGAAATCTCACTGATTTGCATGATTAATGCCTAAGGAAATGAATTTCCATGTGTCCTATCTGTGCTTGGAGTTCAAAAAAGTTAACGCAAACTAAGCTAGCAGTCGCCATTTCTCCCATAATTAATTTTACCGACACCTTATCGAAATAACAAATTATCTGTCGACATTTATAAAATTGTACTGAAACAATTTGTTTCCATCAAAGCTGTCGTGATTTTATTTTTTTATATGGGATGACTTTACTCGCATAACTGGATGGAAGCGTGGTTAGTGTTATTAAAAGTCGTATTGAAATATTTAGTAAGTTAAGGAAGTTATTAAAAAAACTCCAAATAACATATAATTTCTGTTCAAATAGCGTTAATAAAACCTCCCAGGAAATCTTTCAAGGAACCAGAGTAAAACGTTCGCAGAACCTCCCTGCAACCAAAAAATATACGTTCCCAAAACAGGCAAAAAAAAATTCACTTCTGTAATCAGAATGATAAAAAAAAGTTCAGTTTTACCTGTCAGGAAACTTATGGCTTCCTTCCCACAACCAATGTGAAACCAAAAACATACATTCTCACAACTTCCAAGGAACCAAATGTGATAGCTGGGTCCTCACTTCCTGGTCTTATTTTCAGGGACAGATTTAGTAAACAGTCTTGCTTTGCCTCTTTCTCTCTGATGTAACCTAAGGAGCCTTTGACTCCTCCCTTTATCGCCCTTGCAGCAAACCTGAAAAAAGCAGAGCTTACCATGCAAACAAGACAATTTCAGTTGGATTGGGTGATAAAAGTACCTGGATTTCATTCTAGAAGTCTTACATTATCTGCATTTTCTGTCTTTAGAATGGACAATCAGCCACATGGTATTTTCTGAATTAAGAACACTGCAGTCACAACTTTTTTGCTTTACCTTTGAGAATCTAAGATGTAAATGTGGACAACACATCTGACACCTTTGCATATCAACAGACTGTGACATTACAAACTCAGTTTTTTGGCATAAGCATATTTTATCATGGAGTGGAGACATGTTTTGTTTAGTTCAGAGCAGTCGAGGCTGGTGTCACTGGTTCAGAGATATTAAGTGGACTTTAATGGTAAACAAACTAGGATTCATATCATATCAGCAATGGCATTATTTGGAGGAATTCAATTTGAGGGAAACATTAACCTATAGGTATGGGGAGGGGCATTGAAAGGTCCTGGTTATGTTACGGTGTGGTTGGGTTTTTTCCACCAATTTTAATTTTTTGATAATTTGAATCATAGGTCATCATGGGTCACACCATTGCCCTGCTGTCATTGCACAGAAGAACAGAGGGGCCCTGGACCACACAATTTACTGCTTCTTTACCACCTTTCCTGTGTGGAATGACATTGTTTCAATCTTGTCTGTCAGCCAGGTGTCTTCTAGTCAAATTTAGTCAGGTAGTTCCAACAAGGAGTTCCACTATCAGTCTGTTTACATGACAGTTAATCTGTCACTCAACTGCTTTAACACATTTTAGAGACAAAAGGATTTATATATATATTTTTGATATACACTGAACAAAAATATAACCGCAACATGTAATGTGTTGGTCCCATGTTTCATGAGCTGAAATATAAGATCCCAGAAATGTTCCATACTTACAAAATACTTATTCCTCTTAAATTGTGTGCACAAATTTGTTTACATCCCTGTTAGTGAGCATTTCTTCTTTGCCAAGATAATCCATCCACCTAACAGGTGTGGCATATCAAGAAGCTTTAAACAGCATGATCATTACACAGGTGCACCTTGTGCTGCGGACTATAAAAGGCCACTCTAAAATGTACAGTTTTGTCACACAACACAATACCACAGATGTCTAAAGTTTTCAGGGAGTGTGCAATTGGCATGCTGACTGCAGGAATGTCCACCAGAGCTGTTGCCAGAGAATTGAATGTTCATTTCTCTACCATAAGCAACCTCCAACGTTGTTTTAGAGAGTTTGGCAGTACGTCTAACCGGCCTCACAACCACAGACCACGTGTATGGCTTTGTGGGTGAGTGGTTTGCTGATGTCAACGTTGTGAACAGAGTGCCCCATGGTGGCGGTAGATTATGGTATGGGCAGGCATAAGCTACGGACAACGAACACAATTGTATTTTATCGATGGCAATTTGAATGCACAGAGATACCGTGACGAGATCCTGAGGCCCATTGTCATGCCATTCATCTGCCGCCATCACCTCATGTTTCAGCATGATAATGCATGGCCCCATGTCGCAAGGATCTGTACACAATTCCTGGAAGCTAAGAAAATGTCCCAGTTCTTCCATGGCCTGCATACTCTCCAGACATGTCACCCATTGAGCATGTTTGGGATGCTCTGGATCGACGTGTACAACGACGTGTTCTAGTTCCCGCCAATATCCAGCGACTTTGCACATCCATTGTGGGCTGTGGAATGTTGTCCCACTCCTCTTCAATCAACAGCCGGATCAACTTTATGCGAAGGAGATGGTGATCACACCAGATACTGACTGGTTTTCTGATCCACGCCCCTACCTTTATTTAAGGTATCTGTGAGCAACAGATGAATATCTGTATTCCCAGTCATGTGAAATCCATAGATTAGGGCCTAACAAATGTATTTCAATTGACTGATTTCCTTATATGAACTGTAACTCAGTAAAATCTTTGAAAGTATTCTGATCCCTTGACCTTTTCCACATCTTGTTATGTTACAGCCTTATTCTAAAATGGATTGTATTTGGTATTTTATTAGGATCCCCATTAGCTGTTGCAAAAGTAGCAGCTACTCTTCCTGGGGTCCACACAAAACATGAAACATGACATAATACAGAACATTAATAGACAAGAACAGCTCAAGGACAAAACTACATAAAAACATTTTCTAAAGGCACATGTAGCCTACATATCAATACATACACACAAACGATCTAGGTCAAATAGGGGAGGTGTTGTGCCGTGAGGTGTTGCTTTATCTGTTTTTTGAAACCACGTTTGCTGTTTATTTGAGCAATATGAGATGGAACGGAGTTCCATGCAATAAGGGCTCTATATAATACTGTACGCTTTCTTGAATTTGTTTTGGATTTGGGGACTGTGAAAAGACCCCTGGTGGCATGTCTGGTGGGGTAAGTGTGTGTGTCAGAGCTGTGTGTAAATTGACCATGCAAATATTTGGGGATTTTTAACACATGAAAATAACAAGTGATGCAGTCAGTCTCTCCTCAACTCTTAGCCAAGAGAGAATGGCATGCATTGAATTTATATCAGCCCTCTGATTACAATGAAGAGCAAGATGTGCCGCTCTGTTCTGTGCCAGCTGCAGCTTAACTAGGTCTTTCCTTGCAGCACTCGACCAGCCGACTGGACAATAATCAAGATGAGACAAAACTAGAGCCTGCAGAACTTGATTTTTGGAGTGTGGTGTCAAAAGCAGAGCATCTCTTTATTACGGACAGACCTCTCCCAATCTTTACAACCATTGAATCTACAGTGCCTTCAAAATGTATTCAGACCCCTGAAATACCTTATTTACATACCACAGGTGCATCCTGTTTCCATTGATCATCCTTGATATGTTTCTACAACTTGATTGGAGTCCACCTGTGGTAAATTCAATTGATTGGACATGATTTGGAAAGGCACACACCTGTGCAAAAAACCTGAAGGTCGAAGGAATTATCCGTACAACTCTGAGACAGGATTGTGTCGAGGCACAGATCTGGGGAAGGGTACCAAAAAAGGTCCCCAAGAACACAGTGGCCTCCATCATTCTTATATGGAAGAAGTTTGGAACCACCAAGACTCTTCCTAGAACTAGCTGTCTGGCCAAACTGAGCAATCGGGGGAGAAGGGCATTGGTCAGGGAGGTGACCAAGAACTCGATGGTCACTCTGACAAAGCTCCAGAGTTCCTCTGTGGAGATGGGACCATCTCTGCAGCACTCCACCAATCAGGCCTTTGTGGTAGAGTGGCCAGACAGAAGCCACTACTCAGTAAAAGGCACATTACAGCCCGCTTGGAGTTGCCCAAAAGGCACCTAAAGACTCTCAGACCATCAGAAACAAGATTCTCTGCTCTGATGAAACCAAGATTGAACACTTTGGCCTGAATGCCAAGTGTCACGTCTGGAGGAAACCTGGCACCATCCCTACGGTGAAGCATGGTGGTGGCAGCATCATGCTGTGGGGATGTTTTTCAGCAGCAGGGACTGGGACACTACTCAGGATCGAGGGAAAGATGAACGGAGCAAAGTACAGAGAGATCCTTGATGAAAACCTGCTCCAGAGCGCTCAGGATCTCAGACTGTGGTGAAAGTTCACCTTCCAACAGGACAACGACCTTAAGCACACAGCCAAGACAACGCAGGAGTGGCTTCGGGATAAGTCTCTGAATGTCCTTGAGTGGCCCAGCCAGAGCCCGGACTTGAACCTGATCGAACATCTCTGGAGAGACCTGAAAATAGCTGTGCAGCAATGCTCCCCATCCAACCTGACAGAGCTTGTTTATTTTCTAAAAACCTGTTTTTGCTTTGTCATTATGAGGTATTGTGTGTAGATTGATGCAAAAACAACAACAATTTAATCCATTTTAGGATAAGGCTGTAACGTAACAAAATGTGGAAAAAGTCAAGCGGTCTGAATACTTTCCGAATGCACTGTATATGTTTTGACCATGACAGTTTACAATCTAAGGTAATGCCAAGTAATTTAGTCTCCTGAACTTGTTCAACAGCCACACCATTCATTACCAGATTCAGCTGAGGTCTAGAACTTAGGGAATGATTTGTACCAAATACAATGCTCTTAGTTTTAGAGATGTTCAGGACCAGTTTATTACTGGCCACCCATTCCAAAACAGACTGCAATTCTTTGTTAAGGGTTTCAGTGACTTCATTAGCTGTGGTTGCTTATCCGTATATGGTTGAATCATCAGCGTACATGGACACACATGCTTTGTTTAATGCCAGTGGCAGGTCATTGGTAAAAATAGAAGAGTAGAGGGCCTAGAGAGCTGCCCTGCGGTACACCACACTTTACAAGTTTGACATTAGAGAAGCTTCCATTAAAGAAAACCCTTTGAGTTCTATTAGACAGATAGCTCTGAATCCACGATATGGCAGAGGTTAAAAAGCCATAACACCATTTTTTTTAAACAACAGGTTATGGTCAACAATATCGAAGGCTGCACTGAAATCTAACAGTACAGCTCCCACAATCTTCTTATTATCAATTTCTTTCAACCAATCATCAGTCATTTGCGTCAGTGAAGTAAGTGTTGAGTGCCCTTCTCTATAAGCATGGGGAATGTCTGTTGTTAATTTATTTACAGAGAAATAGCATTGTATTTGGTAAAACAAATTTTTTTTCCAACAGTTTGCTAAGAGCTGGCAGCAAGCTTATAGGTCTGCTGTTAGAACCAGTAAAGGCCGCTTTACCATTCCTGGGTAGCGGAATTACTTTAGCTTCCCTCCAGGCCTGAGGACAAAGACTTTCCTCTATGCTCAGATTAAAGATATGACAGATAGGATAGGCTATAGAGTCAGCTACCATCCTCAGTAGCTTTCCATCTAAGTTGTCAATGCCATGAGGTTTGTCATTATTGATCGATAACAATAATTTTTCCACCTCTCCCACACTAACTTTACAAAATTCTAACTTGCAATGCTTTTCTTTGATTATTTGTTTTTCTATGCATGAATACGATGCCTCACTGTTCGCTGTTGGCATTTCCTGCCTAAGTTTGCCCACTTTGCCAATGAAGTAACCATTACAATAATTGGCAACATCAAATGGTTTTGTAATGAATAAGCCATCTGATTCGATGAAAGATGGAGTTGAATTTGTCTTTCTGCCCATAATTTCATTTAAAGTACTCCAAAGTTTTTATTCCATCATTCTTTATATCATTGATCTTGGCTTCATAATACAGTTTCTACTTTTTGTTGAGTTTAGTCACATCATTTCTCAATTTGCAGTAAATCAGCCAGTCAGATGTGCAGCCAGACTTATTAGCCACTCCTTTTGCCCCATCTCTTTCAACCATACAGTTTTTCAATTCCTCATCAATCAATTGAGCATTAACAGTTCTAACAGTCAGTTTCTTAACAGGTGCATGTTTATCAATATTTGGAAGAAGCAATTTCATAAATTAATCAAGTGCAGCGTCTGGATGCTCCTTATTAATCACATCAGACCAACAAATATTTTTTAACATCATCCACATAAGAGTCACAGCAAAATCTTGTGTATGATCTCTTAAACACTATTTTAGGCCCAGCATTTGGAACTTTAGCTTTCCTGGCTATAGCCACTATATTGTGATCACTGCATCCAATGGGTACGGATACAGCTTTAGAACAAAGTTCTACAGTATTAGTAAAAATGTGATCGATACATGTGGATGATCTTGTTCCTGTGGTGTTTGTAAACACCCTGGTAGGTTGATTAATAACCTGAACCAGATTACAGGCACTGGTTACAGTGAGAAGCTTCCTCTTGAGCGGACAACTTGATGAAAACCAGTCAATATTCAGGTCCCCAAGAAAGTAGACCTCTCTGTTTACATCACACATTATTTAGATACTGACTGTTAGCACTTGGTGTCCGATAGAAACACCCCAAAAGATTAACACTTGACATAAGATCTTCTCTAAGCATTACAGGGATATGGCTCTGAATAAATACATCTACACCTCCCCTATAAACATTTCGGTCTATTCTATAGATGTTATATCCTTGTATTGCTACTACTGTATCATCAAATGAATTATTAAAGTGAGTCTTACAGGTTCGATTACAGGCTCAAAATGGCCAGAAACAAATAACTTTCTTCTGAAACTCGTCAGTCTATTCTTGCTCTGAGAAATGAAGGCTATTCCATGCGAGAAATTGCCAAGAAACTGAAAATCTCATACAACGCTGTGTACTACTCCCTTCACAGAACAGCGCAAACTGTCTCTAACCAGAATAGAAAGAGGAGTGGGAGGCCCCAGTGCACAACTGAGCAAGAGGACAAATACATTAGTGTCTAGTTTGAGAAACAGGCACCTCACAGGTCCTCAACTGGCAGCTTCATTAAATAGTACCCGCAAAACACCAGTCTCAACGTCAACAGTGAAGAGGCGACTCTGGGATGCTGACCTTCTAGGCAGAATTGCAAAGAAAAAGCCATATCTCAGACTGGCCAATAAAAAGAAAAGATTAAGAATTAAGATGCTCTTAGTTTGATGTAAATGTGTTTAATTCACTTGTTGCATAGTATTTGTAACAACTACAATCTAAGTGGGCTATGTATGAACAGTCCGTTCTTAAATATGGTTAGCAGTATAAATATTTTTGGTTTCCCCTTATCATATCCTGCCCTCTGCCCTTACCTTACTGTTCTCAATCAAAATACTTACATTTAGCTGACAAAGAAAACTTATAATTTCCCTACCTGGGATTTTACTAGCTGTGATCACAATGGCACAACATCACAATGTGCTAACACAAAGGGGGACTCTTATTTCTAGTAATGAATTGAGTAATGAATTAAAGTCACACTGTACATACCATCAATAAGTGGGCTATTAACAAAAACAATAGTGCAAATACATCCCATCAGATGTTCCCATGCAAATAACATGTATATGATGTATCTGTAGTATTCAAGGAATAACATTCCATGAGAGCAACATTACCTTTTACAAACATGATTTAAAGCTCTACATAATTTGGCTACAATTCAAAGCTACCTTTTTTGGTAATTATCAGGTAGAACAAACCTAATCCCATTGAGGTATTTCTTCTAAATTGAGGGGTGTATTTAGTCAGTTGAAATTACTTGAAATCTTAATCTTAGACTGTGGCTTTAAAATCTTTCTCTCAGGGTTTTATTATATTACTGCTTCTCCTTACACATTCACACTGAGTTATCAGGCCAAGAAATACCATTTTGAAGCGGTCTTAGTCAATGGTAGTGAAGCTGTCTCAATGGTAGTGGTTAATCACATGCATGCACTATTCATGCTTAACTGGTTATAACACGCTTATACATACGTTTACAAATTGACCCCACAGCTTATTACACTGAATTCCTATAACAAGTTTAGTTGATTCCATTCATAGCTACCTGATGCCATATTGACTTATCAGTGCTGATTCAGTTCCCCTGTTATTCTATTTTCTAACAGCGAAAAAGGCCAGTGAGCAGGTAGAGGTTGAGATTGAGCCCATGGCTCCTCAGACACATTCTCCAGAAAACTCTCCCTCAGACAACTTCACTGAGTCCGCCCCTCCTCTGGGAGGTGCTCCAGGAAAAACCAAGAGACCAGCAAACAGCGGCAGTGTCTCCAGGAAACCCTCTGAGGATACGCCCCCTGTCAAACTACCAACCCCCCCCAAATCCAGCCCCTCTCCGTCCCCTGAGGTCCCAAACACCTCAGCCTCCAGACACCACGAAACAGGGGCCCTGAGGATCGTCAAGACCTCCTTCACCATCCCCAAGAAGCAGCCTGTCACCCCCACTCCACCCTCACCTTCGCCCCCAGTCCCACTGAATGAAACCAGGACCCTGCCTGTGTCCCCAGCCCCAATCGCCCCTTCCTCCAGACCCCCCCAGCCAGCCAACAACCAGGTCAGGCAGAGCATCCAACGCTCTCTCACCAACATCCTGTTCAAGAGGTGAATATAGAAAGATGCAAGCATATAGAGATGGTGGATACCATTTCTCTCTCGCTTTCTCTCTCTCTCTCTCTCTCTCCCTCTCTCTCTCTCTCTCTCACACACACACACGCTGGATGACATTGATTGACAAAGCAGCATTGCTTGAGCTCTTTTGAGTGTAGGACAACATTTTTATTGAAAGATGACTAATTGCATTTTGATTTTATAAGGGTGTGCGACTGTGACGATTTGGAGAGGTCTGAGAGTGAAGTGGGAAAGCTGGTCACCAACATCGAGACGGAAATGTTTAACATATTTAACAATACAGACAGCAAGTACATGAACAAGTACCGAACCATCATGTTCAACCTTAAAGACCCCAAAAATAAGGTTGGTCTTCAGATGGCAGAAAAAACACGTGCCTTATCATACGAATACAATCTCAACTCCAGTTATACAATACAATTATCTGCTATACAGATTCATTCAAAAAGTTGTCAAAACCACTATTCAATTTAACAAATATGCCCATGTCACAAAGTAGACTTCTAGTTCACCATGTGGTTGTACGCTTCACTGATTGTCTCTTATTTGGGTGGGTCTCCAGGGTTTGTTCTACAGCGTCATCCGTGGTGAGGTCAGTCCCTTCAGACTGGCCAGGATGAGCCAGCGGGACATGCAGGCCACAAAGGTGTCTGAGCTGAGCAAAAGGGACACTCTAGCGGTAGAGTATAATTATGATAGCTTCATCTTATTTAGTATGGCAGTCAGTTACACTTTATTTGGATAGTCCCATATACAATATATACAAAAGTATGTGGACACCCCTT
The DNA here is from genome assembly GCF_964263955.1 of Coregonus lavaretus. Lineage (NCBI taxonomy): Eukaryota > Metazoa > Chordata > Actinopteri > Salmoniformes > Salmonidae > Coregonus > Coregonus lavaretus. Next base: position 9,774,816 of record NC_140007.1, on the reverse strand, counting down.
CAAATTAGTGGATTAGGTTATTTCAGCCACACCCGTTGCTACAGGTGTATAAAATCGAGCACACAGCCATGGAATCTCTATAGTGAAACATTGGCAGTAGAATTGCCTTACTGAAGAGCTCAGTGACTTTCAATGTGGCACCGTCATAGGATGCCACCTTTCCAACAAGTCAGTTTGTCAAACTTCTGCCCTGTTAGAGCTGCCCCGGTCAACTGTAAGTGCTGTTATTGTGAAGTGGAAACGTCTAGGAGCAACAACGGCTCAGCCGCATAGTGTTAGGCCACATAAGTTTACATTTAAGTAAGTTCACAGAACGGGACCGCCAACAGCTGAAGTGTGTAAAGATCATCTGTCCTCGGTTGCAACACTCACTACTGAGTTCCATGAGTTCCAAACGGCCTCTGGAAGCAACGTCTGCACAAGAACTGTTCGTTGAGAGCTTCATGAAATGGGTTCCCATGGCCGAGCAGCTGCACACAAGCCTAAGATCACCATGCGCAATGCCAAGCGTCGGCTGGAGTGGTGTAAATCTCGCCGCCATTGGACTCTGGAGCAGTGGAAACACGGTCTCTGGAGTGATGAATCACGCTTCACCATCTGGCAGTCCGACAGACAAATCTGGGTTTGGCGGATTCCAGGAGAACGCTATCTGCATAATGCATAGTGCCAACTGTAAAGTTTGGTGGAGGAGGAATAATGGTCTGGGGCTGTTTTTCAAGGTTCGGGCTAGGCCCCTTAGTTCCAGGGAAGGGAAATCTTAACGCTACAGCATACAATTACATTTTAGACGATTCTGTGCTTCCAACTTTGTTGCAACAGTTTGGGTAAGGCCCTTTCCTATTTCAGCATGACAATGTCCCTGTGCACAAAATTAGGTCCATACAGAAATGGTTTGTCAAGATCGGTGTGGAAGATTTTGACTGGCCTGCACAGAGCCCTGACCTCAACCCCATCAAACACCTTTGGGATAAATTGGAACGCCGACTGGTAGCCAGGCCTAGTCGCCGAACATCAGTGCCCGACCTCACTAATGCTCTTGTGGCTGAATGGAAGCAAGTCCCCCGCAGAAATGTTCCAACATCTAGTGGGAAGCCTTCCCGGGAAGAGTGGAGGCTGTTATAGCAGCAAAGCGGGGACCAACTCCATATTCATGCCCATGATTTTGGAATGAGATGTTCGACGAGCTTGTGTCCACATACTTTTGGTCATGTAGTGTAGATGATCTACAGATGGTCAAACTATCAGCAAACTGTCTGTTGATAAGCAACGGCTTGGTTAGGGTTAGGTTTAGAATAAAGGTTAGGGTTTGGTTAAGGGTTTAGTTTAGGGCGAAGGTTAGTGCATAGTTAGTTGCAATGTTGTTGACAGTTATTGAACATCTACTGAACATCTACAAAGCATCTACTAGGGACTATCCAAATAAAGTGTTACCAAACAAACATACCTCAATTATCATACGTCAATGAGAACTGTATTTATCATCCATAACTTGACAAGTTGATTGAGGTGCTGTGTTCTAATTCCCTGATTGTTGTCGGTGTGTCTTGCAGGTCCAGGAGTCTGGGCCCAAAGCCCGATGTGTGCTGCCAAATCAAGCGCCTGAGCCAGTGAAGGTTGACCTACCCAGTCTTCCCTCCAGGACAAATAGACATATGGTATGCACACAAAACATTATGAACATTAACATTGTGCTCTTTCCATGACAGACTGACCAGGTGAATTCAGGTGAAAGCTATGATCCCTTATTGATGTCACTTGTTAAATCCACTTCAATCAGTGTAGATGAAGGGGAGGAGACAGGTTAAAGAAGGATTTTTAAGCCTTGAAACAACGGGGGTGGGGGTGCAACTCAATATTAGGAAGGTGTTCTTTTTAAAATGTATGCTAAACAAAAAACTATGATTTCAAAGTTAAACAAAACTCTATGCACAAGGACGACTTTTAACAATTTCCAGTGAACATTTTACAAAAACATATTTACTTAACAGATGCAAAGTTTGGTATCAAAATGACGGCACAAAGCATCATTATGTTACCGTGGAATTGCTCATAACCTCCGCATTTTGCATGTGGCTGTACCTTTTACGTGTTATCTAACATGTATTGTCTAGTCATGTTGATGAAACAAAACATCTAGGAATCAGTTCATCTTCAAATGTGGCACACGTTTTATTAGATTAGTGTGTGTCTCTGTCTGTGCTTGTGTGTCTGTGTCTCTGAGTGTGTGAATCTGTGTGTAACATTTTAGTAAATGAGTGTGTGACATGATCCTCTTTTCTCAGGAACAGAAGAGCACTCTCCCTGCTGCCCTTAAGGCCAGACCTAGCCAGTCGAGCCAGAGCAGCTCAGTGCCAGACATCCTCAGCTGCATGCTGAAAGACACAACTGCCGAGCACAGAGCTCACCTGTTTGACCTCAAGTGCAAGATCTGCACAGGTAAATGGAAAAAAGAGAAAGCAAAATTACAGTGTACACATCACAACATCCAACAAACACCATAAAATGATGTTCGCCTTTTGCACTCTTTCAAACTATGATAGTGAAGGGCAACAGGGTCGGCTCCAGTGTTGATATCAACCACAATCACTCCCAACATCAAATTACTGATTTAATGCACTTGTATTCTGTAGAGGGTAATGATGCTGCTAACAGATGTTTTGTTTGGGATGGTGTCTGTTTCTGCCCTTCAGGTCAGATATCAGTCGAGGATGAGGAGGAGCCTTTACCCAAGAAGCCTAAACTCTCTGGGTCATCGCCGTCCTCCACCAAACCAGACGAATGGAGAGACAGGCCGTCTCGGCCACCCTGGATGTATGCCAGAACAGATCTCAGAACAGAGGATAGAGGATGGAGAACTCCAGCAGGAGATGAATCACCCCTCCTTGCACCCCCCGACTCCCCCACCATGGATTCCCCTGCCTCCCCCATAATTGAGGATGACCCTACCTTAACCATCATGGAATCCCCCACTTCTCCCACAATGGAATCTCCAGCTTCTCCAACAATGGAATCCCCTGCCTCCCCCATTTTGGAATCCCCCGCCTCCCCTATTCCGGAAAACTGCAAAGCCAAGACACCATCCAGAATGTATACCCCAGTCATGATCCCGGCTGTTTCTACGGTAACCATCACAAGGTGTGACCCCCGCACCACTGGCAACCGTTCTGCTGCTCTGTATGGTGACCCCCGCACCGCTGGCAACTGCACTCCCGCCATGGCAAGTGTCGCCTTGTCTACAGCCCCACCTCCACCAGTCTCTTATGTCCCTGCGAAACAGAGTGGTACTCTGAGCAAGCCATTCATGCCCTTGCCACCACCCCCATCCCTGCCACCAATTCCAGCATTACCCAAATCTATTCTGATGAAGCCATCCTCCTCATCGTTCTATGGTTCATCTGGATCATCTGCATCCTCTTCAAGGTATCTCCTCTCAGCTTGCCAAAATCACTACAAGTGAACCTTGATAAGAAAGGGTTTTAAGATAATTAGTGCATGTTCATTTCAGTCATAATATGAATCTTGTTTCGTCCTCTGTGCATGAGCTATATTTGCTTTACAGCTGAGTGAATCGGCAGTAGTGAACTCTCATTGTGATGTTGTGTTTGCAGGTCTGTGAACTCCCACTCCCCTCCAGACGGGGAGACGGTCCAGTTCCTGGCCAAGCAGGAAGTAGTGTGGAAGGGCTTCCTCAACATGATCAGCGTAGCCAAGTTCGTCACCAAGGGCTATCTGGTCTCAGGGCCCTCCGAATATCTCAAAGAGGTAACAAATATAACAGAACAGAACTTTGGTACCGTGACTGCAAGAGGAAAAAATAGGCGAGCATTGTCAGATACAGTATTTTTGGATAGTTTATTTATGAACATTTAAGACAATACATAAACAAACAACATAGCAGTTCTGGCTATGTGGATATTAACAACAAGTTTATTTTGTTCAGGATCTGCCTGATACCATCCAGATTGGTGGAAGAATCATGCCTCAAACTGTGTGGGACTACATCGGTAGAGTGAAGACCTCTGTTACAAAGGCAAGCCCTCCCTCTGTCATTATGGAAAAACCTATACAATTTAGATAGGGTCTGTGTATGTGTTGGTATGTCAATGTTAAGAGATGATTATTGGTCCACAGGAGCTGTGTGTGATCCGGTTCCACCCAGCGACAGAGGAGGAGGAGGTGGCCTACGTGTCTCTGTTCTCCTACTTCAGCAGCAGACGGCGCTTCGGGGTGGTGGCCAACAAAAGCCGCAGCATCAAGGATATCTACCTCATCCCAGTCAGCGCAAAGGAGTCCATTCCATCCAAACTCCAACCCTTCGAGGGATCAGGTAAGAAAATGCTGTCATTTAGGCCAACATGTAGAAGGCTACACATATTGCATACTGAAGTTTACACACATAAGCATTATTTAAGAAAACATTCTAAACTAATCTCCCTACACCCTCTTTATCTAACAGGCCTTGAGAAAAATCGCCCCAATCTTCTTCTGGGACTGGTTATTTGCCAGAAACCCAAACGTGTGGGAAGCGTGCCACAAGAGGTTGAAGAGAAGAGACCCAAGATCCACATGTCCAAAGAACCCAGAAATACTAGCCTCCCTAGACCCCCTACACTGTATGGGTCTGACCCTAGAATGGAGGAATTCCTGCCCTACAACCCAGAGATGCCCATTATGTCCACCTCTCCTGGTTCCCCTCCTTCCACTGGATCCCTGTCACACTCCTCCTCCTCTGGCTCACTGACTATCCCATCACTTCCGTCCTCCATTAGAGCTGCTCCGCCTGCTTCTGCCCCTCCCCCCACCACTAGCTCCTCCGCTGCACCTAGCAGCACCGCCACCACTCCCCTGCAGACCATCCTGAAGTCACTGTTTGGGAAGGACTCTCCTGCAGTCCCAGCAGTTGCAGAAGTGCCCCCTCCATCCACTCTGCCCCCTCCCCCAATGGTGGATCCAATAGTCCAGCAGTACGGGAAGAAATCCAAAGTCAAAGAGATTGAGGAGGAGGAAAATGAATATGATCGACCATACGACCCAGAGGAAGCGTATGATCCAGCAATGGGCTATGGATTGGTTGCCCCAATTAGTACGGTTAAAATGTTTGCGGCCAAAGCTGCCGCTCAGGCCATGTGTGCTGATGATGATGACGTGGCATATGACCCTGAAGATGAGACTATCTTTGAGGATATGCACAATGATGGGGTCAGTGTAGCGAAAGCCCCAGTCCCAGCTCCAACTTCAGCCCCAGCTCCAGCTCCTACCCCAGTACAAGCCCCAGTCCCAGCTCCCACTCCAGCCCCTCTGAGCCTCCCCATTACTGGTGATGTAATTGTCTCAGCCGCTACTCTGACTGAACAACAGCGAATGCTTGAGGAGCTCAACAGGCAGATCGAGGAGCAGAAACGGCAGTTGAAGGAGCAGGAGTGGGCACTGCATCAGCAGAGAGAGGCAGTGGGCATGTTCATGGCCCACTTCTCTGTTTCCGATGCCTTGATGTCTCCCCCTCCTAAATCTGGGCTGTCTCAATTCCAAAAACAGCAGACTGAAGGAGAGCAGTCTGAGGCAAATCCTTCAGCGAATCAAAAAGCTTTAAAAGGTATCTTGAAAACAGAAGTACCAATAAAACTAGAGATTAAGAGCGAGACCAAGACTGTACCTCTTTCTGAGTCAAGTAATTTGGAAATGCCCAATGCATCACCGAACCGGGTAAATATTCAGGCAACAGACAATTCAGATCCTGAAGCTGGTGAGATTCAGGACTCTGATGTAGCTTACGACCCAGAGGATGACACTATCTTTGATGAACTGCAAGACACGAATGGAGAAGAGAAGGCGAAAACCTCAACTCGATCACATTCAGTAAGGCGTTCTGAGCGGTCTCGTGATTCCTCAGTGTCTAGCTCGTGTCGTGGCACATCGCGCAATGACACCCCTGATAGGAGGCGTAAGCATAGCAGCCAACCAGATACTCACTCACCGAAAAGACGGGACCGTAAAGTCAAGGACCGCCACGAAAGCCCTCCTCGTAGATCTGGCAGGCGGTCCCCTGGACGCTCTGATAGACGAAGGGACAGACACAGACGGGGTGAGAGGAGCCAACCATATCACAGATATTGTGACCACTCTGAGCGCCCAGGCCGCCATCTCCCTCATAAAGAGCGCACATCTCGACGCAGCTCTGGTAGCCATAGAAGATCCCCATCTACACCAAGACAAAAACTAGATTCTGCCTCTAGGGGAGTCTCAAAGGGTCAAAGGGAGTCTTTTCCTCCACTAGTGTCAGAAGACTCCAAGGGTCCAGAGGCTCCTGAAGACATGGTTCCTACGAGGCCAACTCCAGCACTGGTCATGGAGGCTAATGACTCACCTCAGCCCCCTCTTGATAGAAAGGACATTAATGAATCACTGTGTGATCGTTCTGAGTCTGGAAGTCCACCACAGGGAGAGATTGAGTACACAGGCCATCAAATGCCCCATGGAAATCCCACTCCCCAGCAACCTGGGGATCAACAACCTCCTCAAAGCTTGCTGGGATCACCACCAAGAGGCCTCAACAACCAGCAAGTACTCAATTTACAGCGTCAAGACAATAGGGATAGGCCCTCTCAACAGGAAATACTAGAGCAACGCATTGTACAGAGCCCATCAGACATTATGAGAGAGAAACAGTTTTCCTCACAAGGTCCTCCCCACAAGGCGTCTCCAAACCAAGGACCAGATATGATAGGACCAGGGCAAGACATGAGGGGTGAAAGGAGAGGGCTGCAAATGAGGCATCCAGGTCCAAATATCAGAGGTACAGAACCAGACATGAAAAGTCCCGATATGACAACTAACTTTGCAGGACAGAGATCACCATCGCCCCATTTCAACAGTCCAAGGATGTCCTCATCCGTTCCAAGAGGACATTTTGAGGATCAAAGGGGAGCACATCGTCCTGGTTTCCATGGCTCCAGGGGTCCCCGTCCCTCAAGGTTTAACCAGCCCAGAGGCTCATTTCCAGGGCATTTCCCAGACAAAGGGGAGCCACCACAGTCCTGGTTTGATGGTCCACATCAGCCAGTAGTAAGACCTCAAGGGCTGCTAGGAACAACAAGAGACACCAACAACCAGCATCATGACAATGAAGGTGGGCCTGTTCAACCAGAAATAAAGGAGCAACACATTGTACAGAGTCCATCAGACATGATGAGAGATAAACATTTTTCCTCACAAGGTCCCCCCCACATGACCTCTACAAACAACCAGGGTGAGAGGTCCAGCAGTTTAGAGAGGAGAGATCCCAATAGGAGGGAGGGAAGAAGAGACCAAGGCCCAGACATCAGAGGTCCAGATATGATGGGACCAGGGCCAGACATGTGGGATGATAGGAGAGTGTCAGACATGTGGGATGATAGGAGAGGGTCAGACATGTGGGATGATAGGAGAGGGTCAGACATGTGGGATGATAGAAGAGGTCCAGGGCCAGACATGAGAGGCCCAGAGACTGACATGTGGTGTGATATGAGAGGTCCAGGGCCAGACATGCAGGGTGATGGGAGAGGGTCAGACATCTTGGATGATAGAAGTGGTCCAGAGCCAGACATGAGAGGGCCAGAGACTGACATGTGGGGTGATATGAGAGGTCCAGGGCCAGACATGACAGGTCCAGATATGAGAAAAGAATGGAGACACCCAGATATGAGGGATCCAGGACACAACATTAGGAATCCAAACATGTGTAGTTCAGGCCCAGACATGAGAGATCCAGAAATGCCAGGCCCAGATCCAGACCTGAGAAGTCCAGACATGAAAGGGGACCACTTCACACCAACAGCTAACTTTGAAGGACATAGGCCACCATTGCCTTATTTCAACAGTCCAAGGATGTCCTCATCTGTTCAAAGAGGACATTTTGAGAATCAAAGGGGAGCACATCGTCCTGGTTTCCATGGCCCCAGGGGTCCTCGTCCCTCGAGGTTCAACCAGCCCAGAGGGTTACCTCCAGGGCATTTTGCAGACAACGGGGGGCAGCCACAGTTCCGTTTTGAGTGTCCACAGCCAGCGGTAACACCTGCTCCTGCCTCGCTGGTAACATCAAGGGAGCACAGTATACAGAGCCCCTCGGAGATTCTGAAAGAAAGCCAGGTACCCTCACAAGGTCCTCCCCACAGGGCCTCTCCAAACAACCAGGGTGAGCAGTCCAGCAGTTTAGAGAGGAGAGATCCTGATATTAGGGAGGGAAGGAGAAAGCCAGGGCCAGACATCAGAGGTCCAGATATGATGGGACCAGGGCCAGACAGGAGAGGTGATAGGAGAGGGTCAGACAGGAGAGGTGATAGGAGAGGGCCAGACAGGAGAGGTCCCGGTCCAGACATGAGAGATCCAGAACCAGACACAAGGGGTGATAGGAGAGGGTCAGGCCCAGACACAAGTGGTCCAGGACCAGACATGAGTGTTCCAGGGCCAGACATAAGAGGTGATAGGAGAGGGACAGACATGAGAGGTCCAGGGCCGAACACAAGGGGTGATAGGAGAGGTCCAGGGCCAGACATGTGGGATGAGAGGAGAGGGCCAAACATGAGTGGTCCAGGGCCAAACATGAGGGGTCCAGGGCCAGACATGCGAGGTCCAAGGCCAGACATGAGGGGTGATGGGAGAGGGCCAGTGATGTTTGATGAGAGAAGAGGTCCAGGGCCAGACATGAGAAGTGATAGGAGAGGTCCAGATATGATGGGTCCAGATCCAGACATTAGTGGTCCAGGGTCAGACATGAGAGGTCCAGATATGAGAAATGAACGGAGACACCCAGATATGAGGGATCCAGGACCCGACATGAGAGATCCAGAAATGCTAGGCCCAGATCCAGACCTGAGAAGTCTAGACATGAGAGGGGACCACTTCACACCAACAGCTAACTTTGAAGGACAAAGGCCACCATCGCCTTATTTCAACAGTCCAAGGATGTCCTCATCTGTTCAAAGAGGACATTTTGAAGATCAAAGGGGAGCACATCGTCCTGGTTTCCATGGCCCCAGGGGTCCTCGTCCCTCAAGGTTCTACCAGCCCAGAGGGTTACCTCCAGGGCATTTCACAGACAACGGGGGGCAGCCACAGTTCCGTTTTGAGTGTCCACAGCCAGCGGTAACACCTGCTCCTGCCTCGCTGGTAACATCAAGGGAGCACAGTATACAGAGTCCTTCGGACATTCTGAAAGAAAGTCAGGTACCCTCACAAGGTCCTCCCCACAGGGCCTCTCCAAACAACCAGGGTGAGCAGTCCAGCAGTTTAGAGAGGAGAGATCCTGATATTAGGGAGGGAAGGAGAAAGCCAGGGCCAGACATCAGAGGTCCAGATATGATGGGACCAGGGCCAGACACTAGGGGTAATAGGAGAGGGCCAGACATGAGAGGTGATAGGAGCGGGCTAGACAGGAGGGGTCCCAGTCCAGACATGAAAGATCCAAAACCAGACACAAGGGGTGATAGGAGAGGGCCAGGACCAGACATTAATGTTCCAGGGCCAGACATAAGGGGTGACCGGAGAGGGCCAGACATGAGAAGTCCAGGGCCAGACACAAGGGGTGATAGGAAAGGCCCAGGGCCAGACACAAGAGGTCCAAGGCCAGTCATGTGGGATGAGAGGAGAGGGCCAGACATGAGGGGTCCAGGGCCAGACAGGAGGGGTCCAGGGCCAGACAGGAGAGGTCCAGGGCCAGACAGGAGAGGTCCAGGGCCAGACAGGAGAGGTCCAGGGCCAGACAGGAGAGGTCCAGGGCCAGACATGAGGGGTCCATGGCCAGACATAAGGGGTGATAGGAGAGGGCCGAACAGGAGAGGTCCCAGTCCAGACATGAAAGACCCAGAACCAGACACAAGGGGTGATAGGAGAGGGCCAGGCCCAGACATGAGAGGTCCAGGACCAGACATGAATGTTCCAGGGCCAGACATGAGAAGTCCAGGGGCAGACACAAGGGGTGATAGAAGAGGTCCAGGGCCAGACATGAGAGGTCCAGGGCCAAACATGAGAGGTCCAGGGCCAGACATGAGAGGTCCAGGACCAGACATGAGGGGTCCAGGACCAGACAGGAGGGGTCCAGGACCAGACATGAGGGGTCCAGGACCAGACATGAGAGGTCCAGGACCAGACATGAGGGGTCCAGGGCCAGACATGAGAGGTCCAGGGCCAGACATGAGAGGTCCAGGGCCAGACATGAGAGGTCCAGGGCCAGACATGAGAGGTCCAGGGCCAGACATGAGAGGTCCAGGGCCAGACATGAGAGGTCCAGGGCCAGACATGAGAGGTCCAGGGCCAGACATTTTACATTTACATTTTAGTAATTTAGCAGACGTTCTTATCCAGAGCATCTTACAGTTAGACATGAGGGGTTCAGGCCCAGACAGGGGTCCAGAAATGCCAGGCCCAGGTCCAGACATGAGAATTCCAGCTATAAGAGGAGACCACTTCACAACAACAAACAATTTTGGAGGACCGAGGGGAGTACATAGTCCTGGTTTCCATGGCCCCAGGGCTCCTTGTCCCTCGAGGTTCAACCAGCCCAGAGGCTCATCTCCAGGGCATTTCACAGACAACAAGGGGTTTGACGGTCCACAGCCAGTGGTAAGACCGTTGAGGCATAAAGGAGGTTTACTCCCCACTCCCCCGGAGGGTCTCATTAATTTGCTGAACAACAGCCCGGAAGCTTTTAGAGAAGAGCAGTGGCGGAATAGTCACTTAACTGATACGAGGAGAACAAGCCTACCCAGAGAGGACTGTGAAATTAGAAACTATAGAGACAGAGAAAGCCACTCTGAGGAGCGTGGCCGTGCTAGAGACAGGGGGAACTTTCAGCTCTCAGCGCCCCGCTTGTCCCAGGAGCGGCAGTTGCCTGAGGACAACAGGAGAGAGTGGGGTGGCAGTCATGGAAGGCAGAGGGGCAGGGGGACAGGTAGGCCTATGAGCAGGGAGAGCGGAAGGGTTAGAGGGGGGGAAGCAGACAGACCCAGAGAGGAGGTGGGTGAAAAGCAAAAGACACCCACGGAAAACGACAAAGACATTGGGAGAGCCACAAGCATGGAAGGAGATGCAAACAGAGTTATCCCTAGTCTGCATAAACGTTCACTTTCAAAAGACAGTGACAGAAACAGTTTAAAGGATGGAAGTGGAAAGAAAGAAGAAGAAATGGGGGGAAATGGTAACAAGGTTGAATCAACAGACACCCCCCAGACAGATACCCCCCAGGAGAGCAAAGGGCCTGCTTGACTGGAGACTACAGTTAACAGAATGCATGGATTTAGACTGTTTTTTAAATCTGTTGAGACATTTTCAGCACTACACACATTGAATATATCCTGTGAATACAGTAAGAAAATCTGTGGTAGGAAAAGTGATTGTGCAGTATTTATGGAAAACTATGGAAAAGATCTGACAGGTATCGTCGTCTTATTGTAACTAAACGTCTGAAACTTATTAGTGCTATTATTTCACAAATCCTCTACTAAGTTTGAAGTTGGTTAATAATGTGCTACGTAGTCATTTTCACTACATACAACACCCAGAATTTTTTGAATGTCATGACTGATCGTACCTTGTTTCATTCATCTTAGTTGTAAAATTCAGATTACTTGCTTTTCTGAGTTTCTAGATTAAAATTAATGTCAAATCAAACGTAGATATGTACATTGTGTTTCTAGATTATGATTTTTTCTAAGTAGGCCTACAAACCTATTCAACCATACTGCTGTCATCTGTTCACTGATTAGAAAGCCTTCATTTTGGTTAATCTCATGATTATATGTTTTAGAATAAATGAAAACTTGATTTATTTCTTTTTTATTATGTTTTAATTTGTTGAACGCAGGCCAATAAAAACTGTTAAGGAATGATCCTACTTGCATTTCATTTGAACCACAATCAATTGAGAAAAAATAAGAAACCCGCACACTGCTCTTGCTAGTATCACTGCTCTTTATTAAGCTTTATGTATCGGCCTCAGAGCTCTGACGAAGGCCTTGAGGCCGATACATAGCTTAATAAAGAGCAGTGATACTAGCAAGAGCAGTGTGCTGGTTTCTTATTTTTTCTCATCTTATTCAACTGTTACCATGCACCTGCAACAAAGATAGCTCAGATGTGCGAGTGCCTTTTGAATTTTGAACCACAATCAATGATCTAGTTTGTCTGATAAAATTGTTGCCTAATATTTTAATGAATTGCATACGTTTGAGTTTTGCTTGTAATGTACATTTGTTGAATTTAAGAAGTATTGTGTAGCCTATGCATAATCAAAAGGTCATGCCATATTATTTTTGGTCAAGCATTGGGGCATTATTAACCTAAACATTTACATTTTAGTCATTTAGCAGGCGCTCTTATCCAGAGCGACTTACAGGAGCAACTAGGGTTAAGTGCCTTGCTTAAGGGCACATCGACAGATTTTTCACCTAGTTGGCTCGGGGATTAGAACCAGCGACCTTTCGGTTACTGGCACAACGCTCTTACCCACTACGCTACCTGCCGCCCTAAACTTAACCCATAGTCAAAGCACTTTCTCAGTTATGAGTTATCCACTCAGCCCTGTACTGTAGTTCAATACCAACTCTTGCTCCTCTGGTTGTTGCTTTGGGGGCCTTTGCGCCCCATTTAGAATTGCACAAGGGGGAAAAACTGGCTCACAATAGGGTCGTTACATATGTTTGAAAAAAAAACATTTTATTTGAACTAAACTTTCCAGAAATGTTTGCCCATGGTAGATGCGGTCAGAAAGTGATTTTTCTGGACCTGACATTTGCCAAAACATTCAGGAGATGGTGCTCCATTTTGCATACCCCACCCTACCATGAGACATCCATGTCTTCATCACTGAAAAAGATGAACAGTTGAGTTTGATATAATTTGAAAGCTTACAATCAGGGTTATCAAAGTGTTTTATAAGACACGGCATACTCTTGAATACAGGGTGGGTGTCATATTTCTGATTATAATAAATGTGAATAAAATTGAAATTCCAATTTTCATATGGCACCTCAAAGATGGTTGGAAATCCACACATCAGAGAATGTTACCTTGAGTGGGAATATCCATTGTTTTAAATTATACTGTCAATCTTCCATAGGAAACTTATTGAAATCATAGAAATATAGATAATACAATATACATTCCCATTCAAGTTGACATTGGGTGGAATGGTGGCCTTTCTGGTAGTAATTGGAAGTAAATGTTTCAATTCAATTTAAATGTCAATTGTCTACCAGTTAAATTGCAGTGGTCTGAAGGGATCGGTCAATTCTATGAACTATATTTCTATTATTGAAAAATGACACCCACCCTACTATATTCAAGGGAATGCTGTGACGGCACAACACAAACACTTCAGATGATGTAAAGTAGGGTCTAAACTACAACGTAAAAATGTGTTAACGTGTTTTTAGGTAATGTACTTTATTTTCTTTTTGTACCTTGATGCGCAACGCTCCCCACCTCTGCTTCATCAACAAAACAAAAACAACAACGGCTGTGGTACTGACAGGGGCTCTTTCTCCTACTGTGGAGTCCATCTTTAAAGAAATGATCAAATAGTTTGACAACCCAGTTAGATGGCTTTCAAATTATATCAAACTCAACCGTTTATCAGTGATGAAGACATGGATGTCTCATGCTAGGGTGTAGTATGCAAAATGTGTCAACTTTGAGCACCTCTATATCCTTAATGTTTTGGCAGATTCGGGTTCAAAAAGTCCCACTGGGCACACACTGGTTGAATCAACGTTGTTTCCACGTCATTTCAATGAAATGATGTTGAACCAGCATGAAATAGACTTTGAATTGACGTCTGTGCCCAGTGACGTCACTTTCTGCCCACTTATACCATGGGCAAACATGTATGGAACGTTTAATTAAAATCAAAAGGTGTGCAGTCAGAAAGTGATTGAATTCATAGAGAATGGCCCAATGAACTGGGTTACTCTACTTGCTACATAACTACGGTAGATCTGGGGGGCTCTGAGGTAGCAGAATTCATGAGTTAAAAAAAAACCTTTATAATAAAGCATTGCATGCATTGTCATGGCTTTTGCGTAATGGCATAGAGCAGTAGAGTGGAGGGGCTTGCAGAAGTTGCACACATGCAACACAATCTTTGGGATACTGGTGCACTTGTAGTAAGAAAGGCAATTTTTTCGTAAAGGCAACAGTATACGATTTTCTTCATAACGCATTTCATATTTCGTGGTGCCTAAATTACACAATTGTCTTCATAATGCATTTAATGCATGTTAAACAGGTTAATGTAAAATAAAGGCCTTTCCATTATGATTATTACGGTCATGTCAATCATGTTATAGACGTAGGCTATTGTTACGCGTTCAACTGGTTAGCAAATCAGAAATGTCTGTTTCCTATTACCGACTAGCACTTGATCCTGAATTATGCTGGCTTCACATTCTCGTGGAAAGTGGAAGTTGTAACTCCAACATGATTGTGTTGAAGTACTTTTGAAGTCGGAACAATTCTTAAACCAATAAGATTGGCAACAGCATTTTCTCATTTTCCCACTTCGGAACTAGGAATTTCCAATAGTACCTGAACGCGGCATTAGTATGTGTGATCAACAACAGTAGGGTCTGGGTCGCCGAGTGTCCAGCCCCCATACCCATTTTCGACCACTGCGGAGTGAGTGTCAGTAGCCTACTATGTGTCCGTGCTATGTGCAGTCAACTAGTATAATTATTGTTTGTGAAGTAAGTATAGTGATTATTATTAAAGTTCTGGTCGTCTGAGATTAGACAAGTAGGCTATACAACAAACAATATAACTAAGAAACAAAAGTAAATAAAGTAATAATGAAATATATGCAAAAAATACAACATATCACATTAACAAATGTTTGTTTTCTTTGAGACTCAGTCATGTCTACACAATCATATTTTTCAAGGAGCAGTTCCAATGTTTAGCCTACATAGCCAACATCTGTCTGCAGATTTATTTTATGAGTGATTTTTCCATTAAATACATTTCTTTCAATCTACCACTCCACTCTTCCGTAGTATGAATGTCCTCATTTAACCAATGCTCTTTAATACATTTCTTTGCTACAGACAAGAGGATATTCAATAGGTAGACATTTTGAAACCGTTCAGGGATTACTCCAAGCACTCTGGGTTCTTTGCCAGGGTACATTTAAATACATGATCAATGGCAATACTGTTTTCTATGCTTGGGTATTGTTTGCGTTCATTGCAGTCAGAAAACAAATGTTGGCTGATCAAAACCCTTGCGGGTAATGTTGATTTCTCTCCCCAAGTCGTACCAGAAAATAACGGAAAACTGACCCAAGATATGTACTGTACATAGGCAACTTGAACCCAACGTAATGCGGAGCGCGTTCCAGCTAACATCTACACACCTGATTCAACTAGTTGGGGTGGTTAATTACTTTAATCCACTTGTGTCAAACTCCTACCACGGGAGGTCCGAGTGTCTGCAGGTTTTTGCTCCACCTATGACTGATAAATTAAGGTCACGAATGACTAAGGAACTCCCCTCACCTAGTTAGGTTGTCTAGGTGTTAACTGAAAGGAAAAACCAAAAACCCGCAGACACTCGGCCCTCTGTGGAATGAGTTTGACACCCCTGCTAAATTTAGTCTGTTACTGTTAGCCTACTGTTACTGCTTGTTTAGAACAAAATCCTGCACCTACTGTATTTGAATTATATTTTTGCACAAAGTAACTTACATTGAATTATATTTATCTCAAAGCTGACATTTTCTGTACTCCCCCTGGTAGGCCTAATGGAGCTAGTTCAACTTGTCTTTGCAAAGCCTTTCTAAAGACAGTTTTAGATCTTGTGGAGTAAACAATGGATGAATAGGAACAACAAGACAGCAATGCTCCCATCCACAGTGAATGTGTATCCATCCAATGCTCCCATCCACAGTGAATGTGTATCCATCCAATGCTCCCATCCACAGTGAATGTGTATCCATCCAATGCTCCCATCCACAGTGAATGTGTATCCATCCAATGCTCCCATCCAAAGTGAATGTGTATCCATCCAATGCTCCCATCCACAGTGAATGTGTATCCATCCAATGCTCCCATCCACAGTGAATGTGTATCCATCCAATGCTCCCATCCACAGTGAATGTGTATCCATCCAATGCTCCCATCCAAAGTGAATGTGTATCCATCCAATGCTCCCATCCACAGTGAATGTGTATCCATCCAATGCTCCCATCCACAGTGAATGTGTATCCATCCAATGCTCCCATCCAAAGTGAATGTGTATCCATCCAATGCTCCCATCCAAAGTGAATGTGTATCCATCCAATGCTCCCATCCACAGTGAATATGTATCCATTCAATGCTCCCATCCACAGTGAATGTGTATCCATCCAATGCTCCCATCCACAGTGAATGTGTATCCATCCAATGCTCCCATCCACAGTGAATGTGTATCCATCCAATGCTCCCATCCACAGTGAATGTGTATCCATCCAATGCTCCCATCCACAGTGAATGTGTATCCATCCAATGCTCCCATCCACAGTGAATGTGTATCCATCCAATGCTCCCATCCACAGTGAATGTGTATCCATCCAATGCTCCCATCCACAGTGAATATGTATCCATTCAATGCTCCCATCCACAGTGAATGTGTATCCATCCAATGCTCCCATCCACAGTGAATGTGTATCCATCCAATGCTCCCATCCACAGTGAATGTGTATCCATCCAACGCTCCCATCCACAGTGAATGTGTATCCATCCAATGCTCCCATCCACAGTGAATGTGTATCCATCCAATGCTCCCATCCACAGTGAATGTGTATCCATCCAATGGTCATCTTGTTATCCATCATTCACATTCTTTACATTTTTGTACACCACCTGTAGTTTTTGTGATGTAATCTACTTACAAATGAAGTACATCTTAATGCCCAGTTAAAAATGTTTATTAAAATAAGTATCCTACCTATACAGCAGTGAAATACAATTCTAAACGTGTTCTGTTTACTTTGCAGCTCCAAATAAAGACGCTTCACACCTACCACCCTTCTATTCAGACCACTGAGACCTACGGCTGACACCTTTAGTCTCTCTCTTTAGCTCTCTCTCTTTCTATCCATCCTCTTGATACAGATCTCTTGATCCATCCTCTGGCTGCATTTTAAGTAAGTGGAGACTTTTTCTCTTTTAATTCAGATTTCTTCCCATTTCTTGTGGAGATTATCCAAAAAGTGTAGCTTAAAATAAGTAACCAAATCCCACTGGCCCCGGTACTGTTTCATCTGTCAACTAACAACGCTCATTGCACTATGCACCTGAGGTTATGGCAGGTAGCCTATATCTAGACTACAAAAGTAGCCAACAGTTAGAATGACACATTTTTATGTTACAGTGTGGCATGTGGGGTAATGTTAAATACTCAGGCTTAGTTTTAGTACCAGGCGAGGTCCATTATCAGATCTGACCTCATTGAGTCATTGAAACCCATGTCACCTTCAAACACACACATCACTTCTTTATTGGGTTTGAGAAGGGTTAGAAGGCTTGACGTTAGCTCCTTAGTTGGCCAAACTCTATTAATTGCTATTGTTAGAGTAGTTTTTATCTCACAATCTCTACTTCTCCTTGTCAATTCAAGCCCCATGCCAGAGTGGACCTCCCTGGTGCATTCAATCATCAAGGTTATGTGTATAGGGCTATTCTTTCGGACACTTTTGTATCCACCTTTCATGCAGAATGGCTCCTGGCTCCAGCCGTAAGCTGTGTCCTAGTTTTAAAACATCAATAGGAGTATCATCAAAGAAGGGCAAGTTCTGTGGTGCAAAAATACAGCTAAAGGTAAAGTTAGAGGCACGAAAAATGAAGGCAACAGATGAATGGGCAAATAAAACAATGAAACATGGAAGATATGCAACCTTGGTTAATGCAGCAAACAAGCTGGTAAGCTTTATTATGTTTTCCTCTAAAAAGGATTTCTGCATTTCTAGCGTAGAGAAATGATAGGCCCTATGCGCTTATTTGTTGTTGTCTCATTGTGTAATTTAAGACTGTAAATCTAAATGCCATTATTTGACTGATATTTGTTGTGTTTCTGGAAGTTGTTTTGTCATTAATGATTCCAGGTACATAGGGTTCACAAGGTAGGAGTGTACCCCCTGCTACTCCTCAGCAAGAGGAAGAAGGATATAATTTTGTCGTCAACTGCACTGTCCTCACGGTGGTATGATGAATCAGACCTCAATGGCAGCAATCCAAAGGTTGTATGAGGCAATTGTGAAAGGTATTTGGGCAGAAATATGTATGTTTGTCTACCTTAAGTGTCACGATCATTTACGAACGAGAAGGACCAAGGCGCAGCGTGATATGCATTCATGTTTATTAACAACTAAACACACGACTAAACAACAAATGAAACGTGAAGTCCAAGGTAACATACAAACAACATACCTTACACGGAACAAGATCCCACAACTAACTGGTGCCAACAGGCTGCCTAAGTATGGTCCCCAATCAGAGACAACGAGCAACAGCTGCCTCTGATTGGGAACCACACAGGCCAACATAGATCTACACATTCTAGATCTTAAACATAGAACATCGACATAGCAAACACAACACAGAAAATACACACCCTGACTCAACAAATACAAGTCCTCAGAGTCAGGGCGTGACATTAAGACCCTATCCTTCAACCACCACATCCGTCAGATTGTAAAAAAACAATTATTCCACTTACGCAAATTTACCAATGTCAGCCCCTCCCTCTCCTGTCCTGCCGGCCGAAACTCTCATCCATGCTTTCATCTTCTCCCGAATAGACTATTGCAACTCACTACTCCCTGGCATCAACACAAGCTCCCTCGATAAGCTCCAAATGGTTCAAAACTCAGCAGCCCATCTTCTAACCCACACTAAATCCTGGCAGCATATCACCCCCATCCTCTGTGAACTCCACTGGCTCCCTGTCTTCTACCGCATTAATTACAAGATCCTCCTGACCTAAAAAGTTCTCCCCACCTTGCTACCCCTTCCCTCTCTGACCTCCTTCTCTCCTACCAAGCCTCATGCTCTCTCCGCTCAACCACAGTTGGCCACATTGTCATCCCCAGGTCCAAGCTCCAGAGCTTCGGTGACAGGGCCTTCTCCAGGGTTGCTCCTAGGCTCTGGAACTCCCTCCCTCCAGCCATCCGTGACTCAGAGTCCATCATCATCTTTCAGTCCCGCCTAAAAATCCACCTCTTCACCATGGCCTACCCTTACCTCCCCCCTCCACCATTCTCACACGCACCTCTTCTGTTTCATACACTCGCGCACACACTCACACATACAGTGGGGGAAAAAAGTATTTAGTCAGCCACCAATTGTGCAAGTTCTCCCACTTAAAAAGATGAGAGAGGCCTGTAATTTTCATCATAGGTACACGTCAACTATGACAGACAAATTGAGGGAAAAAAATCCAGAAAATCACATTGTAGGATTTTTTATGAATTTATTTGCAAATTATGGTGGAAAATAAGTATTTGGTCACCTACAAACAAGCAAGATTTCTGGCTCTCACAGACCTGTAACTTCTTCTTTAAGAGGCTCCTCTGTCCTCCACTCGTTACCTGTATTAATGGCACATGTTTGAACTTGTTATCAGTATAAAAGACACCTGTCCACAACCTCAAACAGTCACACTCCAAACTCCACTATGGCCAAGACCAAAGAGCTGTCAAAGGACACCAGAAACAAAATTGTAGACCTGCACCAGGCTGGGAAGACTGAATCTGCAATAGGTAAGCAGCTTGGTTTGAAGAAATCAACTGTGGGAGCAATTATTAGGAAATGGAAGACATACAAGACCACTGATAATCTCCCTCGATCTGGGGCTCCACGCAAGATCTCACCCCGTGGGGTCAAAATGATCACAAGAACGGTGAGCAAAAATCCCAGAAGCACATGGGGGGACCTAGTGAATGACCTGCAGAGAGCTGGGACCAAAGTAACAAAGCCTACCATCAGTAACACACTACGCCGCCAGGGACTCAAATCCTGCAGTGCTAGACGTGTCCCCCTGCTTAAGCCAGTACATGTCCAGGCCCGTCTGAAGTTTGCTAGAGTGCATTTGGATGATCCAGAAGAGGATTGGGGGAATGTCATATGGTCAGATTAAACCAAAATATAACTTTTTGGTAAAAACTCAACTTGTCGTGTTTGGAGGACAAAGAATGCTGAGTTGCATCCAAAGAACACCATACCTACTGTGAAGCATGGGGGTGGAAACATCATGCTTTGGGGCTGTTTTTCTGCAAAGGGACCAGGACGACTGATCCATGTAAAGGAAAGAATGAATGGGGCCATGTATCGTGAGATTTTGAGTGAAAACCTCCTTCCATCAGCAAGGGCATTGAAGATGAAACGTGGCTGGGTCTTTCAGCATGACAATGATCCCAAACACACCGCCCTGGCAACGAAGGAGTGGCTTCGTAAGAAGCATTTCAAGGTCCTGGAGTGGCCTAGCCAGTCTCCAGATCTCAACCCCATAGAAAATCTTTGGAGGGAGTTGAAAGTCTGTGTTGCCCAGCGACAGCCCCAAAACATCACTGCTCTAGAGGAGATCTGCATGGAGGAATGGGCCAAAATACCAGCAACAGTGTGTGAAAACCTTGTGAAGACTTACAGAAAACGTTTGACCTGTGTCATTGCCAACAAAGGGTATATAACAAAGTATTGAGAAACTTTTGTTATTGACCAAATACTTATTTTCCACCATAATTTGCAAATAAATTCATTAAAAATCCTACAATGTGATTTTCTGGATTTTTTCTCTCTCATTTTGTCTGTCATAGTTGACGTGTACCTATGGTGAAAATTACAGGCCTCTCTCATCTTTTTAAGTGGGAGAACTTGCACAATTGGTGGCTGACTAAATACTTTTTTCCCCCACTGTACGCGCAACACCTGCTCGCTTACTCACCTGTTCGCTCACTCACATACTCACACGTCACACCCTTTCCTTGAGCCCTGCGTACCTCTATTTAGCCATGTTTATACCTGGTTCTAACATGCATTATATGTCCTGATCTTGTCCATAGTCTGATTGTGCCCACATTTTCAGACAGGTGTAGACGATTAAAATAAACATTGTGATCTTCCTGACCACGTCTGGAGGTGACAGTGAAACCATTTAATTCATCCTGCCTTCTAAAATCATTGACAGGTGGCACCATTGACTTATGGAATATATATGAGTCTTAAAAAAAATATATATATATTATTTTGAAATAATATCTGTCAAAGCATTAGCATACAAGGCGGGACCAGGAAATCTGTTCACAATGCAGACACAGTGGACGGATAAGACCATGTGTAGACGCAATTTAAAAAATGTGGTCATAATCAGAATGTGGACAAGATCGGGACAAAGGACGCATGTTAGCACCAGGTATAAACAAGTCTTTTGTTTCATGTTTTTCTTCCTTTTGTTTAGTCTGGTGTTTAGTTAGATTGTTGATTGTTTGTTAGTTTCTACAACTGTGAAGCTATGTATGTTTAATGCGTTATTATTAAAGTAGAGGACTTAGTTCAGGGAAGCAACATTTCAACACATTCTTTTCACATATCCTGTGAAGAAAGCACATATACAGGGCTGTCTGAAGTTTATTTATAAACTGGGTGGTTCCAGCCCTAAATGCTGATCATCTGAAAGCCTTGACTACATGCAAGACCGTATACCATGGGTATGACAAAACATTTATTTTTACTGCTCTAATTACGTTGGTAACCAGTTTATAATAGCAATAAGGCACCTCAGGGGTTTGTGATATATGGCCAATATACCACGGCTAAGGGCTGTGTCCAGGCACTCCGCATTGTGTTATGCATAAGAACAGCCTTTAGCCGTGGTATATTGGCCATGTACACTGGTATATTGGCCACATACCACACCTCCTCAGGCCTTATTGCTTAAATATACATGCTCACCTCTGCCATTTGGAAACTGTTGTCCACTTGTCTGTCCCATTTCCTTAATATGTTCTATTTCGCAGTGGCAATCAACACCCATGACCCCACACTACAACCCTCCAACCCTCCTCCTGTTGCTGCCCAAGAACTGTCTGATACAGTTGCCCCCCAGGAGACCAGCTACACCCCCATCCTCAACCAGGTTGAACCCCCGATATCCCCCACCACCCAGGAGACCAGCTATACCCGGATCCCCAACCAGGTTGAACCCCCGATATCCCCCACCACCCAGGAGACCAGCTACACCCGGATCCCCAACCAGGTTGAACCCCCGATATCCCCCACTGCCCAGGAGACCAGCTACACCCAAACCAAACCAAAGAAGACGGGGAGAAAGTCCTGTAGTCCTGTCACCCTCAAAAAACCCTCCAATCCGCTGAGCATGACACATTTAACCCCATCCAACCCCGACCAAGGAAGAGGAAATATGACTACATGCAAAAAGGTAAATCAGTATCTAACTTATAACTTCAATAATGTTTTTAATAAATTATTTCCAGTGATTGATGGTCCCCTACTTTTCAGGAAGCAGGCATACTGTACACTCTTTGAAAAAAGGGTTCCAAAAGGGTTCTTCAGCTGTCCCCATTGGAGAACCCTTTTTGGTTCCAGGTAGAACTCTATTGGGTTCTACATGGAACCAAAAGGGTTCTCCTATGTGGACAGCCAAATAACCATTTCTAAGGCATAGATGTAAAAATGTATAATGCAAATGACTGGCACGCTAACTTTATTAATGTTCTGATGGGTGGTGATTTAAATAAATGTATTTATTGTTTCAGTGTCCAGTGCATCCTGGGCAAACTATATTCTCGAAATTCTTGCCTTCAAAGGAGGTAAATAATCTGCAGTACATTGAAATATAATATAATATGCCATTTAGCAGAAATTGACTGTATTTACAGGCTAATCCTAGTGCAACACCAAGTGTAGTTAACTTGCAGTGCATAGACCTTGTAGTTAAAGTGGCAATATGTAACTTTTTGGGTGACCCGACCAAATTCACATAGAAATGTGAGTTACAGATCTTTCATCCTACTTGAAAGCAAGTCTAAGAAGCAGTAGATCTGTCCTACAGTATGCGTTATTTATATGCTTCCCGTTCTTTTTTTTGAGACTTTTACTTTTGTACACCAGCTTCAAACAGCTGACATGAGCAACCATGACATGACGGAGCGATTTCTGCATAGTGCAGCTTTAAAATAAAAAAATAATTTATATTTCTTGCATAATAAAGGTTCAGGAGCAGAAAGTGAGGTGGAAGCCATGCTCTGGATGGTATGTTTACTTCAACTAATCTCCTAGAATGAATTGAGGATATACTGTACACTCAACACCATATGTATTTGGACGGTGAAGCTAAAATATACAGTTTGACTCTAAACTCCAGCATTTTGGATTTGAGATCAAATGTTTCATATGAGGCGATAGTACAGAAGGTCACCTTTTTACAATTTAGAAATGAAAGCTCTTTATGTATATAGTCCCCCCAATTTGAAAAAGCCATAAGTATTTGGACAAATTCACTTAAAGTGTATTAAAGTTATAGTACATGAAACCTTTTATTTAAAATACTACATCCCCAAACATAAGGCTTTGCATTTAGGTCAAAAAGTTTATTATTTTGCTGTTGTTTTTTTCAGTATGAACTTTAGTGCCCTGTTGCATACAAGATGCATGTTTTTTATTATTTTTATTATGTATATTTGTATTCTTCTTTTCACTGTCATTTAAGTCATTATTGTGGCGTCACTACAATGATGTTGATCCATCCTCAGTTTTTCTACCATGACAGCCTGTAACTGTTTTCAAATCACCAATGGCCTCATGGTGACATCCCTGAGCAGTTTCATTCCTGTCCTGCATCTCAGTTCAGAAGGACGACTGTATCTTTGATGTGTCTGTGTGGTTTAATAAATAATCCACACCATAATTATTAATTTGATAATGCTTAAAGAGATATGCAATGCCTGATTTGTTATTGTTACCCGTCTACCAATCACGCCCTTCTTTATGAGGCTTTCGAAAAGCTCCCTGGTCTTTGTAGTTGAATCTGTGCTTGAAATTCAATACTTGACTGAGGGACCTTAGATATTGTATGTATGGGGGACAGAGGTATGGATAGTCATTCAAAAATCATGTCAACCCCTATTGAGTCCATATAACATATTATGCGATTTGTTAAGCCAAATTTAACTTGTGAACTAATTTAGGCATGCCGAAACAAAGGGGCTGAATACTTATGCAACGACTATATTTTAGTTCTCAAATCTTTTATTAATCTTTATAAAAAATCAAAATGTTCTTCCACTTTGATAGTAAAGTACACCATTTTGAGTTGATTGTTGACAAAATCTAAATTAAATAAATTTCAATCCAACTTTGTAACACAATAAAATGTGAAGAAATCCAAGGGGTATGAATACTTTTGCAAGGCACTTTATGTATGGTCGTGGTCAAAAGTTTTGAGAATGACACAAATATTGGTCTTCACAAGGTTTGCTGCTTCAGTGTTTTTAGATATTTTTGTCAGATGTTACTATGGTATACTGAAGTATAATTACAAGCATTCCATAAGTGTCAAAGGCTTTTATTGACAATTACATTAAGTTTATGCAGAGTCAATATTTGCAGTGTTGACCCTTCTTTTTCAAGACCTGCAATCCGCCCTGGCATGCTGTCAATTAACTCCTGGGCCACATCCTGACTGATGGCAGCCCATTCTTGCATAATCAATGCTTGGAGTTTGTCCGAATTTGTGGGTTTTTGTTTGTCCACCCGCCTCTTGAGGATTGACCACAAGTTCTCAATGGGATTAAGGTCTGGGGAGTTTCCTGGCCATGGACCCAAAATGTCGATGTTTTGTTCCCCGAGCCACTTAGTTATCACTTATGGCAAGGTGCTCCATCATGCTGGAAAAGGCATTGTTCGTCACCAAACTGTTCTTGGATGGTTGGGAGAAGTTGCTCTCGGAAGATGTGTTGGTACCATTCTTTATTCATGGCTGTGTTGTGAGTGAGCCCACTCCCTTCGCTGAGAAGCAACCCCACACATGAATGGTCTCAGGATTCTTTACTGTTGGCATGACACAGGACTGATGGTAGCGCTCACCTTGTCTTCTCCGGACAAGCTTTTTTCCGGATGCCCCAAACAATCGGAAAGGGGATTCATCAGAGAAAATGACTTTACCCCAGTCCTCAGCAGTCCAATCCCTGTACCTTTTGCAGAATATCAGTCTGTCCCTGATGTTTTTCCTGGAGAGAAGTGGCTTCCTCGCTGCCCTTCTTGACACCAGGCCATCCTCCAAAAGTCTTTGTCTCACTGTGCGTGCAGATGCACTCACACCTGCCTGTTGCTATTCCTGAGCAAGCTCTGCACTGGTGGTACCCCGATCCCGCAGCTGAATCAACTTTAGGAGATGGTCCTGGCGCTTGATGGACTTTCTTGGGCGCCCTGAAGCCTTCTTCACAACAATTGAACCTCTCTCCTTTAAGTTCTTGATGATCTGATAAATGGTTGATTTAGGTGCAATCTCACTAGCAGCAATATCCTTGCCTGTGAAGCCCTTTTTGTGCAAAGCAATGATGACGGCACGTGTTTCCTTGCAGGTAACCATGGTTAACAGAGGAAGAACAATGATTTCAATCACCACCTTACCTTTTAAAGCTTCCTGTCTGTTATTTTAACTCAATCAGCATGACAGAGTGATCTCCAGCCTTGTCCTCGTCAACACTCTCACCTGTGTTAACGAGAGAATCACTGACATGATGTCAGCTGGTCCTTTTGTGGCAGGCCTGAAATGCAGTGGAAATGTTTTTTGGGGATTAAGTTCATTTTCATGGCAAAGAGGGACTTTGCAATTAATTGCAATTCATCTGATCACTCTTCATAACGTTCTGCAGTATTTGCAAATTGCCATCATAAAAACTGAGGCAGCAGACTTTGTGAAAATTTATATTTGTGTCATTCTCAAAACTTTTGACCACGACTGTAGTTTAAATAATATATTTGAGAGGAGAAGGCGTTCGACCAATGTGAGACAAGGTGCATCCAAAAATCATAAAACCATTTGAAAGGAATAGGTGCAACCCTTGCTCACGATTAAATATTGAATTATTTATTTTCTATTTCTGCTTAAAAACATGACAGTCCTTTTTATGTTTTCTTTCTTGTCTTACAGTGGCAAGAAATGAGACGATGACTGGATCAAGGCCGAGGACCGGGTTTCTCCTGTTTAACCTCTACTTTATGCGCAAATGTCTTCCTCACTCTCCCTTCACATTTATCACTGTCAATCATAAATGGTTGGCCAAATTCGTCATTTTCTACCATTGAAACATTCATGGAGCATCAGCATGCCAACCATTTGATCTCAATCAGTTTCATGAGAATATTCATTTAGATCTTCTTGATATACAGTGAGCTAAAGTATTACAAGAATTACAATTTTTGTTTTGTTTTGGCTCTACTCCAGCACTCCAGGATTTGAAATGATACAATGACTATGAGGTTAAAGTGCAGCCTGTCATCTTTAATTTGAGGGTATTTCCATCCATATCTGGTGAACCGTTTAGAAATTACAGCACTTTTTGTGCATAGTCCCCCCATTTTAGGGGACCAAAAGTATTGTGATACATTCATTTATGTGTATTAAAGTAGTCAGAAGTTGAGTATTTTTGTATTTTATGTTTGAATTGATTCATTTTACTATGTTATGAAATATATATGTTTAATTTCACTCTTTAGCCTATGTCTATTTCTATAACACAATGCACATAGCTAATTATCTTATGGAGTAGATACACTAATATTTACTGTATAGACTGTTAATTTGCAAATTACATAGTCTATGGGCTCCAGATCAAACGTGTTGGTCTTTCAGCCAAAGCACCCCATATAGAAGCAATCAGTTGATATAATAAAGAACACACATAAAAAATCAGGCTATATGAATCAGACAGTAGTAGGTCAGATGGTTGAAAATCACAGAAGATTCATATCGTGATTTGAAATTGCAATGTTAACAGTAGGCAAAAATCATCTTGTGGTCTTCCTATTTGTTGTTAGTGACGCTCTCCAGTCTCCACTGCCGTGGTTCTGAACTCGCCACGGCATGCCTTGCATTTCTCCCGCACTAGCTAGCAGTAGCTGTCCGTGGTCCTGGAATAAAAGGCGCACAGGTTAACATACACAGTTCTTCATTTTATCTGTACCTTTTACAATATAGTTAAGCTACAACATTCTGTTTGGAACAAATGAATGCAAATCTGAGACTTAAAGGTCACTTGTTTCCTTCTGTCTTTCTACTGGAACAATGTTAGTTCAATGCATAAAGGTACTGGATCATTTCGTTCCAAATGCCACCCTATTCCCTTGAAAGTGCACTACTTTTGACCCAGGAACATAGTCCAATGTTGATATATTAGTTATGAGCAGTGGATTGGGCTGATCAACTTTAGTACTTAGTGAATGTCTTATGAGAAAATAATCATCAAAAGTGATGAGAATGTTGCATTTTGGAAAGCATTTCGGCCGACTGATCTTGAACTTCGCAATTCATATCCAAGTTTATTATAGGCCTTTAGCTAGGCTATATATTAAAATAACAGGCCTACGTGTATATCAACATAGCTTATATATATATTGATTATATATACAGTATATATAATGCTATTACGTATATTACTTTACCTGCATTTTTTTCTGTTGAATATATGCCTACCCCTGAGTCATATTGACATGCAGCATGTTTAGCGCATGGAGACAGACCGTCTATCTGCTTGGCCTCTAGGCTAGTTGTCCGTGGAAAGGTCATGGAATCCCTCAAAATATATTTGTGTTGTTTTTTGTAGCTCAGGTTTATGGCTTGGCACAAATAATATTTTGCATGAATCAGACATAATTATGCAATCCCATACCCCTGGTGGCCATGGGGTGCTCAGTAGCGCCACCCACAGTCGACTTTTTCCCAAATGTTGATGATTTTTTAATCAAGAATAGATGAACATATCCGAACGTTATTTGACATGAAGGTTTAGTAAGGGGACCTTATTAAATCTTAAGAATCACACATTTCAAGCTTAAATAGTTATGACTTAAATAGTTTTTCCTTAGGAAGGCAGATAAAGCACATATGCAAAACGAATGGAATCACTTTTCACCCAGTGCAAACTGTGCCCACCCAAACGAACACCTTCAGTCTGTGATAGATTCCTCGTCATCAGAGCTGTAGTGGATGCTGTCATAGATGTCATCTAGGTCCTCTTCCAGGAGGTCATCTATGAAGTTATCTTCTAGGTGGGAGGTATCTTGGCCCATAGCTTTGCTGTATATCAGTTTGACAGAGTCCTGGTGTCTTCTGAGGCTACTGAATCTTCTCTGAAGCATGGAGAAGAGACCTCTGCTCCCAGCTTCCGACTGATTCAATTGCCAGCCTAACACCAACAATCGTAATGTGTAGGGTAAATACAATGAAGTATTCCTTAAATACAATAGCAATTACAGGGTGCCAACATTTACATTTACATTTTAGTCATTTAGCAGACGCTCTTATCCAGAGCGACTTACAGTTAGTGAGTGCATACATTTTCATACTGGCCCCCCGTGGGAAACGAACCCACAACCCTGGCGTTGTAAGCGCCATGCTCTACCAACTGAGCTACAGGGGACAACAATTCAATTGTACATACTAATGAAAGTTCACCTACTTTGCCTGCTTAGGTCAAGTGCCACATGTGAAGCAAGGCTCCGATTCCCTCTTTAGGCTTTCCCAGTGCTGCTTGACTTCCTTTAGGCCAATTAACTCTTCCTCCTTCAGCCGTCTCAGGAGCATCACCCGGTCAAATACTATTTTCTTTGTGGGTAGGTCAGCTGTAAATTCATAAGAATGCAATGTTGATTTGTAACTTTAATGGTAGTGCTGTCTGTGTTTGCGCAACTGAACAAACACAGATAGCAAAACAGAAACATAGTTATTGTGACACACAAACCTACTACTTACTTTGTCCATGCAGCTCCCAAGGCCATGCATGAAGGTCTGCGGAAAGGATCTCATCTGCAGATGGTATTGCTGAATCTGGCAGCTGTCAATTTGGCCTTTCCTTCCAATATTTGTCTACGCAGGGGATGTCGTCTCTTGCATCCATCTGTCATCAAAACAAAAGGAGAATGGAATTATTTGTTAAATTGCATGGCTTTGAAATGAAAGAGAAATGAAGTGTGTGCAATTCAATATTCATGAAATGTAATAAACCTGTCTGACGGTAGAGGTTCTGTTTCCTTTGTTTGATGCTAAGAAACAGGACTTCAATTGTTCTCTATAGTACCTGGGGACCATCCATGTTCTCAGCTGTTTCCTCTGAAATACAATAAATCCATAAATTAACAATATATGTCCCACGGTGAGTAGTTGCACTCACTTCCTGGAGGAACATATGGCCTGCAAAGGTTTTTGTAACAAATTATTTGTTATGTGATGGGTGAGTGAGTGAGCCCAATGCATAACCCCCAACCTGGAGGACCAGGGAATGTTTTGTCTGCCTCATACCCTTCGACCTGTCCGGCTTGAATGCACCTGCCGGTGGAATACACCCTCTCTTGCTTAGCTCTCAGGGTCATTGGAGTACGCAAGCCTCTCCACCACGTCAAGGTGACAGTCCAGGAGAGTTACATTTAGGATTCTTTTTTATTTGTATTAATTTACCTGTATTAGCCCATTGCTGAACTTCCGTTGTCCAGAGTCTCATCGCCTACACCCATATCACTCTTCAAATTTCCGAGAGTCTGGGTCTCCTCCTGGATTTTTGCTGTTGTCTGAGAATTATGACAAAAATAAAACTGAATAATTAATTGTTTAAAAATACATTAAATGCATAGATATAATACTTTACATTTACATTTACATTTACGTCATTTAGCAGACGCTCTTATCCAGAGCGACTTACAAATTGGTGCATTCACCCTATAGCCAGTGGGATAACCACTTTACAATATGTGTTTTTTTTTTTGTTTGTTTTTTTTTGGGGGGGGGGGGGGGGGGGGGTGGTGGCGGGGGGGTAGAAGGATTACTTTATCCTATCCCAGGTATTCCTTAAAGAGGTGGGGTTTCAAATGTCTCCGGAAGGTGGTGAGTGACTCCGCTGTCCTGGCGTCGTGAGGGAGCTTGTTCCACCATTGGGGTGCCAGAGCAGCGAACAGTTTTGACTGGGCTGAGCGGGAACTATGCTTCCGCAGAGGAAGGGGAGCCAGCAGGCCAGAGGTGGATGAACGCAATGCCCTCGTTTGGGTGTAGGGACTGATCAGAGCCTGAAGGTACAGAGGTGCCGATCCCCTCACAGCTCCATAGGCAAGCACCATGGTCTTGTAACAGATGCGAGCTTCAACTGGAAGCCAGTGGAGTGTGCGGAGGAGCGGGGTGACGTGAGAGAACTTGGGAAGGTTGAACACCAGACGGGCTGCGGCATTCTGGATGAGTTGTAGGGGTTTAATGGCACAGGCAGGGAGCCCAGCCAACAGCGAGTTGCAGTAATCCAGACGGGAGATGACAAGTGCCTGGATTAGGACCTGTGCCGCTTCCTGTGTAAGGCAGGGTCGTACTCTCCGAATGTTGTAGAGCATGAACCTGCAGGATCGGGTCACTACTTCTAAAATAATATACCTTCTAACACAATATACCTTCAAGTATCTTCTGGACAATGTTCTGTCCAGGTTCTTCTGTTCCACCCCATGGCCTGGATGGATACCATGTCTGTTCTTGCTAGAAAAGCCAAATAGAACTCCTTATTCCAGATAAGTGCTGACATAGCTGAATAGAACAACCTTAAACAAATAGTTTACCTCCTTTGGACATTTGCTTGGAACAGATTGCAGCCCTCGACAAGCAGATGTTCCCTTGTTCCACTTCCTCCCCCAGAGTTGTGCCAGCTCCTTCCTGATTCCGTCCTCCCCACTTAATCTTAATTTACATCAAAAATAATATTGACTTAATATTGCAATTATGTGAATAACAAACATCTAAATGGGAAGCCTTGTTAAGGACTGACGCTGGAAATTCTCTTTCAACAGTTTAATAAAGAAAAACTTACCTCGCATTTCAA
This sequence comes from Coregonus lavaretus, assembly GCF_964263955.1. Lineage (NCBI taxonomy): Eukaryota > Metazoa > Chordata > Actinopteri > Salmoniformes > Salmonidae > Coregonus > Coregonus lavaretus. The sequence goes on along the minus strand of NC_140007.1, from coordinate 9,743,729 downwards.
ACGATGTGCCTTTGCATGCATGATGGAAAGAAGTGGCTTCATGTCCAGAAGAGTGGCGAGCTCTGGACAATGAAGGGCAACTTTGGTCAAGTATGGCCAAAATTTGCAGATCACATCCGTACACATTAATTGTATGTTCCTGCTGCCAGACAACTCCTTCTGCAAGAACAGTGGGTACGCAAAGATCTCTCCACACATCATGTTGAGGCTCCTCAGAAGTATTCCGTGGCGGCAGACGGCAACTTCAAGTCCCTCTTGATCAAGTTTGTAGTTTGTTTTCCTTGACGACTTTAGCTGCTGTCCACTGGGATGCTCCACATACCCCTTTTCCATAACCCTAGACAAGGAAGTAGAAGAGTATAGGTTGAACACTTTTGGGGGAGCGAGGCGTTAACGGGACAGTGGTTAGGTTTTTCAAATCTAGCTGAGGGCGCTGAGCTACCCCTGGTGTTCGCTACAATGGAGATCAGAAGTGGGAGATTGTCAAAAAGAAGCACTTGTAAAGTGTGTTGCATTTGGGACAGTGAAGCGTGGGGACACATTCTGAATGGAGGGAGTGGTGTGTCGTGACGTGACTTACTTTAATGTATGACTGTTACTTATCGAATCACCTAACTATGTTTAATTATCACTCGATTAAATTAATTATGTAACAATTAACTCATTAGGAATTTGGGGCACCACCGAATAAGTTGTTTAACGAGTTACCATCTCCCGAATTAAACTCATAGAAGATATGTTATATAACGATAAGTCACTTATCAAATAATTACCTCTTATCAGTCTCATTCTGAACATCGCATAATCCTTGAAACTGCAAGAACCCTAACCTTATTGATGAATCAGCAATACACAAATTGGCTTAATTATTTATTTACTAACTAACTAAATAATAACACAATACAAACACACATAGGTTATTTATTACTAACGGAATACAATGAAAACAGGTCCCTAGTGGACTGGACTAACAATCGCATGACTGCTTGGGTAGAAGGAGGATCAGAGTGGAAGGGAGAGACAGAGATTCAAACTATCGTGGTTACTTTGGAGACTATGCTCACAGTAATCACAATACTTATGCACCCTAATAACGCTCATTCGGATTAGAAATGCAACATGTATTTACGTGTAGCTGTCCTCGATAGTTGAGTTGATGATATAGGACTCTGGTTTTCCCACCAGAGATCCCAATGTCCTTGGTAGAGTTTCTGGTCGTAGTGCTGCTTAGGATGGATACTACAGATGTACCAGCGGTTGTCTGAGAGGGATTGTCCTTCCCACTTCATGTCTTTAGTGAAAGTTCTCTAGACAACTATACATGCCAGCTGCAGACTGACATGATAAGGTCTAGTTCATTGTCTTCTAATTAAATAACTTACAACAATACTATAAACAAAACGTACTATAATTCACTATGGCTGACTGGATTTGAGTTAAAGCAGGGCAAGTGCATAGTGTTGCCAGCAAAGCAGGTGAAAGCCAACGCAAAAGTAGCATGAGTACTTATGTTGTAAAGAGCAGGAAATATTGGATGGAAGAGGGGCATAGCAGGACAGTGGTGCAGGAGGCTAACACATACTGTAGCAAGAGACCTGAAGTTAACGTAGTTGTTGTACTGGAAATACATTTTGTTACAACGGTATGTGTAACATAACTTTAACATATTGTTAACCTGAAGTCATACATTGGTAAAGCTGAGTATAATTTATTGTTACCCTGCCAAAGAAGTCAGTTCGCTGCTCCAAAATCTGCATAAACGCCAGATAGGACATTCCTGTGGCTGACACTTTCAGCTCCTCAAAAGAGCTGAACAGATCTACCTGGTATATGGTGTCACAGTTGACAGTGGCAGGCCAGTACCCATTCTTTATCAGATCTGCCAGGTTTGCTGTCCAGGTGCTAAGACAGGTTGTGCAGGTCAGCACAGGCACTGTGACATTGTAGCGACTTTGAGGAAAGAAATGTACAGTCTGAATTAATGTCGTTTTACATTGCGTTGCTACATCACTGTTTGGTTCTTGTAGATATTGCACGTACTGTACCATTTATTCCTACGAGGATGATATGTTTCCCAGGGCCAACATGGATGGGGCTTGTCAGGCAACCACATATCACCTCTGGTACGTCCAATGGTAAGAAACAATCTAGGGACAATATTTTATACAACAATAAACAAGAATACATTTTAACTTTGATATAATACATTCAGCCACGAAAAAATATAAAAACACACCCTGTTCATGAAGTGCATATTTGCCATCACTGTGGAGAGATATGGCTGTGGTTGGAGGAAGGGGCGTGTAGAATCCCGCGATCATGGACTCTGTTGTGCAAGAGGAACTTTGCATGTGTAGAGACATTGCAGTCTTCGCAGTAAAGCTGTTTCGGCAGACAGTCTCTACATTGCAGAATAGCCGTTTTCACATTGCATGCTTCTGAGAAGCATGCTCTGCAGCCAGCAGAGAATCTACGATCTCAGGCTTGGACTCCCTCCACCTATCCGGTGAGAGTTCCTTCTTCACACTTCAACTGTGTGATGCACCAGGTACAGCAGGATTTGCACACTCAGGGTCTTCTAAGTCAGCAAGGAGGATGTTAATTTCTCAATGAAGTATTGCATTTTTGAAAACACAATAAAAACGGAATAAATAATATTTAAAATATAATTCATCTTTTAAATCGCACATAGGGCTGTAAGTAGGTGACAGCAAATATATCTCTGCAGAATCTATGGTGTGACAAGCAAAAACCTCAGCTTTGATTCTACAGTAAATTAAATTACAGGGCAGACCAAAATATTGAGTATTAAGTCTAAAATGGAATATCACACAATAGAACATGATTCCATCGTCGAAAAGAAATTCTGAATGTTCTTAAAACAGCAAAAACACACTGAGTGTACAAAACAGACTGACCAGGTGAAAGCTATGATCCCTTATTGATGTCACTTGTTAAATCCACTTCAGTGTAGATGAAGGGGAGGAGACAGGCTAAAGGAGGATGTTTAAGCCTTGAAACAATTGAGACATGGATTGTGTATGTGTGCCATTCAGAGGGTCAATGGGCAAGACAAAATATGTAAGTGCCTTTGAACGGGGTGTGGTAGTAGGTGCCAGGCGCACCGGTTTGTGTCAAGAACTACAGCGTTCCTGGGTTTTTCACGATCAACAGTTTCCCGTGTGTATCAAGAATGGTCCACCACCCAAAGGACATCCAGCCAACTTGCCACAACTGTGGGAAGCATCCCTGTGGAACGCTTTCGACACCTTGTAGAGTCCATGCCCTGACGAATTGAGGCTGTTCTGAGGGCAAAGGGGAGTGCAACTCAATATTAGGAATGTTTTGTACACTCAGTGTATTTTGACTACAGAGTAAACTCTCCTCAAAGGCAAATGCTTCCAGCTTCCACAATTACAGACAGTGGTTGCAAAAGGAAAGACACTGTGTAAACATTCCAATAGTGGATTTGAATGAATTCAGCTAAGACTAATTCCATAATGTGGAATGGCAGATTGCTTCATATTGAAGGAAATGTACAGGAAAAAGCCCTGCCAGGATTTTGTTATTGCAGTCCTCTACAGAAGGATTTGGACAGTGATGCTAAAATGTTGAATTTGTCTCTATACTCCAGCATTTTGAATTGCATCGTCAAGAAGGAACCTGCAAGTAAGCATTTCGTTGGATGGTGTTACCATCTGTATCCAGTACATACGACTAATACAACTTGCAACTAGCCCCACCATTTGACGATGTCATAAGTATTTAGACACATTTCATGTATGGATTAAAGTTGTCAAAAGTTTAGTATTTGGACCCATATTCCTAGAACACAATGACTACATCAAGCTTGTGAATCTACAAACTTGTTGGATACATTTACAGCTTGTTTTGGTTGTGTTTCAGATTATATTGCGCCCAATAGGAACTGAATGGTGAATAATTTGTGTCATTTTGTAGTCACTTTTATTGTAAGTAGGGCGGCAGGTAGCTTAGTGGTTAAGAGCGTAGTGCCAGTAACCGAAAGGTCGCTGGTTCTAATCCCCGAGCCGACTAGGAGAAAAATCTGTCGATGTGCTGCTCCTGTAAGTCGCTCTGGATAAGAGCGTCTGCTAAATGACTAAAAATGTAAATGTAAAAATGTAAGTAAGGGGGGGGGGGTCTAGATATATAAAGTGTTTTCATTTCTAAATAGTAAATCAGATATGTCTGAAAATACCCTAAAATAAAAGGTGACATTCTGTACTGTAACCTCATATCAAACATTTGATCTCAAATCCGAAATTCTGGAGAATAGAGCCACATTTAAAAATGTTGCATCACTGTCAAAATAAATATGTAGTGTAGTATAATTCAGTAACACCAAGATGACCCCAATTTTGACAGTGAAACAATTTATACATACCTATTTCTTCATCAATGCTGAAAACTGGTCCTTGTCTCTAAAATGAGATATGCAAAAAAGGATCAGATTTAAAGGGGCATTCAGCAGTTGATACAGCCATTTTTGGACTTATATTAATGATATGTACCCATTGATTCTTGAAGATTATAACTTATTAATGCCTCATGAGTTTAATTCAACTGTCATACCCCATCAGAACCCAAAATATAAGCTTGTTTTACACAAACTAAAATGCTTGTTTTAGTCAAATGTTTGCAAACAAAGTAAATGTTTAAAAAAACACTGTATAGCCTTAAAACATGGTTAAAACTGTTATTTTAATATAATTGATGGTAAGTTATTGCATCCATAGCTCTGTCTATAAATTGAAAGTGGTTACATTTCCCCAACCCCATCACTCAACTTTTTACCAAAACAGGGGAGCTTTTTACCAAAATCGGGAAGGGGAGTGAGCTTTGTTATTGTTTCAACTACCGATTACGGCTTTAATAAATTTTTTGAAAAAAGGCCACTGAATAACAAGGAATTGTATAGATGAATCTATTAAAATCGCTCATCAATGCCTGATTCTTCCCCCTCAGTGACTGGCCCAAAAGTTTGCACTAGTCTGGCTCTTGATGTACTGGCCCTTATTTTCACCTAAGGTGAAGTGATTTGTCAGCTGAGGAAAGGCACCTGCAGTAGACCCACGTTCTGGCTCACTCACACAGCTAACATGTGTAGATGTTCACAAGGATGCTAACAAGTGCACCCTTATGCCTCATGCTCAATGTGCAATATCATTGATGCCCGTGATCAGGTCATATCACTGAGTCTACGTTTAAATTTAAATTTGTGCCATGTGGGCTCTACTTTGACAAACAAATTGCAATGATAAATCATAATGCTGTGGTGCTGGGTGTGTGTTGGGAATATTTGTGCACGTATGGGAGTTATAGGGGTTACATTACCGGTAATGTATGACTTGTTACATTACCGGTTCTGGGTTGAGCTCCTCAGCCAGCCTTTTTGCCTCGTTATTGGCCTCTTCCAGTTGGGCTTGTGGGTCCTTCTCTTGGTTGAGCTCCTCAGCAAGCTGTTCTGCCTTTTTACTGGCCTCATCCAGATGGTCTTGGAGGCCATACCATCTCAAAAGAAACATAAAGAGACAACTTCCAATCCTAACACATTCCTTCACATAGTAACCTCCCGTGTCTATGAGAAAAGCTGCATGTCATTGATAGCTGTGTGTTTTACTATGTCCTGCACATAACTAAAGGTCTTCATCCTCCTCCACACGCACACTGACTGATCTACAAATCACTTTGCATTACAAATAAATATGTATTATTACTTGCAGATCAGTCAGTCTGTCACCATTTACCAACAATGCATTATTACTCTGTCACTTTCTTTTTCATGTTGTTCTATGACATGTGTGCAACTCCAGTCCTTAAAGGCTACAGTGTCTGCAAGTTTCGGCTCCTCCCTTGTACATGAACAATCAATTTAGATCATTGACTAGTTAGGACCTCATCTCACCCGATTGTCTATGTCTTAACAGGATTTGATCAACTCCTTTATGTCCCTCCTAGGGTCCCTCTGTCCTTCTTCCAAGGAGAAGTCACAAGATGAATACAGATTGAGTGGCAATGTGTATTTCTTTGAAGATGCTAAGAGGAAAAAGGTGAATATATAGCCTAACTATAGGTGGCTAATATAATAAGTGAGAATGATATCCAAATATATGCAAGTAATGCAACAAAAATATCCACATATTCTATGTTGTCTATGCAACTTTCTTAATTCACCTTAGCTACGTTATTGTTGACCTTAGCTATATTGTTGGCCAACAATATTTTAAGACTACAATGACAGAATACATTTCCCCAAATGTTATATGAAAAAAAAAAAATTGGTATTGATGAACAATGGCAAGGCTGCTATGGTATTTTCAGTTACATTCTTGTCAATAAAAACGGTTTACACGTTTGTTTTTTGTAAGAAATATATGGAACTACAACCGAATAAAAAACCATTAGCCATCATGCATTGCTTAAATTCATTATATTCTGAATAGTCTGTTCAGAAAAACGGAAAACAGTACATATAGGCATTCAACTACAATGTTTGAATGAAGATTAAATAAAGACAAAATATCAGTATATTCATAACGTAAAAAATTTGGGGGAATTGTAGACTAGGGCCCGGAAAAAATGTGTCCTTTTATAACGCATTTCTTGCAATTCTACATCATTTTACATGACTGAATCTTTTTTATTACCGCACAAATGATCGAAATGACAGGCTACTTTGACACTGACAAACTGAGAATCTGAGATCAATAAAAACGACATTGTTTTGAATCCAGGTCTAAGTGTGTGAAGACACACATATTGTACAATATAAGGAGGAAATTATATTCCCAAAAAAAACTTTCCAGTTTCACTGACGATGAGGTGCAACTCACTCACCAGCGACCGCCGATGTGCTCGTGCCAAAAGCCTATCTCTCGCTTGTTTTAGCTAACTTTGTAAAACAATGCTGTTCTCTCAATAGGCCTATTTGGAAGATAAAATATTTAGGTAGCCTACAGACAGATTAGTATTCTCTTTTCAGCTGGAGCCATTTGCTATCCAACCTGTGTTTTCCCGCGATTTTAATTGAAATATTGCAAAAGGCTGTTTTGGCTGCATGCTGTTCAATGACAGATTTGAAGCGCGTTCCCGACTCGGCTATAATTTGTAATTGGGCTACACACAATCCACAGCTAGGCTATGAAAAAAAAGCTATTAATACTCTGTGGCTAAATTATAGGTCTACTCCTGGTGTAGTATTCAGAGTTATTTCATTTTAGTGAATCTCACTGTAGTTATGTGAGAGATTCAGGCGCCCTTCTCTCTGACACAACAGTAATGGCCACGCTTGGTCAGTCTTTAGGCTAGCCTACAATGTTGCACAAACCATAAACCCGGCCAGCCCAACACAAATCAATTAGAATACCAGGCACGTTTTCACATTACGTTTATTAGGAGGCAGGAGAATTACAGAGGAGGCAACTCGAATTAACATTGATCGCTTTTAACCTGAAAAACCGAAGTAGGGTCTCCGCTCAGGCGTCTTGTTTTTTTCTACGCCTGCTATGTTAGGTTAGGTGAGTGGTTGAACTGATGGTTTCATTGGAAGGGTGAGTTATTCTGCACTAAGGTAATTTCCACATAAGCAAATAATTAAAATCGTTGAACGTTTATGATTTCCCAGTTTTTTTATGATGGGAGGAGTCGAGCAAATTACCAAATAATCTCAGAAAAATAATTTTGAATAATTTTGATGGATTGACAGTACTGAGGATGCATTGTTTTGGGGCCAATGAAAACACCTGGCGTCAGATCACGTCTGTTCGTTCTCTGGTCTGTCAAATCGGTTGGTAAAATTCTGAACATGAGCCTGTTTTACGACAGTTTTGATAATTTAATGAAATTATAATTGAAGACTACTTAAATACACGTCTATACATCTATTCAGATAGTTGTCAAATATTTAATTGATACAATTATAAGGGTGGTGAAAGATAAACGTTTCTGGCTAACTAACTTTAGCTAGCCATTGATACTTTGCTACTCTAGCTAGCAAGCTAAAGAAAATACTAAAAAGTATCTCTGAGCTAGCTAACATCTGCTAACTTAGCTAGCTAACGTTACTGCATAGTTGAATGTTTAGAAACTCATTTTTAAGTTGACTAAATAGTCACATTTCTACTAGCTAGCTATAATTCAAAATGTCAGTGAAAATAAGTGTAGCTCGCGCGGTAGTAGTTGTATTTTGGATCTCATGTGAAGTGAGTTGACATAGAGTAGCGAGCGTTGCTATGAGATGCGGGAGGTGAATTGATCAATCAGAGCGGGAAAAGTAGCTTGTTAGCTAAATCAATGGGCTGATGTCTGGCTAACGTTAGCCTCTTCCTCGGTAAACAGACAAATAGCTAGCTTTGTTGAATTTGAAACTAGTTGTGTTATTGTTCAAGCCTGACATTAATAATCTGTTTCTCTCCTCAACAGGAATGTCGATGTCTTTGGCTTGTAAAACCATTCATATGTCACCTGCACCTGGGCAGTACAACCCAGATCCTGTCGAGTTGATCGCAAGCCAAAATGGGTGTGTTCCAAACAATCAAGGCCAGATTTTGGGCACTGAGCTCAACCTGATGGAGATGACAGAAGTGGAGTACACCCATCTTCAGCACATCATCCAGTCACACATGGAGGCACAGGTTTCTGATCCAGAGGGATCTGGAGATACCCGGTTCAACACTACCATATTTACTGTGGGCAGCCCCGCACCCCAACCTATGACCACAAACTGTGAGGCTGAATACCCAACAAGGTCTCCCCAGAACTCCCCACCTGATGCCACATCAACTTCAAATGATGAGCAGCAGTACGCCCTCGGCAGCTCGAACCAGAGTGGACATGTTGACATCCAGGAAATTAAAATGGTACAGGTCAGCGACGGGAACGTTATATCTGGAGAAAGGACACCCACCACTTGCGGAGAAGTCCTCGGCTCCGTGTTGGCTAAAGTCAGGAGTGCAGTGGATGCAACCGGGGAATGTGGCTTTGAAGCATACAACAACGGTAGCGCACAGCTACTGTCCAGGCCAAATCCACCCGCCCGAGTTCGCTTGGAGAAGAGGTTCAACTGCACCCCCAGAGAACAGGACGCGCAATCAGCTGCTCTTAGCAAGTACGTTTTTATCCCTCAATTTTGAGTGATGATAATGTATACTTTGTTTATAGCTGTACATTCTCTACAGGACTAAAAACACGTTTGTCTTTCTGCTACAGTGTTTTGACAATGCTACATCAGTCCAATGAGGCGCAAGAAGCAGCAATCCATCCACAACTGCAGAAGTGGGTGAGGTCAGATCGGGGCTACCCAATTGAGGTGTCATACCCATATGGAAGCATGTTCAACCCCATCGCTGGCACCCGTCAAGTATGAGCAACATACTACTGATGTTACTAATAAATCGAGATGTAATTGTTTTCTATTGTTACGAGGAAGACATTCAGTGCTATGTTTTAACAAGTCTTCTATTCCTAGGGGTTTGGGAATGTCCTTCAAAATCTTGAACCCAATAAGCATCAAGGGTTGATCATTCCAAAGAACTTCACATTCAGCTACCGGCAAGACAAGATGACTGACAAAGTGCCATGCGTCAACCGCCCCAACCCAACAGAGGAGCAACTTTGGGTGAAGGTGGAAGGTATGTACGTGTCAGTATGTTCACTGTTTAGCTTGATTTTGAGAGCACTCATAACAAAACTGCATGTACATTCTCTCTCTATCTCAGTATGTCTCATTTGTTTATCTTCTCCAAATTCAGCATGCTTCTCCAAATTCAGCATGCTTCTCATGGCTATGTCATGTACTGTAGTATTGCTGAACAAAACATCAGTTTTTTCGAACTCTTAACACCCTCTGTATCTCTTTCAGATGATGCTCTGGCGAGGCCTGCACCCACTGCTAAACTTGGTAGGACCTGTGGCCCCCGTATTGGCAAGGCCCCCCCCGGTGTCGTCCCAGACTCAGCGGCAGGAAGAGCAGCTGGAGGAGCAGGCACCAGAAAGAGAGTAGGACCTCCAGTGGAAAGTAGCCAGCGCAGAGAGAGGCACAACAGCAAGGAGCGGGAACGCAGGTAATCAGATACACACTTGTGCGTACTGTCACACTCAGACACACAAACTGTTTACTCTTGATCATTAACATTCAGACCCAAAATGCACAGCATACTAAACCTTAACCATAAAAGAGCAAACTTAGTACACACCTCAAACCTTTTACTTGGGTATAGGAGGAGGATTCGCATCTGCTGTGATGAGCTTAATGTGCTGGCGCCGTTCTGCAACAATGAGACTGATAAAGCCACCACCCTGCAATGGACCACCGCTTTCCTCAAGTACATCCGAGAGGTGTATGGGGACTCCATTAAACAGGTGTGCCTGACTTAAGTTGATAGGCCCTATATGGTATGATCTCATCAACAGCAGGGCTCGACATTAACGCTTGTCCTCTTGTCCGGGACAAGTCAAAGAAAAATAGTTGATCAAGAAGAATATACATTTCAAACAATTAATCCGATCAGAGGCCAAAATTGGAATAATATTTTTTTTTAAATCATGTACATAAATAAAAAAGTGTATGTCAAAGTGTAGGTGATATGCATATTGGCTACAACCTCATGTCCAAACCGATGCTGACATGAGGGAGGCGCCAGAAAATGTAGCCAAACTTTAATGAGACTTTTAATTACATAAATATAGGCTAAACGCCAGTCATGTTTGACAATTATAATGAAGGATAATTAACATTAACGTCTAAAGGATTGATTCTGTTGAAATACTCGCGGCATGGTTCATTCAGATCAAATGGTCACAGGACCGGAGAGTGAAGGACCGTGCCTGTTGCGCACCGCACATCACCCACTCTGAATCTGAGCAGAGGCGGTCAGCATTTTGAAACTATTTACCCATAAACTTAATTGTTTAAAACCTGGAAGTTTTATGTAATTTTATGAAGCATGTCTTACCTTGTTTACAACCATAGAAATGTTGAGGGAATTATTTTATAAACACTTAATATGCCGTTGAAACCAGCATTTTTCTCATGTTCTATTGGTTTTCAAATCAACTTAATTTTATTGTCCAGCAGCCAAAGGCACAATCCTAGTCATATACAGTGCATTCGGAAAGTATTCAGACCCCTTGACTTTTTCCACATTTTGTTACATAACAGCCTTATTCTAAAATGTATTCAATTGTTTTTCCCCCTCATCAATCTACACACACTAGCCCATAATGACAAAGCAAAAACAGGTTTTTAGACATTTTTGCAAATGTATTAAAAATAATAATTCCTTTGACCTCATGGCTTAGTTTTTGCTCTGACATGCACTGTCAATTGTGGGACCTTATATAGACAGGTGTGTGCCTTTCCAAATCATGTCCAATCAATTGAATTTACCACAGGTGGACTCCAATCAAGTTGTAGAAACATCTCAAAGATGATCAATGGAAACAGGATGCACCTGAGCTCAATTTTGAGTCTCATAGCAAAGGGTCTGAATACGTATGCAAATACAATTAAAAGCGTCCCGTGACTGTGCACCTCCCATTTATACACACAAAATTGTTCATTTAATCCATTTTAGAATAAGGCTGTAACGTAACAAAATGTGGAAAAAGTCAAGGGGTCTGAATACTTTCCGAATGCCTTGTAAGTAACCCATGCTATTTGATGCATCTTTAGATCTCCCCTCTTTCTTAATTTCTAACTGATATTTTCATCCGCTCACACATGCGGTACGCTTTTGAGAATGGTGTTTTCCCGCAATTGCATTTTGGAACATTCCTGCGTAGCCTACAGCCAAGTGCGCATCGTTGAGCTTATAATATGAAGAAATAAAACTTTATCCGCATTTTAAGATAAATGGTCTTATCTCTTACATCAGCCTCATTGTAGGGCTAGGTGATATGACCTACAAATCATAGATATCTTTTCTTTCAAACTTATGGGCGATTTACGATATCTCTATTTATTTTTCTTTAAATAAGCTTTGTTCTACAATTAAAGGTAAAATACACTGCATTTCAAACAGTCAGCAATAATCTAATGAATTCAGGGCCTTCCACAATCATAAGACCCATTAATAATGTAATTCATTTATCCTAAGAAATGTACCCTGCTTTTTTGCAATAATCACTGATCTGGTTTTCAAGACAGTCTATGAAAATGCAGTTTTTGTTACAAATTTAACCAGAACCATGCATAATGCACATTCACTAATAATGACCAACTTCTGGTAGCAGGCATTATAGAAAATGAACACAGGTCTCATAAGCAATCTCTCAAGCATAAGCCCACGTGCTAGTGAGTAGCCAGCTAATCTTGATATTTAAAGTCTAGCCAACTTGGATCTAGTATTTGCTAGCTAACAAGGTAAAACAGTTTAATTGTTATGAACGCACCCTTCTGTCCTCAAACTGTTTGAACAGCATGCTAGCCTGTCCACTTTGTTCAGATGTTGAAATCAAGTGGCCTACCTTATTTCTCAGAATGAGAACGAGTTGGCAATTCCTTTATATAATTGTTTTTTATGCTCACATTTATAAAAACAGACTAGATAGCTAGTATAACAGTCTGGCTAAAATGCTGCTAATGCCGTGCGCAACAAAAACGGAGCATTCATTTTCCAGAATCAATGTTCATTCATACTCTGGGGGGGATAAGTGACTTGAGCTTTTGGACAAGTAAAAAATCTTTCCCACTTGAGTCTAAAAAAGTGAATGTCAAGCCCTGAACATACATATTATTGTGTCATGCTGCTGTAGTGTCCTGAGGTACCATAGAGCAGGGTTTCCCAAACTCCGTCCTGGTGCCCCCCCTTGGTGCACATTTTTGTTTTTGCCCTAGCACTACACAGCGGATTAAAATAATCAAAGCTTGATGATTAGTTGGTTATTTGAGTCCGCTGTGTAGTGCTAGGGCAAAAAACAAAACATACAACTAGGAGGCCCCAGGACCGAGTTTGGGAAACCCTGCCAAAGAGTGCTATTCTCCTGTGGCGACTTTCTCCTCTCCCTCAGGATTTCCAGAGCACGTTCTGTGGTAAGACTGGTCAGCGGATCAAGCCTAGCAGTGCCTCAGGCCAGGTCATGGTCTGCCAGGAGACCGCAGAGCCACCAAGCGACCCACAGGCATCGGAGCAATGAAACAACCTCTTTAGCCGGGTGCACACTACAGGATTTTGGCCACGATTTAGCTGTCCCAGACAAGTTTTTGAGATCGGAGACAAAATCCCCATGTCGTTGCCTACTAGTGGCGCGCAGCCATCACTGACGCTCGTTTAATGTGAGTGGGTCAAAGACGCAATCTGAGGGCTACCGATCTCATCTTTGAGCAGTCCCAGATGTCCCAATATTTACAAACAGGTTTGGTTTTATCGGCACAAAATCTGCAAGGACAATCTCAAAAACTTGTCTGGGACAGCTAAATCGAAGCCAGAATCATGTAGTGTACACCCGGCTTTAGAGTTACTACACCTATTTAATAATTATTCTATTTATTATAAAATTATTTTACCCAAGAGTAGCTCTACTCCCATCAGGTTTGGCTTTGGAATTTTAGCTGTCAGAAAAGCATCAGGTATTGCCAAAGACACACATCCATTTGATTGTTTTTTGCAGCAAGAAAAATTAGTTAGGTGTTCTGTTTATTCCTTTATCTCAACACCTTGACATATTATTGTACCTCAATGTGATTATTAACCCCCTTAACAGGGCATGTACTCAAACATGTAATTTTCCATCTTCATCATTTGGCCATCATCTTTTCTCAGATTTCCTCAATTTTATTTTGATATAAAATGGCTTGATAGTTCAACTGATATTTCAAATGAGCTTCACTTCCAAACCTCATGAATAACAATAATTAAAACGGGGGAAGGTTTTACATTTTGGACCATGTAAGTAACATACCAACATTTTGACTGAGGGTCTGGGTTATACAATGCAAGTTTAACTGCACTACAGGGCTCCTATAGATCAGGTTACTGTGGAAGGAAGGAGATATGTTTTATATACAACTTTACATAATTGTGATTCTGAGGCAACAAACCTTTTTCAACAAAAAAAAGAGTGCTTTACTGAATGCCGTGCACAGGTGGCACTGTTTCTCTAGCATAGAAGAGTTGATGAAAATGTGATCCCCTCACTAGATTACAGTTGAGTTATTCTTAATCGTATGTGCATCTTTGAAATGTAATATTTTTACTATATTTTTTTGTGTTTTATACAGGTTTGTTTAGTACTCCTGGCAGCAGTAAATACACTAAATGTATATTGTTCAATGATGCTTCACTCTGTATATACAACTCTGTTCAAAAGTTGTTTTGTATGTTATTGTGACTGTTTTTCATATTACCCTACTTATATTGGAAATTTGAAAAATAAATGTGACAATTTACTTGTTTTTGGTTAGTGTTTATCTACTGATTGTTTTAGTGCATTAACATTCAGTTGGTTAACTTGATATGTAGAAAAGAGTAATGTTTTACTGAAAAGTGGCTTTATTTGTTTTTTCTTACAACATGGTGCTGTAGCATCTTACTGTACATACAACAGTCACCCACAAATAATAAATAGTATTTAAAGTCATGTATATTTAATAGTTACAGCACCGGTACATAGTGGATGTGGTCATTACAAAATAAAAAAAGATAAAGAACACATTGTTAATGAGTTATTCTACAATTACAATTTCTGATGCATCCACAACATTTTTTATTTTCAAAACATATTGGAAGGGGAGATTTTAAAATCAAACATGTAATCATGAAAAGTGAAACAAAAGAGAGAAAAAAAGAAACTGACAACAATAAAACTTTACAAACTGCTTTAAAAAAAAAAAACGAGTCTAGCAAGAGTTGTAAAATACTGTGGTTGCATCAATATACAAAATATCTGGGCACTTAGGTTTCTTCATTGCCTGTTACGGTACACACAAAGCTCCTTGGCAGAGACTTCACTTTGCTCACTGGCACATATCTTCCTATTTTACATTTCGTAAGCTTGTCCTGTGCGGTAACACCCGCGGTCTAAGCAGAAAGGACCTTGACACATACACATTCACTGCAAGGACAATCACAGTTGTAGTGTTTTGGAGAGTTATCTTCCATGGGGGGGTGGGGGGGGTGGGGGGGGGGGGGGGATGTGACGCAAGATGATAAGGGAGTGAAAGACCATACAGTGAGGGAAAAAAGTATTTGATCCCCTACTGATTTTGTACGTTTGCCCACTGACAAAGACATGATCAGTCTATAATTTTAATGGTAGGTTTATTTGAACAGTGAGAGACAGAATAACAACAACAAAATCCAGAAAAATGCATGTCAGAAATATTATAAATTGATTTGCATTTTAATGAGGGAAATAAGTATTTGACCCCTCTGCAAAACATGACTTAGTACTTGGTGGCAAAACCCTTGTTGGCAATCACAGAGGTCAGATGTTTCTTGTAGTTGGCCACCGGGTTTGCACACATCTCATGAGGCATTTTGTCCCACTCCTCTCTGCAGATCTTCTCCAAGTCATAAAGGTTTCGAGGCTGACGTTTGGCAACTCGAACCTTCAGCTCCCTCCACAGAATTTCTATGGGATTAAGGTCTGGAGACTGGCTAGGCCACTCCAGGACCTTAATGTGCCTCTTCTTGAGCCACTCCTTTGTTGCCTTGGCCGTGTGTTTTGGGTCATTGTCATGCTGGAATACCCATCCACAACCCATTTTCAATGCCCTGGCTGAGGGAAGGAGGTTCTCACCCAAGATTTTACGGTACATGGCCCCGTCCATCGTCCCTTTGATGCGGCTAAGTCCCCTTAGCAGAAAAACACCCCCAAAGCATAATGTTTCCACCTCCATGTTTGACGGTGAGATGGTGTTCTTGGGGTCATAGGCAGCATTCCTCCTCCTCCAAACACAGTGAGTTGAGTTGATGGCAAAGAGCTCGATTTTGGTCTCATCTGACCACAACACTTTCACCCAGTTCTCCTCTGAATCATTTAGATGTTCATTGGCAAACTTCAAATGGGCCTGTATATGTGCTTTCTTGAGCAGGGGGACCTTGCGGGCGCTGCAGGATTTCAGTCCTTCACGGTGTAGTGTGTTACCAATTGTTTTCTTGGTGACTATGGTCCCAGCTGCCTTGAGATCCTTGACAAGATCCTCCCGTGTAGTTCTGGGCTGATTCCTCACCGTTCTCATGATCATTGCAACTCCACGAGGTGAGATCTTGCATGGAGCCCCAGGCCGAGGGAGATTGACAGTTATTTTGTGTTTCTTCCATTTGCGAATAATCACACCAACTGTTGTAACCTTCTCACCAAGCTGCTTGGCGATGGTCTTGTAGCCCATTCCAGCCTTGTGTAGGTCTACAATCTTGTCCCTGACATCATTGGAGAGCTCTTTGGTCTTGGCCATTGTGGAGAGTTTGGAATCTGATTGATTGATTGCTTCTGTGGACAGGCGTCTTTTATACAGGTAACAAGCTGAGATTAGGAGCACTCCCTTTAAGAGTGTGCTCCTAATCTCAGCTCGTTACCTGTATAAAAGACACCTGGGAGCCAGAAATCTTTCTGATTGAGAGAGGGTCAAATACTTATTTCCCTCATTAAAATGCAAATCAATTTATAAAATTTTTGACATGCGTTTTTCTGGATTTTTTTGTTGTTATTATGTCTCTCACAGTTCAAATAAACCTACCATTCAAAGTATAGACTGATCATGTCTTTGTCAGTTGGCAAATGTACAAAATCAGCAGGGGATCAAATACTTTTTTCCCTCACTGTAAGTACATATTTTTTACAAACAAATGGTTTTGAAAAATAATGGCCTATAAGCACTTTTCCAGTAAAGTTGTTTTTCAGTCTTTTTTATTTTCATTAAATTGTTATTCACTTTTGATGGTATTTGGAGCAATGCAGGTGTTTTCTAGCGCTCTTGTGAAATGTTTACTCAGCTTTGTCCACTTCATAGATAGGTGGAGTCTTGATTTTTAGTCTCTCAGTTTGTTTCTTTGTTTTCCCAAACTGCTGTTTTCCTTCTTTTAACACTTGGGATGTTCTTCTCTTCCTCAAAATAAATCTCACATCTGTTGTTACTGTTCCTGTCTTGTTTTAAATACATTAAAGAGGACATTATGTGACTCCTTTCTCTCCTCTCCTCCTCCTCTTCCTCCTCTTTTCTCCTCCCAGGGGTGGCTGCTTACGGGATGAGGGAAGTCATGTTTAATGGTTCTTGGGATTGGAGGTTTTCCCATGGACATTTGCCCCCTGGCAGGCAGTAGTGTCACAGATTCCTGGGGAGCCCGAGTGCCCTGTCCTTCCTGTCCTACCTGCCTCTCCGGGCTCTCCTGGATCTCCTGGGGATCCGTCACGCCCGTCTTTGACGATTCCAAATACTCCTGGGATACCTATGGGCACAGAAACAGTATAGGGAATGAGCCAAGTCTCCTAACAAGTACGCACTGATTCAAACACAGAGGGGAAACCTGCACTACTCTCAAATATAAGCTCAGATGTCCCACAAAGAAGGGTTTCGTGGCAAAGACAGTATACTGATACAACTCCCCTTGGCTACCCTTTAACTTTTATCATTCTAGCCCAAACCACACTCACTGTGAATGCACAGTGAATAAACTGTCATACCTTGGTATCCTTGGTCTCCAATGGGCCCTTCGATGGCTTTTCCGATGGGTCCCTTGTCACCCTGTTCACCAAGATCACCTGTGGAAGAGACGGAAAACAATGTTACAAAAAAAAGGAAATCTATTGGCTATGAGAACTGCAATATGCCCAACATATTAGAGATGGTCACCCCTGTCTGTACACTTCTAATGAGACTTACAGTACGTTCTGTGCTGCAAAGTAAGTCCATTGCTCTGTGCTGATCACATGGGCAGACATTTTGAGCTGTATGTTTCTCGGCATGGCCCTGTGCATCTCCTGCTACTTACCTCTGGGACCGGGGTCTCCTAGGTCTCCAGACAGTCCTCTGTAGCCAGGAGGTCCACGGGAGCCGGGGTGACCGATAGACCCGGTCTCGCCTGGCTTCCCTGGAGGTCCGGCAGCGCCGGGGCGACCCACTTGGCCAGGGGACAGGGGTCTTCTGAGGTTGGCAGCCAGCTGTGCAATCTGATCTGAGAGAGAGAGGACAGAGGAACAGAAATTTGCAAACATATTCACTTTTTGGTAATTTAAAGAAAGACAAGGGCACTACACCCTACAGCCCTTTTGATCTCGAAAATCCTCACCATCAATCATAGATCCACACAATTCTCTGATGTGCTGTTCGCTTGCCAGTTTACCCTGAAAACAGAGGCAGAGAAGACAGACATTTCATTCAGCAGGTGTCATCAATGACAGTTCAGTCAATCTGAGGCATTCTCGGCGCAGGGACACCAACTTGCCAAGTTTACAGGGATCGAAGTACAGCATTACCCATAGTTACTCAGAGGTTACTCACGGGAACACCAATCTTGCCAGCGATTCCGGGCAGACCCTGTTCACCCTGAAAGCCCATGAGGCCTGGTTTCCCAGGAACCCCTCTGGCTCCGAGCTCTCCCTGTGGTCCCACCACGCCCTTGGGTCCCAGCTCTCCACGCTTCCCAGACTGTAAGCACACAAAAAAACGAAATCAAATGAACAGCTCTTGTGTTCACTCAGTAAATGTCAAACAGAGTTAAATTCAGTGGAGGTGTTCAGTTGTGAGGGAAGAAAGTGTAGCATCTTGATCTGAGGGAATCAGACAGCTCAATTGTTGCTGGTTCAGTAGTTAATTTGAGGTAATTTGTTCCCAGAATAAGAAACAACCTGACTTGTCAAAGGGCTTTCGAAAAGTAAACACTGTAGTTGTGTAGCTTGAGAACATCAGTGTGGGGGTGTACATATGTCTCACTTGATAATTAATTTAATGAACAAAACAACAATTCCTAAGTGTGAGAGTTGCTGTAGCTAGCATCAGTTAGCGTTAGCGAGCCACATCAGTGTCTTGGCTGTAATTGCATTAATTGTGAGCTAAACTGTGCTGCAGCTTAGCATGGCTCCCTTCTCCCCTGTGGGGATGGCAGATAGTGGGCTAAGAAATCGTACAGCAGGCTAATCTATCCAGCTAATCCTGGAATGTGAGCTGGGATCCCGTGCAATTAGTTAGTGTGTTGCAGTCTGGCCTTGGCACCAGCACTTAGTGCCAACACCAAATCTCTGGCAACACATCAGAGAGAAAAGATAGAGAGGGGAGAGAGACCATAATTAGGGAAAGAGCAGCTAAAGATGTTGTGTAAGATAGTGATAAAGGGGACAATGATAGACTGGTCTAGTATGCCCAACTAAGTAGGGTTTTTGACTGTACGCCTAGTGAATATGATCACAATCGTTGTGGTCGTTATCTAGAGGGACAAACCTGCCAGTAAAATATGTGTCAATGAATGGAGTTGGGATCCAAGACCTAGGGATCTATTCAATCAGGTCCGCTTTAGCAGACATCTGCATAGTTGTTGTTTTGACGGTGTCGGAGGTGGAACTGAGTTAGAGCTGTCAAATCCACAAGTGGCTCCCACTGCACGGAGTTGCAGTAACAGAAATCCCATGTAGCCTTGTTTACAAGTTGGAACACTGGAATGTGAGATGTAATCTACACCTCCATTAGGATGATAGAAATCCTCATTATTTTGTTGAATGATTTTTCAATTTGAGCGTCATTATTTATATATAGCTTACATTTTCTCATTCTGAACTTCTAACTGGAGTGGGGCTGGTGTTGCTTTGTGACAACGATCACAAGCGCAGCTGCTCACCGATCTGACCGCTCCAACACAGTTCCACCTCTGACTCCACCAAAACATCCACAATGCGGGTGTCTGCTATCGCCGGTTAATGGTTGATCTGATTGAATTTAGGCCCTAAACATATTGTGGTTGTCAAACATACATTCAACACTGACAAGGATTCGCTCCACAGTTTGGATAAAGATATTATTACTCACCTCTCCTTTTTGGCCAACTGGACCAAATGGACCCTGAAAATGAGCAAAACATTGTTGACAAATAAGACAAAAGAAATGGGATGACACACGTTTGCATGCTAATTGAATGTATATTAATTTGACTAAACTTAAAATATGAAAGATAACTTACAGGTTCTCCATTTTCCCCGGGCAAACCATCAGCTCCTGCCACGCCCTGAACAGAAAACAAAATAATAATTTGTTTATGCTACTTAGTGGTTATAATTGTTCCTTTTGCTTTTCAAGCCTGAGTGAATATTTGAATAACAATAATTGGGTGTGCATGGAAGCTTGCATAGAAAATATCATGTCCATGTTTCGTTATGTAGCTAGAAAAGTCAAATACACACAAATATACTTCCATAATGAGCCCATAAAACCATATTCCCACCTCTTTAACCTTTCCCATTATCAATGGCAATGGCAAGATTCTCTCTGAACCCTTTAAGAGACAGGGTAACCCCATGAGCACACTGAATGAAGACAGTGGGAAGGGGGTTTCTATGGTAATATAATTATTTGACCCCTACTGTAGGAAGCTACAAGTGAAGTACATGTGTACTTACCATGTCTCCTTTAGGGCCTGATGCTCCGACTGGACCCTGCAGGAGAAACAGAATGAGAGCGAGAGAGAGAGAGAGAGAGAGAGAGAGGGGGGAATAAAAGCCAGTGGTTGTGGAGACCAGAAGCAGAGGGCATTGCTCCATAGATGGCAGACTGTGTGCGCTGAGTGAGATGCAGGGGGGGATGGAGGGAGGTGTGCTGGGTTGTGGAGTGGGGCAGCCCAGGAGCTGGATAAAGCCAGGCTTTGTTCTGCCCTCGGCTCCTGAACAGGAGGCTGCTTTCTTACCTCTCTCCTGGGTACAGTATGAATACACACCACTAGGGCTGGAGTGAGTGAGCCCACACTGCCCAGGTTATGACTATATACTGCTCTGATCTAAATGGGTGTGGCAGGAGGAGCTATGTGTGTGCATGTTTGTGTGTAGTCCAATATTGGGTTAGTTGGTCAATAACTCTAATCTGTCTTTAAAGGCATAGCTACAAATAAAAGGCCTTGTTTATTCCCAGAAGGACATCAGTGGAGTGTAAAGGGATGCTTGGGCTTGGAACCAGATGGTGAACTGTTCAAATCCCCGGGGTGGACATCACTGTTGGTCCCTTCAGCGGTCGTTGGCCAGCAACCATTCTGTTCGGGGTCATACTCACCCTCTCACCAAATCCGCCGCGGATTCCGGTTGGTCCGGGAAGACCAGGGTCCCCCAGAGCCCCCTTTATTCCCTGTTGAACATGACATAGACACCATCAGAAGACCTCCAACACATGACACAGAATTTCATTCAGGGATTGTCCAGAAAGGATGTATCCCATCATGCCACTGACCTGGAAGCCTTTGCTGCCCTGAACCCCGATGTTGCCCACTGGTCCGATGCCCCCCTGGGAAATACATAACATTATGTTAGCATAACAAGAAGTACATGAGGGCCTGCAGACACAGGAAGTACATTTCCGTTTTGGAAACCCTGGTGTAGAGCATGATAATCACTTTTATATCCTGGCTGTATCCTGCATTCCCTCCCTCTAGGGTTCTGATAGGGAACCAAAGACAAAACCCCCTCTGTGTCTCTGACCCTCTTTCATCCATCCCTCTTTGATACATTCCTGTCTTCCCCACTGCCTCCATCTAACTGGAGGGGAATAGCTATACACAGTTTATTAGGTACACCCCTCTAGTACCGAGTCAGACCCCACTTTGCCTCCAGAACAGCCTGAATTCTTCGGGGCACGGAAACGTTGCTCAATTGGTATCAAGGGACCTAACGTGTGCCAAGAAAACATTCCCCACACCATTACACCACTGCCACCAGCCTGTACCATCGACACCAGGCAGGATGGGGCCATGGACTCATGCTGCTTATGCCATATCCTGACTCTGCCATCAGCATGACGCAACAGGATTCGTCGGACCAGGCAATGTTTTTCTACTCCTCAATTGTCCAGTGTTGGTGATTGCGTGCCCACTGGTTCCGCTTCTTCTTGTTTAGGAGTGTAACCCGGTGTGGTCGTCTGCTGCAATAGCCCATCCGTGACAAGGACCGATGAGTTGTGCGTTCCAAGATGCCGTTCTGCACGCCACTGTTGTACTGCGCCGTTATTTGCCTGTTTGTGGCTCACCTGTTAGCTTGCACGATTCTTGCCATTCTCCTTCAACCTCTCATCAACAAGCTAGCGCTGACTGGTTGCTTTTTGTTTGGCACACCATTCTCAGGAAACCCTAGACACTGTCGTGCGTGAATTCTAAAATTCTAAAATACAGGAACCGGTGCGCCTGGCACCGATGATCATACCACGCTCAGGTCACTTATTTTGCCCATTCTAACGTTCAATCGAACAGTAAGTGAATGCCTCGATGCCTGTCTGCCTGCTTTATATAGCAAGCCATGGCCACGTGACTCACTGTCTGTAGAAGCAAATCATTTTAGTGAACGGGGTGGTGTACCAAATAGACTGGCCACTGAGTGTATATAGTGTGAATATACACTCCCCTCCAGATTTATTTGGACAGTGAAGCTAAAATATGTACATTTGTCTCTATACTCCAGCATTTTGGATTTGAGATCAAATGTTTCATATGATGCGACAGTACAGAATGTCACCTTTTATTTGAGGGTATTTTCATACTGTTTTACCGTTTACATTTTAGTTTTATCCAGAGCAATTAGGGTTAAGTGCCTTGCTCAAGGCTCAGGGATTCGAACCAGATAATCTCTTAACTCCTGTTATTGGTAATGGTGAGATGCTAGCATTTTTTGGGGGGGTATGATCTTTGTTCCTCTGTACCTTTCTCACTCATGTTGTACGTTGCTTTCCAACAGTCTCCTAGTTAATCACAAACTATTGTGTTTTAACCATTGAACTAATAAGGGAAGTTTTCATCCTTATCCTCTCTCAATCAACATACTGTATATTCAAACAAGCAATAACATGATGGATAAAACGTGTAACACCATCTTATTTCACTTGCTAATGTCCACATGAAAACAATACAAGTAATCCAGCAATTTATGATTGATATTTTATGGGCAAGAAGCTTTGGAACTGAAAATGAATGTCACATCCAAACTTTACGGAAAGAGTTGAGTGTTGTTGGCAGTTGAAATCCTTCTAATAATGCCTCTGTGCTCTTGTTTCATTTCAGCCTTGTTGTAAGCATAATGGGAGAGAATGAGAGAGCAGCAGACTCATCAATAGGTAATGTGGTAATACACTACATGAAAGTAGGTGGACACCTGCTCGTCAAACATATCATTCCAAAATCATGGGCATTAATATGGAGTTGGTCCCCCCTTTGCTGCTATAACAGCCTCCACTCTTCTGGGAAGGCTTTCCACTAGATGTTGGACTATTGCTGCGGGGACTTGCTTCCATTCAGCCACAAGAGCATTAGTGAGGTCAGACACTGATGTTGGGCGATTAGGCCTGGCTCGCAATCGGCGTTCCAATTCATCCCAAAGGTGTTTGACGGGTTGAGGTCAGGGCTCTGTGCAGGCCAGTCAAGTTCTTCCAGACCGATCTCGACAAATCATTTCTGTATGGACCTCGCTTTGTGCACGGGGGCATAGTCATGCTGAAACAGGAAAGGGCCTTCCCCAAACTGTTGCCACAAAGTTGGAAGCCCAGAATCGTCTAGTATGTCATTGTATGTCATTGTATGCTGTAGCGTTAAGATTTCCCTTCACTGGAACTAAGGGGCCTAACCCAAACCTTGAGAAACAGACCCAGACCATTATTCCTCCTCCACCAAACTTTACAGCTGGCACTATGCATTCGGGCACTATGGCATCCGCCAAACCCTGTCCGTCGGACTGCCAGAAGGTGAAGCGTGATTCATCACTCCAGAGAACGCGTTTTTACTGCTCCAGAGTCCAATGGCGGCGAGCTTTACACCACTCCAGCCGACGCTTGGCATTGCGCATGGTGATGCTCGGCCATGGAAACCCATTTCATGAAGCTCCTCACGAACAGTTCTTGTGATGACGTTGCTTCCTTAGGCAGTTTCCATGTCCCAATAACAGCACTTACAGTTGACCGGGGCAGCTCTAGCAGGGCAGATATTTGACACTCTGTTTTGACCATACTTTCTAATGGTCAGGAAAAAAACGTTATTCTGCTATGTTGACTACTATTCTGATTGGTAATAAAACAAATAAAAACATTTTTTATTGTCACACACACCAGATAGGCACAGTGAAATGTGTTGTTTTACAACAAATTAGGGTTAAGTGCCTTGCTCAAGGGCACAGCGACAGATTTTTCACCTTGTCGGCTCCAGGATTCAAACCAGTGACTTTTCGGTTACTTGCCGAACACTCTAACCAGTACACTACCTGCCGCCCTGGTACATGGCTCCACTCTACCTACTGCCATCTCAACAGGTGGACGCTGCCATGTTTCCATGGATACGGAATTGAACTTTGACCTAGACTACTTACAGCCACACCTCTGGGTCCCGCCTCGCCCCTCTCTCCTGGGATACCAATGTCGCCCTGTGGGAGGAGTCAGATGATGGTGCAGGCAGGTGAGAGGAGCTGATACACCACAACTGCATTGTAACAAAACAACCCACAACACAGACACCCACAAAATACCCCACTGCCCCAGAAGCCCATCAGATACATACAGGAATACCTGGCTCTCCAGACGGCCCTGCCTCTCCCATCTCTCCTGGGTTGCCCTGGGAAGGAAAGGGTTAACAGAAGGGTTATGTGGTGGCTTATCTTCACTGCCATTGGCTTAATGGTTCCTCTGATTGTATGATGTAATTTGTGACACCATTGTGTGTATTTCCTCTGAAAGTGTGATGTAGTTTGTGACATTACTGTCTGTATGGTTCCAATGGGCACGTTCTTGACAGATCTTACAACACCTGGATAGGTATTTTAAGTATTAGCTAACCACGTCATATGTTTTAGCAATCTGGTTCCTGACGGCTCAGTTGATGAAGTGCCACGCAACCATTGGTTGATGCATGCAACGTCTTAGCAGAGAACCTTTGATTGTAATTGATATCACATAATTGGTGACATCACTGTCTGTATGATTTATCTGATTGTATGATACAATTTGTGACATCATTGGCTGTATGACATCACAGTACACATCTATGACATCACTGTCTGTTTCTTTGATCCTATACTCCGAGTCGATATTCACGTAATAAGAATTAATCCCCCTTGACCACGGCCACAAATTGGGGAAAACAAACATTCTTTCCATTTGACCCCCATTGTAAAAGAGACTTCGTTGTCGATTTTTTGTTATACACAAAAAACTAAACATACCGAAAAGCTGCTGTGTTGTTCAATGTACATGTAACCAGGTCAAAAATCCCGACCTACGGTTCACAGTGCTCCAGCATAGGGAAATAGAGGCGGTGAGAAGAGCCCTGTGGCTTCAGGCTATTGAGCATGGGAGAGTGGGAAATGTGAGGACCCGGTGTTCAAGTAGGCTACACGTAGCTGTGTGTGGAAAACATTTAATCACAGGTAAGACATTTAACTTGTTTAGTACAGTCTGTTTGTAACGCCACTCACTACTTGTAGCTGTATAGTCTGTTTGTTTGTGTTGTTGGTCTTGGCTAGCTTAATGATCCGGTCGGTAGCTAGCTAGCACTCACTCACTCACGTGGCTGCTAGCATCATTATGAAAAGGGGCATGAGGGAAGCCCTACAATATTATGTTTTTCTAAGTAGTGAGAACGCTAGGGAGCAGGCAATGTTGAAAAGTAATCTTTAGACATGTTGTACTTTTCTTAAATGTAGTTTTGTAATTGACTAAAACAAGCAGACAACAAGAAAATTGCGTTTGAAAAAGGTCAAGATGTTGCCGTGAGCCAATGGAGTAACCTAGGTAACCACAGGTTGTTTTCCCCACAGGCGGGTTATATCTAATACCGACTGGGTCTATGATATCAGTTGTGACATCATTAGCTGTATGATTCCATCTTTTGATTGCATAATATCGTTGTGACCTCTGGCTTTATGACATCACTAAGAAAATAGCATAGATTTACATAGTTATTACTTCTAAACAAAAACACTTTTTTGTTCTCATATGCTTACAATGTTGTTTTGATTATTGCTTTTACAGTCACTAAAATTACATTTGGTTGTGATAGTTGCAAAATACCTATTTTGGATGCAGCAGTTGTGAGCTAGAATGCTATTGCTCATTGACATAGGCTGTAGCCAAAGAGCCATTTTACTGGTTGAAGTTGAAGTGTTTTAAAAAAAGTATAATGCAGTTGATTTACAACAATGACACAAACATTATATTAAGCAGGACATTCATACAAGCCTTACAATTCAATTATAATCAAAAAGTAGTGTGAAATGCACTCATAAGCAACATGTAAATGGAGGCTTTTTTTGCTGGCAGTCTATGAGAACTCCCCCATGTTTTCCCCCACGGTGTGGAAATAGTGAATAGCGACTTGCGGTTTAACCATATAATTACATATTAGAACTCCATAATTTAATATGATCTCTGCGGTGGTGATAACTATGATATCCTTCTCTTTATGGCCCCATTGTATACATCATATCCTTGTCTTTATGAAATCACTGTCTTCATGACCTGGTTATGCATTGTTGTCATACTCACAACTCCTCCTTTGGCTCCCTTTGTGCCAGCCTTTCCTTGTAAACCCTGAAACACAGACATAGAAACATGACTCTGGGGTAGTGTCCACAGTAGTACTATGATTCTATGGGACTTGGGCTTAGTAAACACACTGTGGGAGACTGAGTTAGATATGATTGTGTGGTCATTAGAATGTGTAAGAGAATTAGAGTGTGTGTGTTTAAGGGCATCTCCTAGTAGGATAAAGTGGGACAGATAATGGCCAACTGTACACAGTGGGACGCTAGATAATGGCATGCTTTACACAGCAGCTACGGCTACGGGGAGAGAGACACACTGGGTTTGATACTCACAGGAAGGCCGTTGGGTCCTTTCTCACCGGGTACCCCATTCCGTCCGGCGTCGCCCTGGCAATGTAGAGAAACACTGTCACTATGACATCAGCCACACCCACCGTGGGCTCATGGGAAACGTCAGTAGAGCAGAGAGCATTTTGGGAGAAAAGGGCGCCACTTTACCTTCTCGCCGTCCAGTCCCTGGGTGCCATCTTTCCCATCTCTGCCAGGGATGCCCTGCGGAGGAGAGGAACACTCTGTTGGTCAGGGGTCCGAGATCTGCAATATCTGTTTTCATTAGAGATTTGCATTTCATTAGAGATGTGTATTTTAAGAGATTTGTATTTTAAGACTTACAGGCTCCCCTTTGGGACCTGCTCCCCCGGGAACTCCCTTTGGACCAATTTTGCCCTGTTGAGAAATGACAAGGAACAATGTTACATTACCTGAAATGAACAGTTTGTAGCGCAACATTAGATCCTTTACAATCCCTTGTACTCACACCATTTACCATTTACCATCACATGACTGTTTAGTCTGCTATTTCATTAGGGATTAGAGTTGCCTGCAAAGAGGATGTTCATTCAGACATGCAAATATCAATACAAAAATATACAGTATATGTGTATTATTTACTCACAATCTCTCCCTTTGGCCCTCTAAATCCCTCTGGTCCTTTCTCTCCAGCATCACCCTGGAATTATCAAATGACACACACAGAGCTTTTTATTGATGGGACCAATGGCAGACACTTAACACAATGACATAAACACCAGTGCCGAAGTGAGGTACGAGTTATACACTACTCAACAGATAGTACAAACAAGGAGAGACTCACTGTCTTGCCGATGACACCAGCAATACCAGGTTTGCCTCGGAAACCAGGTAAACCCTAAAAAGAGAAATGAAAGAGAGACAGTAGATGCATTACAATCAGGAAAACTGACAACGTTTCCACTGCAGCCTATTGAAATGCTGGTCTGTAAGTTCCAGACAGAAGACAGAGGTCTGAGACAACGACATTCAGAGGCGTGGTACTCACCCTGTCTCCTACTGCCCCCATCGGGCCCTGAAGTCCTCTCAAACCACGAGGACCCTGGGAAAAAACACCACAGGATGGTTAAGAACCAATCAGAATCGATCACATCCACCATAAGAACCAATCAGAACAATCAACACTGCATAGCATTCACACATCAGGCCCAGGGCAGAAAGTAATGGACAATCTAAACAAACAGCCAACAGATAAAAATGGCTGTGTTTTGAGCCATATTAGGTGACATCCCTAACCTGCAGGCCCACAGTGCCGGGAATACCAGGAGGACCAGATGGGCCAGCATCACCCTGGGAGAGACAACAGGACACGCAGTTAACAACAGGTATTTCACATCTGGATTAACACTTCAGACTAGTAAATGTTTCTCCTCCCTGAGTTTCATTCTTATTGATCTCACCTTCTCTCCATCTTTCCCGAGCTCTCCCTTATCTCCTTTGTGACCTGTGTGACCCTAAATGAAGAGAGAGAGGATGGAAGGAAAGACAAAGAAGAAGCAGGGAAACATATTTAGAGAGGGATGGCGAGAGATATAATAATAATAATAATAATAATATGCCATTTATCAGACGCTTTTATCCAAAGCGACTTACAGTCATAGAGAAAGACAAAGAGGGGTAGATGATGAGAATGGGAGAGGGGGAGATACAACAGTTAGTTTTGCTGTCATGTTCCTGGGGGAAAGTGTCATTTGAAGAGCACACATGTCAGAGCTTTAAAAGTCACAATCAGTAAGGTAGAGCAACAATGTCCTGTACCCACCTTGAATCCAGGCATTCCTGGGGGTCCGGAGGGACCAGGAGGACAGATGGCAGGACACTATAAAGGGGAAAGTCAACACCGCATTAGGCAAAGGCATGTAGTAAATATAATGTCCCATTGCTGTTTAATGTTGGGCATAGCAATGCAGCACAGTACAGGGTTGATGTACTTCAATGTGTTGGGTCTGAAAAAATGTCCTGACACTTACCAGCAGATCTCCACTGCCATCAGGGAGAGCCCCAGGAAGACCCTTAGAGAGGTAGAGAATGAAGTTTAGATTTAAATATAAATGAATGTGTAACATTTCATCAGGCAAGCCGACGGATGAATTATTTCTTTCTTTAAGCATTTCTTCACCCCACATCTGTGTGGCCATGCATATCCATCCCTGACTGATGGCAGCAATAGCAATTTCACTAAGGTGGAGAATCAACAGATAATGTAGATGTTCTGTACTTACTGGGGGTCCATCAGGGCCGGGAGGCCCAGGCAATCCTGCAAGGCCCTCAGGGCCCTGGGAGAGAGGCAAAGGAACACACAGGTTAGAGTCAATCAATCAACATGATCATTTGCATATAAACTGTACCAAAATCACTGCATAGATTTACATTGCCCCTACCCTCATCATGTTAAACTAAAGGAAATCAAAGCTGACTATCCATTGCTGAACCTCTAATCAGCGTCTCTGATAAGAAGCTCAACTGAAATCATGCCTCATCACGATCACGCCAATCAGTCCTGGTTCTCTCTCCAGGGGTCTTTCCCCACTCCACTCCCAAGAGATGAGATCTTACGCTGGGGTAGCTCACTAACAAGGACCCCATCCACTCATGGACGTTTGGATTCTCCCACTTGACAACTGTAAGCGGTCATTGATGCTTGAGTCTATCTGAGGTGTTTATGTAAAAAGGATTGGATTGGAGAGACATGCCTGTCTTGTCTGTCTCAGGGGTCTCTAGCCCTGGTCCTGGAGTGATACTGCTTCTGGTACTGCAGATTTTACTTGTCATTCAGTAGTTAAACATTTAACTTGCCAACTTGATTACTTCGTCATGAATTACCAGTGAGTCCACTAGATACCCAGTAGTGGCAGTCAAAGAGGGCATTAAGTGTAAGTGTATATTTCCCTGATTTCTGTCTGTTGTACATCTTTCTTAATTGGGATTGATTCATTAATGAATTGGTCTTAACACTCACTGCTGGTCCCTGTGGCCCGATTCCGCCCGCAAGCCCATTGGCTCCTGGTGGCCCCTGGAAACAATAGAAATGGGTTGGGTGAGAGCACACACACCCCCACACACACACACATGCATAACTATAAGAAGTCACATATAGACATGCGAAAAATATCTACGCACACACACATAAAAGCAAAGTGCCAACATAAGAAAACTGTTTATGATCATCTGTACTCACTGGAGCTCCTGGTCTCCCTCTGCCCTAAGGAAGACAGGGGAAGGCATATTAAGACATACATACACACCAGACAACTTATGAACCATCGTGTCATAACAAGCTGATGTTATAATGGTTAAAATGTATAGGTGTAATTGAAGATGTGTGACAGTATACCGAATGTAAACACTAGGTATAGGTATGTTTGTTATAGATACACAGCTGTGTGTGTTTGTGTTATGTTATAACTGGGAACATTTGTGTGTGTGTCTTATAGGTAGGGCCCACCATTTTTCTTGACCATGTGACCCGACCAGGAAACACTCTGGGCCCTAGTTATGGATTTAGCTGTTGACAGGTGAGTGTGTGTAATCAACAATATCTCTATTTCTAGTGATCAGTCTGGTGTAATAGAGGTTATGAATATGGACCGGTGATATAGGCTACGTTGATATCTATTGGTGGAAGATGTAACAGTACTTACAGGAGGTCCACCTGGCCCGGGAGGTCCAGCATCGCCCTGTAGAGACAAAGACACACAACCCCTTAGACAACTTCAACAGATACAATGAAACATGAGACTAGGTGGGAACTAGGTTAAAAACCTAAAACATTATTTGCATGTTATATACGTGTTTCGAGGTCTTTGGGAGGGGATGACATGTGTCAGCATTGAGTCATGTATCAGTGAGCCAAAACTAGTGCAACTGCCTTGGTCCAAATAGGTGGGAAACGATCCAAATTATTACATTATTATAAAGATGTTACAAATGTAAACTACATACCCTTTTCCTATGCTGAAAAGTGCTGCAGTGACCTGATATGACCCACAGCAAGAGTCTAATAAAGATGTACCCCCCCCCCCCCCCCGATACACTCCTTATTTTATGTCCCTTTTCCTGTCTACTCTTTCACCCCTCCCTCCCTGTTTCCTCTGTCTTTCCCCATTGCCCCCCTCCTTTGCCCTCCGACCCCTCCTCTGTCCCCACCACATTCCATCTCAGCTGTGTTTGGGCTGTTGGTGTGGTGTGAGGGAGAAAAAGAATCACAATCAGACTTAACACAGTGGTGTCATGGCAACCCACACTGCATTCCTCACTGTTCCAACTGACTTTACAGTGGATGAGTGTAGACTAGACTGCTGCACTAACACACACACACACACACAGTTAGACACGCACAGACACTGTTGCACGCACTCAAGCACATAAATGCACGCACACATACACAGCACTTAGGCGCGCATGCACCTGCACACGAGCACGTATCACATGCACACACACAGCCACACGCATGCATGTCTCCTGTGATGAATGGAATTTGTCGTGGTTTGTTTTCACTTTTCATCCCTCTACTGTTATTCTCAGTATCTCTAGTATTCTCTGTTTGATTGATTTTACAGCTATTTGAAGCTGGTGAACCAAAATGTGAAAGTTACCACCAGCTTTAAACAGCGGTTTTGGTCCACCAGCTTCAAAAAGCTGTAAAAACTATATTTTTTGTTAATGAAAATATATTTCACAGCGATTTAGATGGTACAATGATTCCCTACAATATTCAGTGCTTGTTTTCTCACATAAACTGAAATTGAGCAAACAGTGTAGAATTTGTAGAATTTGAGCAACCAGGAAATGACAGAACGATTTCCACTAGATAACACACCCACAAAGTCAGAACAGCTTTCCCAGTTTGACAACAGATGCCGCTCCGGCTGAAGAAATCAATAGGCGAATATCACAGCCAATCACACCACTGGCAGGTAAGTAATACTGTGAAACACTTATCATTCCACTGTTAGCGCCAGATATATTATGGACATTTTCTGATATTACAATGCAAAAATTCTAAAGAATCCAATGTGTAGCACCTTTAATAGTGAAAACATACAGTATCTTCCTCTGGTCTAAGCAGTAAAGACTGCTTATGGGTGTTGAAGAGAATTGGTGCACCTCATTATCTAGTGACTGTTTTGGGGAGGTGGTCGATATGTCTTGACAGGGAAAGGTATTTTTTCCTGAAAATGTAGCTCCTGTGTTTTGCTCTGAAAACAGCTTCAGCCCAAATTCCTTCCTCAGTGTAAGTAGGGGGAGGGAGAGAACGTCCAAGCTTGTCAACCTTCATCCCATTAGTGCATGGATGTTAGCCAGGAAATATCAGACAGGTTTTAAGCCAATTGCAGCATGGCACATTTAATCCAGGTAATTAGGCAGTCAGGTAAACACTCACTTCCTGATTAGTGTGACTAATTAGTTGAATTGCAGAGGGCTGCCTCCATTTTGACAGTGGACCCATTTACACCCTTCAAGTTGTGATCAGAGGACCATTTTAACATCCTTTTATAGCTCACATTTTATGCATTACTCCCAACACTTCATATCCAGTTCTGGGGGTGCTATATAATATCATTACGTTCTCCTGCGCTGTACTGCTTTCATGCCTTACCACCCAGTCCTTCAGATTCTCACCGCTTCATCTTCCTCAGAGGATAACTGTATTTATTTCCTCCTGCATCCAAGCCGCAGATCCCTCTGCTTCCTATAGTCTGGGCCGGATTGGTGGGCAGCTGTGCGCATTCCGGGCGGGATTAGGGAAGCAGCGGCCAGCGCTAGATAAATCCGACTCAGAGTCACCCTATCCCTCATTAAAAACATTCCCACAAAGGGCCAGAGCCAGCTCGACAAATCCGTCCCGACAGGGAAAAAACAGAGGCCTGAGTAGGTACCAGCTTTAGCCCACCAAGGTCTCAAGGAGCTCAATGTAACTAACCCCCTTTCTCTCTATTCTGTAGGGTCATACAGATATGATACACAGAGGACTGGATGGCACCTATCTCAGCCTAAGGTCATTCTAAGGTCACAACACTAGCTCTCTGTGTGGGTTTTCATAAATTCAGCTAACTGAGGCACCTCATGTCTCACCTTATGTCACTCTGTACATAATGTGTGTGTGTGTGTGTGTGTGTGTGTGTGTGTGTGTGTGTGTGTGTGTGTGTGTGTTTTAGTGGCTGATTGATGAGGCCAAAGTGGCAGTCTTTAGTCGAAGAGGTCATTAAAGTTAATGAGGCACATCCAGAGGCAAACAGCCATGCAGGAACCCTGGGAGACTGATAGGCACTTCACTTACCACCTCCCCTGGAGGACCGTCCTTCCCTGCAGGCCCATCAGCACCTGTCAATCCCTGAGGAGGAATAACAACATCATGGAAACATTATTAGACGTTATATTGTGCTATTTCTTACGTCTAAATTGCTCAATTCAACTGTTTGAATAGATGGGAGACACATTTTATGGGATAATTCAATCAAGTTCTCTAACAAACGGTAGCTATGAGCAAATTGTTCACTGAATAGAGGACAGGTTACTTGCTCTGTATGCAGGTAAATGGCTGTTCAGTCCAAATCAGTCGAAGCTAGTGTCATGGACTACAGCTTGGTATCAATAGCCTCAAGCTACTGCATATCTAATAGGTGCATGCTGAGTTATCTATGACAGCAATTCAGACAATCTCTTACGCATCAATAACAAGACCAGTGTGTATGTGTGAGTTTCTACGGGTCACTTACGTCCACTCCTGGGAGGCCGGGCAGGCCTGGGTTCCCTGGTCCTCCTGCTCCCCCTGCTTTCCCCTTGGGTCCCTAAAACATTGGAACAGGTCTGTGTTAGAACAATCAAACACCCTACACAAATGAATTGTTGATCTGTTGTTGTAAAAGGTTATGTTCTGTTGTTATACTCACAGCTTTCCCTGAAAGTCCAGGAGGGCCGTCTTTGCCCTGTCAATCAAAGGAAACAACATAAGATTCCAAAGGCCTTTGATTTCAGTCTGGGAAATTGGACAGATTTTGGACATATCATATCCTTAAATAACAAGTGATTAAGTTGTATGTTAATACAAGTCCACAGTCACAAATGCCACTCAATTACTGTGTGTGTGTGTATGTGTGTTTAAAGACTAATAATACCATCTCAGCAGAAAGCTGTGAAATACGGACGTCCTTCTGGCCATTTTGTCATAAAAGGTCAATGAAAACACGGCTGAAATGAAACTCATCTACAGCTATATGTTGAATGGCTACCAGTGATAGATAGACTGAGTGTATGAAGTGCTTTAACACACAGGAGGTTGTAGTTACCCTCTGCCATAAATCTCCCAGTGGGCAATGGGGAAAAATAAACATTGCTAAAAACGACCTGACTGAGCGGAATGGTCACATGATGAAAGCCTCCGGTTGGTTTGGACAGTGGGTAGGAGGAGGGAGGAGAGGGTGGCGAGGAAGGAGGTGTGAGGGGTAACTTTAGATGCTCTCGTAGAGTTGGGGAATGTATGAATGAATAGGTCTTCTGTATGACTGGCAGGCCTTCCAAACTGTGGTGAATTGACTTTACTCCACTAAAGCAACACAACTATTCAATCCCCAATATCTAAAGGTTTGACATCAAATATAAAATTAATTGAATTTCTGTTATGAGATCCGAAAAGTTGCAGGCTCTGTTTGGGCCCATTAACATATCAAGTTATTGTAAAGGTTTGAGACCATAGCCCTTAGTGTTTTTGTTTTTTGAGCACATAATCCTATTTCCCCTCTAACATATAGCACAATTATGAACTTGATTTCTGGTTTAAGGTCCGACCTTTGGCTTTTCCCATATCTATCATGATTGGCTCTGATGTGTCATCGGGTGCCCTCTGGCCAATAGAAAGCCTGTGTACAGAGTGTTTAATGATGACTAAATCCCTGTGGGGCGGGTATGACTCTCAGTGGGAGGGGTCAATATGTTATAGACTGGATAACTAGAGAGCATTTGACCACAATCACAGTTGATCAAGTTGTATCAAATACAACACCTTCCCTATAAAAAGTTGGCATAAATCCTAATGTAGGTCCACATAAGTAAATGTTAAAATTCGTTTGAGAAGCAAGTGCTAAAGTAACAAGTTGCTTGATTGCCTCAGCCATGACGACAACTTCATTCAGTAATTGGATAGCAAAGCCCAGCTCTACTACACTCCACTACCTTACAGTGGTCTCAAAACCAATGAGAGCCCCTCGTGCATCGGTGTCTGGCTAGCTAACTCACGTCAGTACCATCCTTTCCCGCGGGTCCCGGGGGTCCTGGCGGCCCGACTGCTCCCGATGGGCCGGGTCTCTGCGACACAAAACCAAGACGTCAAAAATCAATACAAATATCCGCAAGACAGATAGGTATTATCATGTGATAAATCTTTATAAATGGCCTAAAATCAAGCTGCTTTGTGTCCAGGCTACTGTCCAAATGGGCATGGAAGGAATGTGCGCATTAAGGATGAAAAAATAGACCGGATAAAGACTTTTATATACAAAGTCTAAATGCTTGTTGTTGAAAGTGTTCCAATATTAGTGTGAACTGATCGTGCGTCATTATTCAGAACGAAAAAGAAGTGGCCACATTGGTAGGCTTCAGGTTCTATTATATTATATTGCTTTGAATCTCCTAAACAATCAACTGAAACAAATAAAAAATAAATGTCCATGATTCCGTTGTGAAAAACAATCAAATGTATCACAAAATATATGATGCCAAAGCTATGCGCATGAAATAACCTTTATACAACCGTGCGGTTAAGCGCAGATATGACCCAAATTACGCACAGGCAGTGCAAATAATTTCTAGAGTAACAAACTAATCATTTAAGTGTAATACAATAATACAAATATAGTTTATTTAATTTCAGACTGGACTAATAAACGTAGGTGTTTCCTAGGGCTTCCAAGCACGGCTGAATGAACAAAGGTGTCATTGTGAACAGGCCACTGATCTTCAGGCTCTGCATTCTTTAGCCTCAGGGTAAACATAACCCTGACTCCATAAACTCGCAAGTAAATTAAAAAAGGTAACTGAAAAGACGACAGTCCTTCACGGACACCTGTGGATGATTAAATAAATAAATTACCTAATTGTTTCAATAACCCATTCAAGAATCTTTGAACAAATTGACACTTTATAGGCTACATACAACCTTATAAAACAAGAAAGGCACTAACACGTAGGAAAAAATCAAAACCGTTTATATATAACCTATGTATAAAACTGGGTCAAAGGTTAATATACAAATGGATGATAAATAGCCTATAAGTGACCACCTTGCAGGTAGCGTAATTATCATGGAAGGATTAGACTGACACATTTACACCCACAGCAGAAAGAAAATCTAGGAACTGAATGGGAACCTCAGGCCAGTTATCGAGTGCCTACAAATTCTTCAGGCAGCTTACAAAGAAGCTATACAAACAGCAATTCCGAGCACAGGGTGGCAGATGAAAACATCAGGGATGGATGGATAACGGGCGCACCAAAGCCACCGCTTACCTGGGCTGTAGATGATGTCAAAAGCTGGCACAGCAAGAGCAGCCCGAGAGCTGAGAACATAGACATGGCTTCCCGCTCGCCCCTCAAATCAGAGTTTACGCGGAAAAAGTCAAACCCCGTTCCCAGTCCTTATCGCTCGCTCTCCCCCCGGCGTCGTGATGGACCGCTCCTTCACCTTACAGCGCGCGGCTTCTGAATGGCTTTCACCTTGATTCCAGATAAACCTGAGCCTCCAGCAGAGGGGGCAGATCGTACTGTAGCGAGGGATGAGGGGAGTTGTGAGTTGAGGAACTGATGGAGGTGGGAGCGAGGTAGAGGGCCACGACTTCGGAGCCAGTAAAAGTGGGCTGCGCTATAACTTTCCTGCAAATCCATGGGGGCACTACTGCCCAATCCGAAACCGACCTCTACAATCTAACCTCCAAGTTGTGCAGATCTGAAGTTATAAGGTAGGTGAAAGCAATATGGTGAAAGCTCCACCGGCCTAAAGAGGACGTGGATGGAGCTACACCATATTGCTTTCACCCATCCAAATCATTCAGATCTACTTTAAGTGCCACAGTAGGGTCGGTTTGGATGGGAGGTGAAATCAGACTTCTGGGAGGACCCTTCATTGGTCCACAACTAAGCTTCCCTTGCACCAACCTGCAACTTCAGTTTGTAAAATTCACAGGCCTACTTTGACTACATTCACCAGGGGACATTTTGACAGTATCCATGCCACTGCACTGCTCCTCAAGCTGTTATTATAGTACAGTATTCAGACAACCAAGGTTGGAATCTGAAGAATGGAAGAATTCTAGAAGGAAAAAACTGAATTAGACAAACAAATGTAAATAAGTTGCACAATCTTTATTTTATTGTCATTTAACAGGAAAGTGTCGAGTTTGGAGGTTGCATGGACAAATTATTTTCAAATTCCATTCCTCACCCCACCAAAGTGGAGTGTATTTATTTACAACCCTTTTACACACAATTTCAATACATGTATGATGAATATATTAATTCATTTGCTGAAAATTGTTAAATGAACATTCGTGATGAAATCTCCACAAGGGTGGAAAACAAAGATTACCCAAACATAACCTCAGAGATGGAAGAAACGTTGACTATCTCCCACAGGGTTTTCCTGAGATTTGCAATTCAATAAACTAGTAGAAGGGGATCGGGCCTTTGGATAATCATACAATAATTTTGAATAAAAAAAAAAACAATAAATAGCAATACCCTCCCTGCTTGGAACATAAGGAAAGAACACCCACATCCTATTGATTACACATACTGTATCATCCAACATCAAAGCAAAAGTAGTTAAACCAAATAGCTACATCTCATATTATTTCAAAACTGCCAAGACATAATACAATCAACCAGTTAAATGTTATTTTCTTTTTTTGGCAATGTCATCTATATCTCATTCCGCAAATAATAATTGTGCAAAATTCTTGAAATAAATGAGATTACAATCCAGTTCCCATTCCATAGTAGGGGCTTTCAATAAAATATAATACATAATGTAGTCGGAACATTGACACATAATACTAGATACAAAGTACATTTCCATTTTTGTTGTTGTGCAAAATGACTATTCAAACTGTATTTCGTTTTTGAATGGAGTGACAATAAAAAAGAAAGAAAGTAAGAAGCAGGCATCAGTTCATTGTATGAGATGGAATTAATATTTTCAATGTTAACTGTAATTATAGACTATCCTTACATCCTCCTCAGTTCAAGGCGCCCAACTACTTGCAGTTGCAGGATCAACCATGGAGTACTGATTGCAGTCAGAATCCCCTTTCACAACACAATTTCATCAGAACAAATACATTCAGTAATTCATACATCCTTACCAACAAAAAGAACAGACCCACTCTAAAGTGAACATGAAGGAGGACAGCAGAACATAAGGCCTGAAAACTCATGTTCTGCTAAGGCCCTGTGCAGAAACCATCCAGCCCCTACCTCCAAGGCACTTCTGTAGAAGTCAGATTTTATGCAATTCTGAGTGGATTGGAGAGGTGTAAGCAATATGGATTCCATCTAACCTACAGTATCAGACAGCAAGGATGAGCTATTACCATATGACTTACACATATGTTCTGATCCGTTCATATCCCCATGAAGTGCCTAGGGGGTAGGGTCTAGGGGTCATTTTGGGATTGGCCATAAGTGTACACAATTTAACATACGTCCCTTTAGTCTGCCTCAGATTGGTCCCTCCTTCTATTCAGGAAGTTCCCATGTCTTGGTCTGAACTTGGCTGAGAGGTGGATTCCACATCCATCGCCTCCACTTCATTTTTCACCGCTTTCCCATTTGTCTGGTCCTCTCCAGCTTTCTCTGTATTCTCCCCAACCACTGGCACTGCTTTGTTATCAGGCACATCACTAAAGTCAGTCCTTGGGTGTTTTTCCCCTCGTTCTGAGGAGTCCAATGGCAAGTCCTTTTTGGGATCCTCTGTCTTGGCTTTGTGGGATGATGCCACTGACGGGCTCGTCTGATGTGGGTGGTTGTTGTTGTCGGGGACGACCATGCCTTTCTCCCACCCGTTGGGGCGGTTGTCTGTAGGACCGTTGCTAGGCACCACCTTGTCACCTTCCCTTTTCTTCTTGGTCGGTTGCACCAAGTTCTCAGACTCCATTTCAGATGCAGCTGCCTTGACTTTGACTGAGTCCTGGACACTGTCCTTGGCCTGACTATCCTCTTTGAGTCCTTCCTCCATACTGTGATCTCCTTTAACAGACTCAGGGTCTGTGCTGCCTGAATGGTCCATGTCAACATTGTCAATATCATTACTGTTCCTGTTTCCCAGTGGTTCCGAGTCCTCTAAGGAGATCGCTGGCCCAGAAGGATCAACAGAAAACCCCTCTGCCTGCTTATCTCCGTCACTACTCAATGCTTCATCATTCAACTTGGTAGTCTCCTTCACCTCCTCCGTGACACCCTTCTCCTCCTTCTGGGCTCCCCCTGCCTCTCCCTCTCTAGCCTTGGCTCGTAGGCGGCCCTCCTCCACTCCCTCTCCATTCCCCTTCTCTGCCTTCTTCAGCTGTTTCTGGATCTTTCTGGGGCACCATACAAACTTTTCCTTGGGCTCAAAGTGCTGGAAGGCGTAGCGCAGAAGCTCTTTGCGCTTCTTCTTGTCACGAATGGCAAACAGGAAGTAGTCGAGCACACTACGCTTGACGCTGCTCAGGTTCCTTTTGACCAGCGTCTCCTCCAGGAAGAAGCGCACCAGCGGGCTCTGGTAGTGCTCAAAGCCCAGCTCCCCCAGGCTCTTCAGGATGCGTGTGATGCGGAGGTTGTTGTGCATGTTCCTGAGACAGAAAACACAACCAATATTTAGATGGAGGACCCCCTAGTTTACAACACCTTTCTAATTTAGAAATTGGACAAAGAATGTTCATCAGTGGTTCCACATGGTCTTAAGAAACCACACCCTGTAAAGATGGCCAAGGTGTGACTTCAGCATCTCACCTTTCAAGGTTGGCGAAGCGTTCTCTCCAGTTGTCGGCGCGTTTGACCTCGCCTGTGTCTTTGTTGACCAGCTGGATACCATAGAACCCCAGCATGAGCTCGTAGGACTCCACCAGCCTCTTCTTGGCTTCCTCACTCTCCCTGAAGGCCTGAGGACACAGTGGGGCAAGAGCACAGAGATCAGAGACCATCATCATTGCCTTGATAGAGAAGCTCCATTCATAAACGTTTTGTCTGCTCACTGGACCCAAGGGAGTCCATTGACAAGTCACCCTATGCTTACTGTTTCATTCAAAAGTAACTCATTTTATGAAAAGGGCATTTCACAGTGCTTTATCGTACCCCTTAACTACAC
Organism: Coregonus lavaretus; assembly: GCF_964263955.1. Lineage (NCBI taxonomy): Eukaryota > Metazoa > Chordata > Actinopteri > Salmoniformes > Salmonidae > Coregonus > Coregonus lavaretus. Next base: position 9,703,366 of record NC_140007.1, on the reverse strand, counting down.
TTGCACATCAGTGCTCCTAATACACCACAATGATCAAGCAAAAACGTGAAGCACTCACCTGGATCTCCTTCTTGGTGAGCTCAGAGGCCATGTAGTTCACTCCTGGCTCCCGAAGTGGAAACAACCTGAGAACAACAGCGGATTATAACTTGAGATGGCACAGTGCAATCACTTCACTGATGTTTCAATCTTGTTTTGTGATAGCTTTCCTGTTGATATGTTACTGCTCTGTGCTGCGGGCTAAGTGACACAAAATGTTGGTGATTGACAGTTTATTCCAACAGAATGTAAACGCCATCCAAGTTTATGACACTTGAGATTAGATTACTGTACTGTTATCATTGTGAGTCAGGCAAATTATAGGCCTAGTCAAAGTAATATAGTCATATGTATATAGTATAATACTACATTATAATGGTATAACTTCCTAGAGTTTTCAACTTGTGCTACATCTACTTCTGGTTGAAACTTGCTGTCATACGTGACTTTTAATTTGTCTGTTATAGATGTCCATCGGGATACATTAGAAACAAATACACACAACTAGCCCAAAACAGAACCGGAGCATTTAGGATCATACATACCACTGAATGTAGGAGTGAACTCTCTCCAGCCTCTTGTAGTCAGTCTTCCATTCTTTATGAAATGATTCGATTAAAATGTCTAAACAAAAATGTAGAGCATTACATACACCATTACGCACATTTTCCAGTCACTGAAAACTGCTTGGTTGAATAGCAAATGACCTACCATCAGGGGAGGAGGGGTATTCGTTGAGATAGAATTTTAAATTGAACATTCTCTCTTCTGAGCATTCATCATCTGTTAGATTCTGGGAAGATACGCAGACAAGCAGCACAGTCAGATGTCTAGATGACGACGTCTCATGACAATGACAAGATAAAAACAGATGACCTGTGTAGGGCCTGGAGTTTTACCTGGTCAGGAAAAAATGTGGGTTCTGGTAAGACCAGGTTAGCCTTACATTACCCAACATTTTCCCTGACAAATTCACATGAACAACAAAAACTCCTGGCCCTATTCATGTGTAATAACAAGAGCCTTCAGACTTACAGGATACCCTTTTCTGTAGTTCTGCATGTCCTTCGCAGCCCTCATGTTCCTGGAGAACGTGTTTGACCACTGTGAAAGATGGGGTACATCAGAGATATTAGACAAAACATTTGGCAGAAATACATTTATAGGCATTATTTTTCCTTTTGGGTACCTAAAATGATTTTGACCTGGGTGTAAGTCAGTGGAACCAAAGAGGAGACAGACACCAGACCATAGCTGTAGTTTCACCCCATAGTTTCCCTGTTTGAACAGTTGCATGGGTGATGTAGCGCAGTGTTAATTTGGGCAACAAAAATGGTGACGAAAATACCAAATACTACTTTAATAAACACAAGTGAATTTGTCCCAATACTTTTGGTCCCTTAAATGGGGGAATGTGTACAAAAAGTGCTGTAATTTCTAAACAGTTCACCCGATATGGATGAAAATGCTGTCACGATCGTCAGGGAGAGAAGTAGACCAATGCGCAGCGTGATGAACGAACATGTTACTTTATTATATTAAAGCACGAAACAAAACAATAAACGACTCGTGAAGTCCACGGTGACAATGACCGAACACAGAACAAAAACCCACAAACACAAAGTGAAAAACAGACAGTTAAATATGGCTCCCAATCAGAGACAACCAGCCAACAGCTGACACTCGTTGCCTCTGATTGGGAGTCGCTCAGGCAAACATAGAATACACAACCTAGAACACCCAACATAGAAACAGAACACATAGAATGAACACACCCTGGCTCAACATATAGAGTCCCAGAGCCAGGGTGTGACAGTACCCCCCCCTAAAGGCGGACTGCGACCGCGCCTCAACAAGAGCAAAACAGGGGAGGGCTGGGTGGGCACACCTCCTCGGCGGCGGCTCCGGCCCCGGCCTTGCCCACCACCCTCCAATAAACCCCCCATAGCGCCCCTGGTCCGGTCTGGCCCCGCTGGCTGGAGCTGACCTGGACGTAGCAGGAGCGGCTAGCTTCAGCTCCGTTGTGGAGCAGTTGAGCGGTACCTGATTTGGCACCGATGACCCAGGCACGGGTTGTGCCAGACTGACGACGCGCACCCCTGGCTTGGTGCGTGAGGCAGGAACTGACCGGACCGGGCTGACGATGCGCACCCCTGGCTTGGTGCGTGGAGCAGCAACGGGCCGGACCGGGCTGACGATGTGCACCCCTAGCTTGGTGCGTGGAGCCGGAACGGGCCTCACCGGACTGACGACTCGCACCCCTGGCTTGGTGCTTGGAGCCGGAACGGGCCTCACCGGACTGACGACTCGCACCCCTGGCTTGGTGCGTGGAGCCGGAACGGGCCTCACCGGACTGACGACTCGCACCCCTGGCTTGGTGCGTGGAGCCGGAACGGGCCTCACCGGACTGACGACTCGCACCCCTGGCTTGGTGCGAGTAGCAGGAACGGGCCTCACCGGACTGACGACTCGCACTCCTGGCTTGGTGCGAGTAGCAGGAACGGGCTGGACCAGGCTGACGACGCACACCGTAGGCTTGGTGCGTGGAGCAGGGACTGGCCGGACTGGGCTGGCGACGCACACCGTAGGCTTGGTGCGTGGAGCAGGGACAGGCCGGACCGGGCTGACGACTCGCACCCCTGGCTTGGTGCGTGGAGCCGGAACGGGCCTCACCGGACTGACGACTCGCACCCCTGGCTTGGTGCGAGTAGCAGGAACGGGCCTCACCGGACTGACGACTCGCACCCCTGGCTTGGTGCGAGTAGCAGGAACGGGCTGGACCAGGCTGACGACGCACACCCTCACACACTCTGTGTGAGGCATCCGCACAGGACGTACAGGGCTGTGTACCCGTACTGGCATAACAGCACGTGACACTGGAGCAGGATATCCGGGACCGCGGAGAGGCATTGGAGACCACGAGCGTTGAGCCGGCACACTCCGTCCTGGCTGCATACCCGCCTTCGCACGACACGTGCGGGGCGCTCGCACAGGACGTACAGGACTATGCCGGACCACTCGTGGCACAGAACGCCGCTCCGCATACCGCGGAACCTGCCCCGTCCCATGCTGCCATGCCTGAGTACGGGACGTTGGTTCCGCTCTCCTTCCAGGCTCCGCCAACCTGCCTTCTGGGACCCCAAACCCGGTGGCCTCCTCTCCAAATCGCCCTGTGGCAGCCTCCTGCTGCCCAGCCGCCCATGCCGTGTGCCCCCCCCTAAAAATTTTTTGGGGTTGCCTCTCGTCCTTCCGACGATGACACTGCTGACGCCGCTGCTCCTCTCTCGCCAGGGCCTTAATCCTTGCCCATGGCCCTTTGCCCCCGAGCATGTCCTCCCAGGACCACGATTTGCCCACCTGGGCCATCGCCAGCCTCTCCATCTCCTTTCCTGGCGCTTCCTCCCATGTCCAGTCTGCCTGTTCCTGGACACGCTGCTTGGTCCTGGTACGGTGGGTTTTTCTGTCACGATCGTCAGGGAGAGAAGTAGACCAATGCGCAGCGTGATGAACGAACATGTTACTTTATTATATTAAAGCACGAAACAAAACAATAAATGACTCGTGAAGTCCACGGTGACAATGACCGAACACGGAACAAAAACCCACAAACACAAAGTGAAAAACAGACAGTTAAATATGGCTCCCAATCAGAGACAACCAGCCAACAGCTGACACTCGTTGCCTCTGATTGGGAGTCACTCAGGCAAACATAGAATACACAACCTAGAACACCCAACATAGAAACAGAACACATAGAATGAACACACCCTGGCTCAACATATAGAGTCCCAGAGCCAGGGTGTGACAAATGCCCTCAAATAAAAGTTGACAGTCTGCACGTTAACCTCATAGCAATTGCATCATTTCAAATCCAAAGTGCTGGAGTACAGAGCCAAAACAACAGAACAGTTGTCACTGTCCCAATCCTTTTGGAGCTCACTGTACATCAGTGATAATTTTGTCACTCTTTTTTTTTTGATTTAGTCTAGTCTTAGTCATTTCGACTAAAATATCATTAAGTCTTAGTCACATTTGTCATTTGAATAATGATTTAGTCTAGTTATTTTCTAAATGATGAAAACAGTGGGCAATTTTTGCCAACTAAATGCCCTTTAATTTTAGTCATTTTATGCACATCACATTTGTATTGCCTCATTAATCTATAGTAAACATAAATCACTGACTTCCATGTGCACAAACATACATAGCCTTGTCTTACCAACATACTTTTCTGCATTACATCATATCGCATGATTCTCTTCCCAACAGCCAAATTGGCAGAACACATTACTCTGCAGCAGATCAAATACAAATAAATCATACCCCTTGACAGGGCACATAAAGGGCAGTAGTCAATGGCAAAACATTCACTGACTGTGAGATGACACTTATCTTCACACCTCTAAAACACTTAACTTTAAGACAGCTCAGCTAAAATGCTCAAGGACATATTGCATTTGTTTTCAACAAAAAAAGCAGTGAAATGCAGAACATTGCCTGTGACTGCAACAGAAAGCATTTTAAAATATATATATTTTTAAATTATGTTAAACCATTTTCACTATTTGTCCAATGAAATCAGTTATGACAGTTTTGATTGGTGTGACTGGTAATCAGGAAAAACTATTTTTGAGTATAATGTTCAGTTGGTCATCAGTGCTAAAACAGATGTTCAAAATAATAGTGAAATGGGTAACATACACAAGTTGGTTGTTTAGCAACAGACCTGACGCGTGTGCAACTATGGGCCAAAACAGATGGAGTTGGCTTACATTGTTGACAACATGTAAACTATATTTAGTCTCCAAATGTTTATTGTTTATTTATTTGCACAATGAGAACCTGTCTCAAATACATCGGTACATTTGTTGGATAGCTAGCTAATGAATTTTAGCCATATTAACATTGACATGAAATCAGTCAAAACAAGACATGGTATCAATAACAAGATACAACAAACTGAAACGAGCCACTTACAATTCCCCACATGGCAGATTCTTGTTGTGGTTGCTTGGTATTTGACCATTCAGAATCATAAAGCGCGGCTTCCGGCCACAAGCGCATAATTTGTGATGTTGTCAGCCAACCAGTCCATGAATAGCTAGCTAATCAAAACGGCTAGCTACATAGTTACTATCCTAGACATTAAAACCAGTAGATAGCGCTGACGTCATCCACGTATTCCTATGGAAAACTCCTAACGGCGCATGAAGCCAGAAGTATTTGAATTTGAAGCACGGCATATTGCTGAATGGCAAAACATTTTTGTTGCTAAGGATCATGATGAAAGTGGCCGTAACTAGCAAAGGATCATGGTCGATGTAGTCGTTTTCATCCTGCCTGAGAGAGTCAACCTGGTTTTAATGTCTACGAACCTGATACAAGCCTACTGTTAAACCTTTGCAGCAAAAGGTTCATTTAAAAGCTCACCATTACCTAAAACCTAACCAGGTCAACATTGGAAAACCAAACGGACAGCAAATATTAACTACGATAATCAGAATTACGACTGATTTACCAACAACAACAAAAAAGATTAGACTCTTTCGAATGACGATTAGTACAGTTAAATACAGAACATGCTGGCATGGTGACTCTTTGTAAAATAGAACTAAATTGGCGCAAAGTTAAGTGCGTGCGAGTACCCTATCTAGATATAATTTGACCATGATCCTTCCAACTGAAAATATAAAGTTAATGGGCTACCATCACAACAACGATCACACCTTGGTTAGGCTAGGTCCACACAGCAGCACATTTTGTTTGCGCATTCTACACATTCCACTGCCTATCCGTTACTTTTCTGCGTGGCCTGTTTGCCGGTCAACACTGGGTATTAATTCTGATTAGCTAGCTACCTGGCCTAGCAAGCCTTTTAGAAACTTTAGTTCAACCTACAAATCAGCGGCATGTTACTTTAGCTCACTGGTAGAAACTGTTTGGTGGTAGTTAGCTAGCTGGAAAAGCAGACAACCCATCCTCCCAATAGTTAAATGGCTAGCTACCTAGCTAACTAATCAGTTGGCTAACTTAGCAATTGAAGACGAAGCCAGCTAGCCAATTACCAACCAGTTAGCTATTGCAATCTACCAACAACTTCTGAAACGGCCCGCCAGACTTTGTCAATGCTAGCTAGCTTTAATATTGGCATATAGCCACATGTGTAGCTAGTATACTGTATATTTCTGAACCTTGTTAGCCTACTGGCTATCAGTGGCGACCCATAATTCTGGGCAGAGCCCCACCGGTTTAAACATTTTGTAGGGGGAAAAAATGGCCTGTTTTGCATATAATTCTGGCATTAATTAGTGTTTCAGTTTAGCCCCCCCTTGGGAGCTGCCATACATTTACAGTAGAAATGCTCGTCCAAGAAGACTCAAGGTCAATGGCCACAGATAAAATTACATTGAATCATGTTATACCTCCCGTAGCTTTGATTGGAATGATCATATCAATAGCTAGCTAGATAAGCAGTCATCATCATGAACCACATCGACAATCTACTGGCAAATCCTTTTCAATCCTTGTCATATGAAGAGAAATTAGAGATAAAACGTCTCGGTGCTCATCGGCCATTGAACAGAAACATTACACAACAAGTCGGAAATCGCAAATTCAACAATGAGTGGTTTGTAAGGATGCAGTGGCTAACTGCGAGTGTCGCAAAGCAATCACTATTTTGCTTCCCCTGCCTGCTATTAGGTGGAGAGTGTGTCATCCAAGTCTGGGTATAAGGATTTAAAACATCTGTCTGAAAGGGTCTCAAAACATGAGAATTGTGCTTCACATGTAGAAAACGCTGTTAAACTCTGATTACTGTGGAAATCAAACACTGTGGCTCAGCTAGACACCGCATATACTGTAGATGAGCCATGGGTAAAAACGATGGGTAAAAAATAAAAATAAAGCAGACATTCAATATCCCTTTGAGCACAGTGAAGATTGGATGGTGTATCAATACAAAAAAGATACAGGCCTCTTTCCTAACTCAGTTGCCGGAGCGGAAGGAAACCACTCAGGAATTTCCCCATGAGGCCAATGGTGACTTTAAAACAGTTACAGAGTTTAATGGCTGTGATAGGAGAAAACTGAGGATGGATCAACAACATTGTAGTTACTCCACAATACTAACCTAAATGACAGGGTGAAAAGGAAGCCTGTACATAACATTAATCCTTTTTGCAATAAGGCACTAAAGTAAACCTGCAAAAAAAAATCCGGAATACAAAGTGTTACGTTTGGGGCAAATCCAACACAACACATCATATTTTCAAGCATGGTGGTGGCTATGGGAAGCCTATACTTGTCATTGGCAAGGACTAGGGAGTTTTTTTTAGGATAAAAAGAAACGGAATAGAGCTAAGCACCGGCTAAATCCTAGAGAAAAACCTGGTTCAGTCTGCTTTCCAACAGACACTGGGAGACAAATTCACCTTTCAGCAGGACAATAACCTAAAACACAAGGCCAAATATACACTAGTCACAGATAGAACAATGAGACATATTTCACCAGATGTATAAATGTGAAGCATCCAGTTGGCGTTTCCACTCACTACCAAATATGGTGATGAGAGGAAGCCCAGTGGCTGGCAGTGGGAGAAGATGGAGCGAAGATGGATTTTGGCCGACATTCTGCAAATTTTCTCATCACTGAAACATTTGATCTCGATACAGTTCTGTTTCCAAACCTAGAATCTGTTACGAACAGAGTGGACTAAGTTTTGTAGACTACCCTTTGCCCAATTTCTAAAAGTTGTTTTCTTTAGAAGAAGTGCAAGGGCGAATTGAGTTATTGCACACGCACACTTCACAGAGTAGGCGCGCCAATAGACCCCTTTCCAGTACACGACACACTGACGTCACGCACAGATGCGCGCGACTCTTGGCTGCAGTAAGAAAGCAATCGCCATCTGCGCCCATTCAACATAGCCTAGATTTTAATTACTTCTAAACAAAATAACGTTTTGGGGTTCTCGTACGCTTACAATTATGTTTTGATTCTTGCTGAAACAGTCGCTAAGTTTATATAGTACCAGTCAAAAGTTTGGACACCTACTCATTCCAGGGTTTCTCTTTATTTTTTAAATTTTTTTACATTGTAGAATAATAGTGAAGACATCAAAACTATGAAATAACACATATGGAATCATGTAGTAAACAACATTTTAAAAAATAAAAATGTATTTTATATTTGAAATTCTTCATTGGAAAACCAAACGGACAGCAAATATGAACTACGATAATCAGAATTACGACTGATTTACCAACAACAAAAAGATTACTCTTTTGAATGACGATTAGTACAGTTAAATACAGAACATGCTGGCATCGTGACTCTTTGCTTTGCACACGCTTGGCATTCTCTCAACCAGCGTTCTAAAATTAGGTGGATAAGAACTCCCCTGTGTTCTGCCACCAACTTGCCTGCATCGCCCTCTTGTGGCAATGTTTGCAAACACAGAAAGCTAGCTTGTGCTTGGCTCTGCCCACCTCCTTGCTTGTTTTGCCCACTATGATTAATTTGCTCCCATTGGAAACGACAGGCTGTGGTCTATCTTGGGTTAGTTATAAAAGCCTTTGCTAGAGTTGCTTACCAAGAAGACAGTGAATGTTCCTGAGAGGCCTAGTTACAGTTTTGACTTAAATCAGCTTCAAAATCTATGGCAAGACTTGAAAATGGCTGTCTAGCAATGATCAACAACCAACTTGACAAAGTTTAAGAATTTTTAAAAGGATAATGTGCAATTATTGTACAATCCAGGTGTGCAAAGCTCTTAGAGGGGGGGAGGGGGTTAAATACTTATGTAATCAAAATAGTGTTTAATTTTTCATAAATGTTTTACAAATGTTAACATTTTTCTTCCAATTTGACATTAGAGTATTTTGTGTAGATCGTTAATTTTTTTTACAATTAAATCCATATTTAAAAAGCTCCACTGTCGGATAATCGTTGTATAGGCCCTAACAGTTTGTGGGCACCGTTTGTCACAGTTATAGTGCATTTAATGTATTGTTTAGTGTTGTGTAGTGGCTTCGCTGGCATACATCTAAAAGAATTGGTTGAGTTTGCCCCACCAAGATTTACATGCGAAAATCGCCACAGCTGGCTTTAATGCACTGACTAGTTCAAGACAAAGTGGGGATGAAAAGCTAACGTTACATATAGCTAACGGTAACGTTAGCGCTTTATCTAGCCTTTAGCCTGCTAACGTTAGTTGGCATAGTAGCTAGCTAGCTTTGTAACAAACAACTAAATTAGGCATTATAATGAAACGTTTGTAAAATATAATGATAGCTACCAACTCGCGTAAAACTATTACATTCTCCTGCAAACAATATTCAAAACTTGGAGGTAGTTAGTTAGCTTGGTTAGCCTGGCTGGTTAGGCTTCCATTACATTAGTTGAACAGTTGCTAGCTAGCTAGCTAGCTAGCTAAATTGCATTTTAAATCATGCAAGTTAGCTAGCAAGCTAACGTGTGATAGTAGTGGCCTAATGCTAGTTTTTGCGTACTTGTTCGCCGTGTTAACGCCAACATTTGTATAGTTAGTAACACAACAAATAAAAAAAATTAATGCAACGTACTAAACCAGACGTCCAATATGATTTAGTTTTGTCCTGGCTTGAGCGACGCGTTTGGTTCTCTCCTGAATCGTCTCCATCACTCTCTGTGTCCCACGTCGAATCATACACGCACACTAAATCGTCCTGCTCCATCATTGAAAACACAATGTCGGCTTGATAAAGACCAAAAGCGAAATCTGTCTAGCCACGATAATTAGACATGAGTTGAACTTCTAGCCCTAAATTTGATCACTACCACGACCAACCATCCCTCCTCCCGGTCACCAAAATCCATTGTCGCGATTCGTTGTACCAGTACGGGTTCGACACACGCGAGTGACAGGGTGAAATGGTCTGCAGTCAATGCATGTCTGTCTGTCTGTCTGTCTGTCTGCTGGCTGAGCAGCTGATGACAGGGTTGCCAGATCAAACTAAAAAGTATTGCCCAATGACTATTCTAAACCAGCACAAAAGGACTGAAACTATCCCAACAGTTTTTTCCTACAGCAAGAGGGGACTTGCCACATTTATACATTATACTATTTTCCCATAACGTCATCGAGCCAATTTAGAAGGAATATCGACATAACTTGTAACGACGCTAGAAGCAAAATTAGGTTTTCATCAAAATAATAATTATTGCAAGCTATGAAGTGACATAATAAAGGAATTTGAATATGTCTCAAGATAAAATATTATTCACCCTTATTAAACTCGCCAGATCATTTTCCATCAATGGATGTCGATTTAACTCGTTTGACTGCTATGATTAAGCAATAAAGCAGGAGGGGGTATGGTACCGTGCATTCGGAAAGTATTGTTACAGCCTTATTCTAAAATGTATTAAATAATTCCCCCCCCCCTCATCAATCTAAACACAAAACCCCATAATGACAAAGGAAAAACATTTACATAAGTAGTCAGATTCCCTGGGTGCCTTATTGCTATTATAAACTGGTTACCAACGTAATTAGAACAGTAAAAATAAATGTTTTGTCATACCCTTGGTACACGGTCTGGTAACCAGTTCATAATAGCAATAAGGCACCTAGGGGGTTTGTGGAATATGGCCAATATACCACGGCTAAGGGCTGTTCTTATCACGACGCAATGCAGAGTGCCTGGATACAGCCCTTAGCCGTGGTATATTGGCCATATACCACAAAGCCCAGAGGCAAGGGGTGACTACTTTGAAGAATCTAAAATATAACATATCTTTTGATTTGTTTAACACTTTTTTGGTTACAACCTGATTCCATATGTGTTATTTCATAGTTTTGATGTCTTGATGTAGAAAATAGTAAAAATAAAGAAAAACCCTTGAATGAGTAGGTGTGTCCAAACTTTTGACTGGTGCTGTATATATATATATAGTATATATTTCACTGTGACCTGCTGATGCTGACTATCAGGCAGTGAGGCAGGCTGTTGCTGTGTGACTGATTGGTGGAGAGGTCCTGAGGGGTGTGTGTGTTGAGAGAGTACTGCAACAGGCAGCTTAGTCCGCTATTGGCTGAGTCACATGAGTGAGAGGATGCTATTTAGATTGTCATTATGGAGACAACAATTTTTTCCCAACCCTTTTTCTATAAAACATATTAACACGCTAGAACTGATGCTCATCAATGAATAATAGAGACAAAGCACTGGAAAACGACTTTGGGCGCACTAGAGCGCATTAGATACATTTGCTTCGAGGTGGTTTAAACTCCATTCTAATAGAGCCCCACAGTGGAGGTGTCATAATACCCATAAAACCTAGCGGTCAAACAGGGAAATGGTTCCAGGGTTTTTCAAAGGTTTTTCTTTAATTGTACTATTTTCTATATTGTAGAATAATAGCGAAGAAGTCAAAACTATGAAATAACACATATGGAATCATGTAGTAACCAAAAAAGTGTTATACAAATCAAAATATATTTTATATTGAGATTCTTCAAAGTAGCCACCCTTTGCCTTGATGACAGCTTTGCACACTCTTGGCATTCTCTCAACCAGCTTCATGAGGTAGTCACCTGGAATGCATTTCAATTAACAGGTGTGCCTTGTTAAAAGTTAATTTGTGGAATTTCTTTCCTTCTTAATGCGTTTGAGCCAATCAATTGTGTTGTGACAAGGTAGGGGTGGTTTATAGAAGATAGCCCTATTTGGTAAAAGACCAAGTCCATATTATGGCAAGAACAGCTCAAATAAGCAAAGAGAAATGACAGTCCATCATTAATTTAAGACATGAAGGTCAGTCAATCTGGAAAATTTCAAGAACTTTGAAAGTTTCTTCAAGTGCAGTCGCAAAAACTATCAAGCGCTATGATGAAACTAGCTCTCATGAGGACCGCCACAGGAAAGGAAGACCAAGAGTTACCTCTGCTGCAGAGGATAAGTTCATTAGAGTTAACTGCACCTCAGATTGCAGCCCAAATAAATGCTCCACAGAGTTCAAGTAATGGACACATCTCAACATCAACTGTTCAGAGGAGAGTGCGTGAATCAGGCCTTCATGGTCGAATTGCTGCAAAGAAACCACTACTACAGGACACCAATAAGAAGAAGAGACTTGCTTGGGACAAGAAACACGAGCAATGGACATTAGACCAGTGGAAATTTGTCTTTTGGTCTGATGTGTCCACATTTGAGATTTTTGGTTCCAACCATCGTGTCTTTGTGAGACGCAGAGTAGGTGAATGGATGATCTCTGCATGTGTGGTTACCACCCTGAAGCATGGAGGAGGAGGTGTGATGGTGTGAGGGTGCTTTGCTGGTGACACTGTCTGTGATTTATTTAGAATTCAAGGCACACTTAACCAGCATGGCAACCACAGCATTCTGCAGCGATACGCCATCCCATCTGGTTTGCGCTTAGTGGGACTTTCATTTGTTTTTCAACAGGATATTGACCCAACACACCTCCAGGCTGTGTAAGGGCTATTTGACCAAGAAGGAGAGTGATGGAGTGCTTCATCAGATGACCTGGCCTCCACAATCACCCGACCTCAACCCAGTTGAGATGGTTTGGGATGAGTTGGACCGCAGAGTGAAGGAAAAGCAGCCAACAAGTGCTCAGCATATGTAGGAACTCCTTCAAGACTTCCAGGTGAAGCTGGTTAAGACAATGCCAATAGTGTGCAAAGCTGTTATCAAGGCAAGGAGTGGCTACTTTGAAGAATCTAAATTCTAAAATATATTTTGATTTGTTTAACACTTTTTTGGCTACTACATGATTCCATATGTGTTATTTCATAGTTTTGATGTCTTCACTATTATTCCACAATGTAGAAAATAGTAAAAATAAAGAAAAACCCTAGAATGAGTTGGTGTGTCCAAACTTTTGACGGGTACTGTATATTTAAGAGAAATGCCATGGCGGCCGTGGTGCAATTAGAAGTAGCCCCGCGACCAATACATTTTCACATGCGACATCGTTTTCATAGTAGCCCAATTTCAGGAGAACCACGGATATGGCAACCCTGGCTGATGAGAAAAATGCATTTTTCTTTGGAAGACAGAATAACTTTTAATAGGACTAGATCATGTATATTTGAGTGGCCTGGGCTTTTTGAGAAATTTGAAGAGAATCCAAGTCATCATCATCATCGTCACCATCAACAATGTCATATGTCTACCTGTCTCCACCTGCAGGTAATATAGGCCTACAGTGGGGAGAACAAGTATTTGATACACTGCCGATTTTGCAGGTTTTCCTACTTACAAAGCATGTAGAGGTCTGTAATTTTTTATCATAGTTACACTTCAACTGTGAGAGACGGAATCTAAAACAAAAATCCAGAAAATCACATTGTATGATTTTTAAGTAATTAATTTGCATTTTATTGCATGGCATAAGTATTTGATCACCTACCAATCAGTAAGAATTCCGGCTCTCACAGACCTGTTAGTTTTTCTTTAAGAAGCCCTCCTGTTCTCCACTCATTACCTGTATTAACTGCACCTGTTTGAACTCATTACCTGTATAAAAGACACCTGTCCACACACTCAATCAAACAGACTCCAACCTCTCCACAATGGCCAAGACCAGAGAGCTGTGTAAGGACATCAGGGATACAATTGTAGACCTGCACAAGGCTGGGATGGGCTACAGGACAATAGGCAAGCAGCTTGGTGAGAAGGCAACAACTGTTGGCGCAATTATTAGAAAATGGAAGAAGTTCAAGATGACGGTCAATCACCCTCGGTCTGAGGCTCCATGCAAGATCTCACCTTGTGGGGCATCAATGATCATGAGGAAGGTGAGGGATCAGCCCAGAACTACACGGCAGGACCTGGTCAATGACCTGAAGAGAGCTGGGACCACAGTCTCAAAGAAAACCATTAGTAACACACTACGCCGTCATGGATTAAAATCCTGCAGCGCATGCAAGGTCCCCCTGCTCAAGCCAGCGCATGTCCAGGCCCGTCTGAAGTTTGCCAATGACCATCTGGATGATCCAGAGGAGGAATGGGAGAAGGTCATGTGGTATGATGAGACAAAAAAGAGCTTTTTGGTCTAAACTCCACTCGCCGTGTTTGGAGGAAGAAGAAGGATGAGTACAACCCCAAGAACACCATCCCAACCGTGAAGCATGGAGGTGGAAACATCATTCTTTGGGGATGCTTTTCTGCAAAGGGGACAGGATGACTGCACCGTATTGAGGGGAGGATGGATAGGGCCATGTATCGCGAGATCTTGGCCAACAACCTCCTTCCATCAGTAAGAGCATTGAAGATGGGTCGAGGCTGGGTCTTCCAGCATGACAACGACCCGAAACACACAGCCAGGGCAACTAAGGCGTGGCTCCGTAAGAAGCATCTCAAGGTCCTGGAGTGGCCTAGCCAGTCTCCAGACCTGAACCCAATAGAAAATCTTTGGAGGGAGCTGAAAGTCCATAATGCCCAGCGACAGCCCCGAAACCTGAAGGATCTGGAGAAGGTCTGTATGGAGGAGTGGGCCAAAATCCCTGCTGCAGTGTGTGCAAACCTGGTCAAGACCTACAGGAAACGTATGATCTCTGTAATTACAAACAAAGGTTTCTGTACCAAATATTAAGTTCTGCTTTTCTGATGTATCAAATACTTATGTCATGCAATAAAATGCAAATTAATTACTTAAAAATCATACAATGTGATTTTCTGGATTTTTGTTTTAGATTCCGTCTCTCACAGTTGAAGTGTACCTATGATAAAAATTACAGACCTCTACATGCTTTGTAAGTAGGAAAACCTGCAAAATCGGCAGTGTATCAAATACTTGTTCTCCCCACTGTATATTGTATTGCACTGAGTTGGAATAGGCACTTGCCTTCACATCAATCATTAGGCTATTTGGGATAGTTATTTTCAGCCTGTCCTGATTTTTGTTGTTGTTGATGTAGTCCTAGATTAATTTGTTTTTATTCTATGCCAAACAATAAGGAATGAGAATTTAAAAAAAAGAACAGTTATCATTTCCATTGTTCAGGAACATTTGAATCTCTCTCAAGTCTATTTATTTAGAGAAACAGGCTGCTGCATCTAGATCGATGCATAAGCAGAGCCACTGTAATCTCATAAAAAAATGTATCTGGTTTATTTGGATGGGGACAAGTACTAACACATTGAACAAACAATCGTCCGATGCATTGCACTATAGTATTTCTGGCTTACGCAAATTTTCAACACCCGTCCCTAGATGGGCTTTTATGGAAACAAAAGGAAAAAAAGAAAAAAATCATAATCAATATAAAATCACATATCAGTACATTATCACACAAAACAAATATCATAGGCTACAATTAGATGTACACATCCAATGTCATCACATTAAATCATATATCAGTTCATTATCACAATTAGATACACAAAAGCAAATGTCATCACATTAAATCCCATATCAGTTCTGTACATTATCACAATTAGAGAGAGGTAGATGCCGTGTTCTGAAGAGAGGGGAAGAGGATGAGAGGAAGGAATGAACTCATAGTGTATATGGAATGTAAACATGACCTACGCACAGCAATCAACAGGGTAAACCTGTCAATGAACACCAGCCCATGTAGTCATTGACGCCTCAGTGATTGCCAACAGTTTTGGTCAGGTCTTACTCTATGTAATCTCTGTCTCTTTCTGCCAATCCATGCTGTCTTCATCCTCAACCTCTCTGGCTCTCTGCGGCAGTGTGATGCTGCAGTTACCATGGTGAAACAATAAATCCCGTCTTACTGTATGTATCACCCAGTCATGCATGCACATACACATGTGCCAGCACACACGCATACAGGTAAGCACACACATACGGATGCATGCACCACACATGCACGCAACACACATGCATGCAACACACATGCACGCAACACACACGAATAAAGTCCTGCACGCGCGTGCACACACACACAGACAGAGAGAGAGAGAGAGAGAGAGAGAGAGAGAGAGAGAGAGAGAGAGAGAGAGAGAGAGAGAGAGAGAGAGAGAAGTCCGCTCAGACAGATCCAGCCCAGCTCAGGAGCTCCATCAGCAGCAGATTTTAATTTACAATGGAAAATGTTTATGCAACAAATGTATCGCATCGAACCAAATCACATTGATTAGTTCCTCTAATCAAACCGAATCGCATTGAGTCGTATCTAGATACGAATCTAATCGTCTTGGAAGGGAAAGATGGAAACTAAAAAGCTATTTGTGCCCATTTTAATGAAAATATATTACAGTAAGGTACTGTGTTGCTGTGTAGCAATGGCATGATGATCAAATACTATGAGGGAGAAGCTGTTGGCTTCTCAAAAATACCAACTCCTTGGAAAGGTAATCACAGTTCTGACTTACATTGCTAGGCCATGTAGTAGGCTAGTTAACTTGATATCTAGCCTTGAAGTTCTCGGATGTGCTGTTCCAAGCACAAGGATCGATTGCTCAAAGAGGTTAAATTAATGTGAACATGTAATTGGATTTGCAAAGACTCTGTTCTGCTCATCTTTTTGAAAGTAATTGGACAGCTAGCCGAGGAACGCATCCGCTTTTCTCACGTGGATACCACACCATTAGAGTATATAAATAGTACCCTGTGCTATTAAGGGGGTATTCTGTGTGGAATGGCCGCTGGTTTGGGTTGCTATTTTTGGTCCCAGTTACTGTGGAAACTGCAGGGCTGTGCCAGCATTTAGTGTTAATTTCACGGTTGCTGCTGCAGCTGCATCATATTGGATGGATTCAGGTCTGATTCAGTTATAAACATGCACTGTACTGTAGGTATCCACCATTTAGTTGCTACAGCTAAAAACCCCACTGGGCACAGATGTCAGTTCAACGTCTAGTTTTGATTTATATTTGGTTCAGTTGTCAACAAACGTGAATTCAATGTAAGATCAACAACAAATGTCACCTTGTCACAGGATTTACATTATAATTTGGGTGAACAAATGATGAAATGCCCTTATGTTTATGACTTTTTGCAAATCCAATCAGTTTTCCACGTTTATTCAACACATTGATTTTTTTTGGATGAAATGACATGGAAACAACGTTGATTCAACCATCCCCCCCCCCAGTGGGACTACAGTTACAGAGTTTCATTAGAAAACAACATTGATAGTAAGTGAGTTGACTGGTTTGTCAAGGGGAAGATGTCACAGGGTTGGCCTGGTCAACAGAAAAATGGGTATGTAAATTGTAAAATAAATAAATAAGGGTTTATACGATATTTGTATGTTTGTTGAAGTAGCTTTTTCTGATTACAAGCATGTGTGTCATCAAACTACTGGCCTCACCAATGTAGCGCCCTCTGGTGAGTGCTGTGATAGAGAACAGGGGCCGCAGGGGGAGTGTGTTGAGGGGCTTGGTGTTGATGGATAATAGTACAACAGGAAATAAGCTGCAAAGAGAGATGCTTTTAGCACGACAGTTACCTGTCAGAACCGATGTGCCGATGGCTCTCGGCAATCTGTAGCATCAAGTCAAAAGAGACCATAATGTGTCACTCGCTCTAATCACACACACACACACACACACACACACACACACACACACACACACACACACACACACACACACACACACACACACACACACACACACAGTACCTGAGTTTGAGTAGACACATACTTACTTAAGCCCTGTTCAGTGAAAATTGGACCACTCACACCTCAGGCTGTAACCCTCTGAGAAACATACTATACTTATGTGTTTTAGTTGCTGTGTAGCAATGGCATGATGATCAAATACTATGAGGGACAAGCTGTTGGCTCCTCATGAATAACAACTCCTTGGAAGGGTTTGGCTTTCTAAGAAAAACTTGAAATACCACCAGATCTATTTCAAAGTAATTGCGAGTATTAGATGAGGCAGGTGAGTCACTATCATCTACCTACCAGTTTATCCACTGCTTGCATAGTATTTACTGTAGTCTATTAATCTCCTGGTCTCCAAGGCAACCAGCGCATATTGATTGGGATCAAACAGAAATAAATCTCTTAAAAGCAAACCGTCAAAGAACAGTGAAAATAGTAATTTCAGTACTGTATGAATAATTGCTTCTGCTTTAGTTACACACACATATGCACGCACACACACGCATGCACGCACACACACACACACACACACACACACACACACACACACACACACACACACACACACACCCACTCACACACTCACACATTCACACATTCACACACTGATAATGTCACACTTAGTACATTGGTCCCTCTGTGTATTTAGATAAAAATAACTCCATTATGAGAAGCTGACATAAAAATAAAGCATTATTCCCAGTTTACCTGCTGTTAGATGGCAGCAGAAATGTTTGTGAAGCTTTGTTCAAATGCTCAGTGTCCCTTTGAGGTACCTGTCCATGGTACAATGTGTACATATGTCACATCAAATAGACTGTAGAACAGGTACCTTACTGCTATGTGTGTGTGTGTGTGTGTGTGTGTGTGTGTGTGTGTGTGTGTGTGTGTGTGTGTGTGTGTGTGTGTGTGTGTGTGTAGTCTGGTATAGTGACAATGTAACTATCTTTAATACACTAAGAAATCAAAGTCACACAACAACAGAGACCTTGTGATGTCATGCTCATATTAGCCAGCAAACCTAATCAATGACATCACTGAAAAATGTCAGGTTTAAAAATATGGTCATTATGGAGATGTATGATCAAAGGAGAGGACAATCCAAGCCAGTGGGAATCAGGCCAGGCCTTGGTCTGGGGGTCTGGGGTTTGGGACACCTGTGATCACATCATGGATGACCTCATAGCTACAGAAATTACACTCTCCCTCGCTTTCTCTCATAAACAGACACATACGCACGCACGCACGTATGCCAGCGCACACACACACACATACACACTTTTCTTTTGAAATGATCCCAGTACAATAATCTCTGGATAATTTCTCAGAGGCTTTACCTAAATTCCTTCTGAAGTAAAGCAGAGTTAACACGGGGATAGGGGGGACTAATTAAGTATACGTGCATGCGTTTATGTGACACTTTATTCATTATATTCAATTTCTTTCAAGATCACTCACTCACTCACTCAGTCTGCCTCTCTCTCTCTCTCTCTCTCTCTCTCTCTCTCTCTCTCTCTCTCTCTCTCTCTCTCTCTCTCTCTCTCTCTCTCTCTCTCTCTCTCTCTCTCTGTGCCACGGTGTATCTCTCCACTCTGTATGAATATAGATGTGTTATCATCAGTGCCAGGGAGACACTCGAGGGTCCCACTACCACTCCAGTCCTCCTCCTCGTAGCGACATGGCCTTCTCTGTGCCAGCCAGAAGGATCCTAGTGCCATGGAGCTCTATGGCAGCATGTCCTGACCACTTCTTGGTACTCCCTCGCGCCTCTCAAGACATTCGAGGGGGGACACTTGTCCCCTTCCCCGCCCCCCATCCCCTCTCCAACACCCCATCTGCTTGGGTGATAAGTGGGATCAAGCCACACGGAAAGCCCCTTGCTATCTCCATCATCACAATGTAGCATTTATGAGTCATGACTTGAGTCAGGGGAAACATCTGCTAAAGGAGCTTGGTTTACAAGCTCTCACAGTCTCCCTCTTTACCTTTTAACCTGGCTGGATGTCAGCAGTTATATCCCTTGTCTGATCCCTTTCCCTCCTTTGGTCTTGTCTCCTGACATCCTCTTTAACTCAAACACCTTTTCTTATTCTCTCTGTTCCTCTCATCTCCCTACATGGCACCTCTCTCTCTACTCCTCGCTCCCACTCCCCAGATGTTTATTTATTTCCTAAAGTTTTACTTATTCCAAGGAGCTTAATTTATTCTAAGCTCTCCTCCACTGTGCCACATTTACATTTCTCTCCAGGAGTTGATGATGGATCAGCTTTGCTGGGGAGAGAAGGACGCCTCCAGGCTCACAGCCCTCTTTTCACTGCCTGATGCCTCGTCCTCTTATCTTGAAAAAGGTGTGATGTGCAGCGATTCACCACGTCGCCAGAGACTGTGAAGACCTCTGTCTGAAGTGGCGTGGAGGAGAGATTGGAGAATATTACGAGATGTGAAAGAAAGGATAGCTGGTGTCACCTTCGAAAAGGAGGAATCTATCAACAGTAGCCTTCAAGCTATACATACATACAGATGAGTGTGCCTGTTATGGATGTGTGGGAGAATAATAAAATGTTGAAAAAGGTTGACATGTGCTCTACACGTTCATCAGCGCTGGGATTCTAGGTTCCAGTTTTCAGGTATAAAAGACATTCAACAGAGAGGCAACATCTTAAGGGTAAAGTGCCGACTGGGTGGAAGGATGAAACAGACTTTATTTTCCCATTTTCAAGCCCTGTCAAATACAGCAAATACATGCTGTGATGTTTCAGACATGTTTATGAAATGGAGGTCAACACTGTCTGGATTTTTACTCAAGTCACAGTGAGGTCTGGTGGGTATCACAATTTTTTTTAAAGAGTAGATATTTCACACAGTTTGTTTAAGCTGTTTCGATGGAGCGTCTCTTTTTCTAATGACACTTTGATCCCATGTACTCATCCCTCCCTCCCCCCTCCCCCTTCCTCCCTCCCTCACTCCCCCTGTGAATAGATTAAATCACTAGCTCACTCTGCTACAGCTCCTTCCCTGCCGCCAGCAGCCATAGAGAAGGCATAGGGAATTAATGGGTTGCTGTTAGCTCCGCAGGTGCTTCTGTTATCACTGGAGATGTAATTGATTTGGTGTGAGCCGCTTTGAATTACAACTGGGACTCAAGTGCGCTGCATTAGCCACTTAACACAGAGTCCCTCAGAGAGACGAGTAACACAACACAACACAAACAATCCATCTGCAATACTCTGATGCTGCTGTTGGCCGTTTCAGTAGACAATGTTTTAACTTTCAACTATTTTCCCCCCATTTCACTTTAATTATTTCCCTTTTCCTACCAAAATATGTAATTCTTTGTGGAGGGGAACATTTGAGTACAGCTCAAGTAGTTTTGTTGCTCAGTGGGATGGATGTCATCATTGTGGTTTGGATAAATAAAGGCCAGGATCATTGCACTTAATTTGTCCGTTTCAACCTTGGTGAAAGTCCAAGCCTGTGGTGCTGGTCTGAGTTACTATAGCAACCGCTAACACCTGTAGGTTTCCACAGTCACTAAGCAAACACACACGCACACATGCACACATGTAATAACAGATATAGCCTAATTAGAATTTGAATGGATAACATTTTGGTACATCCCATCACAATGTAACTCCCATACAGCCATAACGTGTAAGAATGCTTACCACATTCACTGTCCCAGAGGAGAATAGAGGAGTGACTGAGGCAATTTGATACTGGGGATGATTGGGTGGCTTTGGTAGGGATTTCAGGAGTGCTGGTGGAAAATGGAAATGGCCTCAGATAGGCTTGGCTGAGCTCTTTGATAGTCTCTAAACTGTCATTTATTCTGTCCTTTATAGCCAAATAAACCCTTTAACCAACAGAAAGCATAACGTCAAGCCTGTTAATCTCTAGGCTAAATCATAACCATAACATCTGTGCCCATTTAATAAAATATGCCTATCACATATTAAACTCATGAAATTAAACATTTTGGCACATAAGCTTTAGCTCTGGAATGACTGCACTAAAAGACAGAGCAAATTGCCTGTAACGAAATTATAGAGCATCTGGCTTTTTGAAGATTTTTCCCGGAATAAACACAGCATTTGTTTTAATTTGTCTCTGCTGAATCTGGGAGCGTGGGAGGGGAGGGATCACTGGGCTATAAAACATATCAAAATGGCACAGGGATGTTCATTCTGTTGCCCTGGTGACTGCTGACTGAACTGAATATAGGCCTACTCAATATAGACCTATTGAGTTTCTAGTATAGTAGCAGAGCTATAGAAATCAAGGAGAAAAGTAACACACACTGTTGCTAATAAACAGTAAGCTAGTTATCGTACTTCAATAGCCTACATGTACAGTATTTTTACCCTGGCCATTGGTGATTGTGAAGTATAGCCTACAACAGTCACTGCTAAAAGGGGCCAGGGCCCATTCAATCTAATTTAAATCGGATTGAATCTAAACTAGTCATACTTGGAACATGGCCGCTGGTTCCATCGGTTTACAGGCTGCTATACCCCCGAGTTCATTTAGGGTCTATAAATCGCAGTGGGACCGCCGCGTGCTCCCTCTCCTAAAGACACGGGCGTCGCATCGATCCACCTGGTAAGCCATTAAGTGGGCCTCTTTAAGAATCCTCTGTGCCAGCCCCACCGGTCATCACTAGGAATAATACATTATCGGAGTAGCCCGAGTCCTGCTCACACGCTTCACAAAGCAAGGCAATCAAAGCAGTGCAACCGCAAAAGACTGCCGCCTCTCTTTATCTCCCGGGGATGGGAGTTGTAGATTAATTTATGCGTTGGGCATTTAGAGCCATAGGCCTATACTATGGATAAGACATGAGTGCCACGTCGGAGATAAAACCATGGCGCACAGGTGTGTCAGATTAATTTGAGTGTTGTACAAATTCTAATTCTAAAACGGATTAAGGTCACTTATTTGACGTTCAGAAATGTTTTGCTGTGTTTGCAAGAAAAATCGTGACTTATCTTAGACCACTTGGGATATGAAATGTGTTATTTTGTGAGTAATTCGGTTTAGACTAGGCTATAACTCAAGACAGGCGTTCCAATGCGCAGCCTTGGTCAGATCGCCTATGCACGCCTCCACTAGTCGCTGTCCATGGTGCTGAATGCTTTCATTCGGAGATTCAGTGCTCTGTCAATATTGAGTGAGAGAGTGAGTGCTCATTAACTACGCTTTTCCGCTTTCCGTGGGCGCTCAGCGATTTATGTTACAATTTCTTATCTGTGGGTTTCTAGCGTTGGGACACAGAGAAACTTGTTGAATGTGGGTAGGTTTGGATACTCCAAAAGAAAACCAGGCTGCATGTATATATATATAAATCAAATCAAACTTGATTTATATAGCACATTTCTTACAACAAATTCATTTCAAGGTGCTTAACAAATAAAATATTAAAAGGTGAGAAAGACTAAACACAACGTTTCTATGCAAATATAAAATCAATACTTTAAAAAAAAGAATTTAGAAATACATTAAAATAGTAAAACAATAGTAAAATAACAGTAGATATAATCTGTATTTTGTTTTGTAAATGTCTAGGCCTACAGTTGAAGTCGGAAGTTTACATACACTTAGGTTGGAGTAATTAAAACTCGTTTTTCAACCACTCCACAAATTTATTGTAGGTTAGGACATCTACTTTGTGCATGACACAGGTAATTTTTCCAACAATTGTTTACAGACAGATTATTTCACTTATAATTCACTGTATCACAATTCCAGTGGGTCAGAAGTTTACATACACTAAGTTGACTGTGCCTTTACACAGCTTGGAAAATTCCAGAAAATGATGTCATGGCTTTAGAAGCTTCTGATAGGCTAATTGACATAATTTGAGTCAATTAGAGGTGTACCTGTGGATGTATTTCAAGGCCTACCTTCAAACTCAGTGCCTCTTTGCTTGACATCATGGGAAAATCAAAAGAAATCAGCCAAGACCTCAGTTGTACACCTCCACAAGTCTGGTTCATCCTTGGGAGCAATTTCCAAACGCCTGAAGGTACCACGTTCATCTGTACAAACAATAGTATGCAAGTATAAACACCATGGGAACACGCAGCCGTCATACTGCTCAGGAAGGAGACGCGTTCTGTCTCCTAGAGATGAACGTACTTTGGTGCGAAAAGTGCAAATCAATCCCAGAACAACAGCAAAGGACCTTGTGAAGATGCTGGAGGAAACAGGTACAAAAGTATCTATATCCACAGTAAAACGAGTCCTATATCGACATAACCTGAAAGGCCACTCAGCAAGGAAGAAGCCACTGCTCTAAAACCGCCATAAAAAAGCCAGACTACGGTTT
The DNA here is from genome assembly GCF_964263955.1 of Coregonus lavaretus. NCBI lineage: Eukaryota > Metazoa > Chordata > Actinopteri > Salmoniformes > Salmonidae > Coregonus > Coregonus lavaretus. The sequence continues at coordinate 9,679,405 of NC_140007.1, read as the reverse complement.
GCAACTGCACATGGGGACAAAGATCGTACTTTTTGGAGAAATGTCCTCTGTTCTGATGAAACAAAAATAGAAATGTTTGGCCATAATGACCATCGTTATGTTTGGAGGAAAAAGGGGGATGCTTGCAAGCCGAACAACACCATCCCAATCGTGAAGCACGGGTGGTGGCAGCATCATGCTGTGGGGGTGCTTTGCTGCAGGAGGGACTGGTGCACTTCACAAAATAGATGGCATCATGAGGAAGGAAAATTATGTGGATATATTGAAGCGACATCTCAAGACATCAGCCAGGAAGTTAAAGCTTGGTCGCAAATGGGTCTTCCAAATGGACAATGACCCCAAGCATGCTTCTAAAGTTGTGGCAAAATGGCTTAAGGACAACAAAGTCAAGGTATTGGAGTGGCCATCACAAAGCTCTGACCTCAATCCTATAGAACATTTGTGGGCAGAACTGAAAAAGCGTGTGCGAGCAAGGAGGCCTACAAACCTGACTCAGTTAAACCAGCTCTGTCAGGAGGAATGGGCCAAAATTCACGCAACTTATTGTGGGAAGCTACCCGAAACGTTTGACCCAAGTTAAACAATTTAAAGGCAATGCTACCAAATACTAATTGAGTGTATGTAAACTTCTGACCCACTGGGAATGTGATAAAAGAAATAAAAGCTGAAATAAATAATTATCTCTACTGTTATTCTGACATTTCACATTCTTAAAATAAAGTGGTGATCCTAACTGACCTAAGACAGGGAATGTTTACTAGGATTAAATGTCAGGAATTGTGAAAAACTGAGTTTAAATGTATTTGGCTAAGGTGTATGTAAACTTCCGACTTCAACTGTATATATGTTAGCTGATAAGAGGCAACGGTATTCATTTTGTATAAGAATAAAGTCAAACATTTTCAAATTTAGTCTATAGGCTCTCCATATCACCCATGCACAACGCTGGAGAAATGTATATTTTGGACAGAATGCGTTGGATCTCAAAAATCTCGCGAGCAATGATTCTCTCTAAACGTTCTACAATATACATAGAAGAAAAATAATGATTGAAAAATTGAGAAACTGCTGGAAAATGTTGGGAATATTTGAAATGTCATTGACAGCAATGCACATTGAATCCACGTAGCCTAGCCTTAGGACTAGGAGTGCATTTTGTTTGAAGAGGAAAATAACACAAGGTACTGTACATTACGGTCCATTCACTTTGTCTTTTTTCTGTATGCGCCTCCTTCCCACATCACCACAGCTGTTGGATTCTACGCCACAGTCAGAGGGGGCGAAAGAGGTGGCCCACAGCGTCTGCTCTCTCAGAGATCCGGCTGAGTGTTTCGGCTCCGTGGGCTTGAAGATGAAGAAGCAGAATGTGCGGACCCTCTCTCTCATCCTCTGCATGTTTTCCTACCTGCTGGTGGGCGCCGCGGTGTTCGACGCGCTTGAATCAGAGACGGAGAGCTCTCGCCGACGCATCCTGGAGCTGAAGCGCACGGAGATGAAGAAGAAGTACCGGTTCTCTGAGGACGACTACCGGGAGATCGAGCGGGTGGTGCTGCAAGCGGAGCCCCACCACGCCGGGAGACAGTGGAAATTCGCCGGGTCTTTCTACTTTGCCATCACGGTCATCACCACCATTGGCAAGTTTTGCTTGCTTCCCTTACTTTTGTTAAGTCTGAGTATGTTGCAGGTGTCAGGAAATTGTTTTATAATACTGCGTCTGCAGTGTTCTGCATCGGTGAATAGCCTACTGTGCAGAAGTTAAGGGTGTTCAATTTGCATTAGTTATTAGCCTTAGCCATTGGCTTCAAAAGCCTCGGTATTGGTCTACAATAACCTACAGTAAAGAGTAACTGTGGCATCTATCTCCACAGGTTATGGCCATGCAGCTCCAGGCACAGATGCAGGGAAGGTATTTTGCATGTTCTATGCCATTCTGGGCATCCCTCTCACCCTGGTCATGTTCCAGAGCCTGGGCGAGAGGATGAACACGTTCGTCCGCTACCTCCTGTGCAGGGCCAAGCAGTGCCTGGGGTTACGGAGGACTGAGGTGTCCATGGAGAACATGGTCTCAGTGGGCTTCCTGTCCTGCATCGGCACCCTGTGTGTCGGGGCAGCAGCCTTCTCCCACTACGAGGGCTGGACCTTCTTCCACGCCTACTACTACTGCTTTATCACGCTCACCACCATTGGGTTTGGGGACTTTGTGGCCCTGCAGAAGAAGGAGGACCTCCAGGAGAAGACGCCGTATGTGGCCTTCAGCTTCATGTACATCCTGGTGGGGCTGACAGTGATTGGAGCCTTCCTCAACCTGGTTGTGCTGCGCTTCCTCACCATGAACACAGAGGACGAGAGGAGGGACGCCCAGGAGAGGGCCTCCATCAAGAGGGAGAGGGGCCTGCTTACCATGGGGCTCCATGGAGGAGAAGGAGGAGGAGGACCAGAGCAGGGCAGAGGAGGGCTTGGGGACAGGGACAGGGACAGGGGGAGGGACAGGATGGGGCAGAGCCGCAGTCACAGCAACCTTTTCCGGCCCATGGAGGAGGGCACCAGCCGCACCAACCTCATCACCTCCCCAGCGGAGGAGCAGGAGGAGAGGGACAGGGCCAGGGGTGCCCCCTGCAAGCAGAGGCTGCACTTACAACTGCACGGCACAGGCAGACTAAGGACAGAGTCCCCCCTGGGCTCCCTGTGCTCCTGTATGTGCTACCGTCTGGGGGTGTGTGACAGCCCCCTGCCTTCCCGCAGCGAGCACCACGGGTGCCACATTAACTCTGTCTACTACAGCTCCATCTCCTACAGGACCCAGGGCTGCTCCCCCAGGGACAACACAGGACTCTCGTCTCCAGGGAGCACACTCTCGCCTCGGCACAGCTTCAAGGAGTACCCCCGCTCCCGGAGGAAGTCAGTGTAGCACCACGGTGGGACAGAATCTTTGTTTGCACAGGTTGGATTAATACAGTATTTCATACATATATTTTGAATACACTACAGAGACAAGGTGTTGTAGTACACTACAGATGCACACTCATTAGAGGAGTAATTGTTGTAAATGATTGGTAGAGGCAATATAATCTGTTTTATCACAGGAGTTTTTGAACCTATTTTCCCTAATCAGATGATTACAATGCTGTATTTATTCTAAGGATGCAGTTAAGTTGTTCTTTCATTATAGCCACTGGAGATTTGTCTTGTGAATCAATTCACTTAGTATTGTAATACTCTGTTAGTCTTTTGTTTGTGCCCCAATAGTTTTTTCTCCTGGATAGTTTGAGTATTATCTGCATTATATTTTTGTTGTTGCATGCAAATAAGAGTGAGATGCATGGTTAACATGATGCATATGGCATGATAATTATATTAAGAAAATAGTTGTAATGATGCAAATGACTATATTTGGGTATTAGGATTGTTTTTTAAGTAGCTGACATACACCACACATACATACACACACACACACACACACACACACACACACACACACACACACACACACACACACACACACACACACACACACACACACACACACACACACACACAGTGCCTTCAGAAAGTATTTACACCCCTTGACTTTTTCCAAATGTTGTGGTGTTACAGCCTGAATTTAACACAATACCCCATAATGTCAAAGTGGAATTATGTTTTTCGAAATGTTTACAAATTAATTACAAATGAAAAGCTGAAATGTTTTGAGTTAATAAGTATTTAACCCCTTTGTTAAGGCAAGGCTAAATAAGTTCAAGAGTGAAAATATGCTTAGCATGTCACATAATAAGTTGCATGGACTCAATAATAGTGTTTAACATGATTTTTTAATGACTACCTCATCTCTGTACCCCACACATACAATTATCAAGCAGCGAATTTCAAACACAGATTCAACCACAAAGACCAGGGAGGTTTTCCAATGCCTCGCAAAGAAGGGCACCTATTGATAGATGGGTAAACATAAAAAAGAAGACATTGAACATCCCTTTGAGCATGGTGAAGTTATTAATTACACTTTAGATGGTGTATCAATACACAGTCACTACAAAGATACAGGTGTCCTTCCTAACTCAGTTGCCGGAGACAAAGAAAACTGCTCAGGGATTTCACCATGAGGCCAACAGTTACAGAGTTTAATGGCTGTGATAGGAGAAATGATTGTAGTTACTCCACAATACTAAGCCAATTGACAGAGTGAAAATAAGGAAGCTTGTACAGAATATAAATTTCCAAAACATGCATCCTGTTTGCAACAAGGCACTAAAGTAATACTGCAAAACGTGTGGCAAAGCAATTCACTTTTTTGTCCTGAATATAAAAGTGTTATGTTTGGGGCAAATCCAATACAACACATTACTAAGTACCAGTCTTCATATTTTCAAGCATAATGGTGGCTGCATCATGTTATGGGTTTGTAATCGTTAATGGACTGGGGAGTTTTTCAGGATAAAAAAGAAACGGAATGGAATTTAGCACAGGCAAAATCCTAGAGGAAAACCTGGTTCAGACCGTTTCCACCAGACACTGGGATATTAATTCACCTTTCAGCAGGACAATAACCTAAAACACAAGGCCACATCTACGCTGGAGTTGCTTACCAAGAAGACAGTGAATGTTCCTGAGAGTCTAAGTTACAGTTTTTACCTAAATCTGCTTGAAAATCTATGGCAAGACCTAAAAATGGTTGTCTAGCAATGATCAACAACCAATTTGACAGAGCTTGAAGATTTAAAAAAAGAATAGTCTGCAAATGTTGCACAATCCAGGTGTGGAAATCTCTTAGAGAAATACCCAGAAAGACTCACAGCTGTAATTGCTGCCAATGGTGATTCTAACATGTATTGACTCAGGGGATTGAATACTTATCTAATCAAGATATATTAGATACATTTTTTACAGATGTTAGAATTTTCTTCCACTTTGACATTACAGAGTTTTTTGTGTAGATTGTAGAAATTTTTTCCCCCAATTAATCCCACTTTGTAACACAACAAAATGTGGTAAAAGTCAAGAGGTGTGAATATTTTCTGAAGGCACTGTACACACACACAGAATGATTAAAGCAGCTCCTCAGCATGATGGATGCTGCTGATTCTGAGGAAAGTACCTCATATTGCATGCCTTTAATGGAATTATGGAATCATGTTTTAATGAGAAGGACATTAATAGATAGGAACACGTATATGGCAGAGATGGCCTTTAATGGACCACATCAATGACATTAGTAAATCATTATATTACTTGTCCTTACAGTACGAGGTTAAAAACAACCCTGCATACATTTCCCTGCCCTAATGCACAGTACAGAGACAATGCCTATTAGGCTTTGTGTTGATTTACATTTTATGGATGTAGCACTGCCTGATATGTAGCAAAACCTTTCAGAAATCTGTAGGCTTATTTACTTCCATGGGCATTTTAAATTATATTATATTTTCAAATGTTGTTTTTCTTGCAACTCATTGGAATATGTATCAGGTTTGGTTTCAACCTCTTAAAGTTCTGATGCTGACAAAATATTAAAAGGTGAGAAGGGACCATAAACAAATTAAAGAATGGTTATTTTTTGCTGTATAATATACTCTATAATTAGGTGTCTCTCATGTCTAATAGAGATAACATGCTCCCAGAACCAACACTGAGGGGGTCCGGCTGGTCATGCGTAGTTTCAGTTACTGTCATTCTGTCAGTTCGTTTTTTCCATTACTGGATCACCTGATTCCCCTTGGCTCTGTACAGGTTGTATTAATTTGATCATTTCATTATATATAGCATAGAAACTGTATAGAAATAGATGTAATGTATATTTTCTTGGATGGCCCCTATTTTCTGCCTGATAGCCCAGTTGTTGAGAGAATGATATAGGCAGTCTTACTAATCACTCTGTAGTGAATGCAGGGGGCAATGGGTATCACATACTAGGCCTCAAAGGAAAGTCTATTTATGCTATTTAAATTCTGAAGATTCCCATTAAGAAAGCTGTGGTTTGACCTGGGTAATATGATTCATACTCATGCATGCATGCACGCCAGTAGCGTAGCCAAAGCTGTGTTGGTGGGTGGGCCTGCAGAAATGTGGGTGTCTCTCCCCCCGACCAGTAGCGCTCGGTGCCTTTTAAGATTAGGGAGGACGTAAATGTTTTTATGAGCATGGCCATATTTCTATTACAGCATATTGGATGATTGTTATTCATATTCCATTTAATGTAACATCCAACTAACGCGTTAGTAAACCCGCTACAATCACGCAGTACAGTGTACAGCAAGCATTTTAGCAGCTACACCTGTGGGCCCCAGTGGCAATAAATTAATAAAACTGAAAGCTTGCCTTGACTTGGAAGAGTTCCACTGTTGGATAGCCTTAGCCAACTAGCTAATATAAATAGCATTTTTCTCTCTTTGAGTAAGCTAAATTAGTAGGCTTCATTAGCTAGCTAAGTAAGTGAAAGAAAGTGAAAAAAAATACAACTAAATATATCTAGCTCTCTCTCTCTGCTGCTTCTCCTTAATTTTTGAACAATTTAATTTGTTAAAAACTATTCAGCTATCGTCTTTCTCTCTCGTTGCGTTAACTACTCACCACATTTTATGCACTGCAGTGCTAGCTAGCTGTAGCTTATGCTTTCAGTACTAGATTCATTCTCTGATCCTTTGATTGGCTGGACAACATGTCAGTTCATGCTGCAAGAGCTCTGATAGGTTAGAGGACGTCCTCCGGAACTTCATAATTACTGTTTAAGTCTATGGAAGGTGATGAGAACCATGAGCCTCCTAGGTTTTGCATCGAAGTCAATGTACAGTCGTGGTCAAAAGTTTTGAGAATTACACAAATATTAATTTTCACAAAGTCTGCTGCCTCAGTTTTTATGATGGCAATTTGCATATACTCCAGAATGTTATGAAGAGTGATCAGATGAATTGCAATTAATTTCAAAGTCCCTCTTTGCCATGAAAATGAACTTTATCCCAAAAAAACCCATTTCCACTGCATTTCAGCCCTGCCACAAAAGGACCAGCTGACATCATGTCAGTGATTCTCTCGTTAACACAGGTGAGAGTGTTGACGAGGACAAAGCTGGAGATCACTCTGTCATGCTGATTGAGTTAGAATAACAGACTGGAGCTTTAAAAGGAGGGTGGTGCTTGAAATCATTGTTCTTCCTCTGTTAACCATGGTTACCTGCAAGGAAACATGTGCAGTCATCATTGCTTTGCACAAAAAGGGCTTCACAGGCAAGGATCTTGCTGCTAGTAAGATTGCACCTAAATCAACCATTTATCAGATCATCAAGAACTTCAAGGAGAGAGGTTCAATTGTTGTGAAGAAGGCATCAGGGCGCCCAAGAAAGTCCAGCAAGCGCCAGTACCGTCTCCTAAAGTTGATTCAGCTGCAGGATCGGGGCACCACCAGTGCAGAGCTTGCACAGGAATGGCAGCAGGCAGGTGTGAGTGCATCTGCACGCACAGTGAGGCGAAGACTTTTGGAGGATGACCTGGTGTCAAGAAGGGCAGCGAGGAAGCCACTTCTCTCCAGGAAAAACATCAGGGACAGACTGATATTCTGCAAAAGGTACAGGGATTGGACTGCTGAAGACTGGGGTAAAGTCATTTTCTCTGATGAATCCCCTTTCTGATTGTTTGGGGCATCCGGAAAAAAGCTTCTTTGGAGAAGACAAGGTGAGCGCTACCATCAGTCCTGTGTCATGCCAACAGTAAAGCATCCTGAGACCATTCATGTGTGGGGTTGCTTCTCAGCCAAGGGAGTGGGCTCACTCACAATTTTGCCTAAGAACACAGCCATGAATAAAGAATGGTAATTGTCAATAAAAGCCTTTGACACTTATGGAATGCTTGTAATTATACTTCAGTATACCATAGTAACATCCGACATTAAATATCTAAAAACACTGAAGCAGCAAACTTTGTGAAGACCAATACTTGTGTCATTCACAAAACTTTTGACCACGACTGTACCCAGAGGAGGATAGAAAATAGCTGTCGTCCGGCTACACCAGGGTGCTACCCTAGAGAGTGCTGTTGAGGCTACTGTAAACGTTCATTGCAAAACAGTGTGTTTTAATCAGTTATTTGGTCACATTAATATATTTAATATAGTTTTATCTAAAAAGGACAACTTTTTCAATGTTTCACTAATTAAATTTTTCTAAAGTTCACTGAGAGGATGGTCCTCCCCTTTGTCCTCTGAGGAGCCTCCACTGAATTCTACCGTTTTTCCATGGTGCAGAGAGGAAAATGTGCAGTTTTATAGCTAATCTCATGCTATTCTATACACTTTGCCATGAGGCTGAGAGAAAATGTTCAATTTTAAAACGAATTGAAAGCTAAAATATACACCGAGAATACCAAACATTAGGAACATCTTCCTAATATTGTCATTCCTGTGCACTGCTTGTTTTAAATTGTATCTGATGGTGTTTGTATGTTTCGGTAAACAGACAAATAATGTCCCGTTTGCAGAGGTGGGTAGAGAACTGAAAATCTCTAAAATACTCTTACTTAGATTGTAATTTACTCAAATAAAAGTAGTCCTCTTAAGAAACTACTCAAGAAAGAGTAAAAAAAAAGTATCCGGATGGAAAACTACTTAAGTACTAGTTACAAATTTAGTTTTGTAATTTTTTACAACTAATGGTAAACTGTGACAGCAAACTGAAATAACAACAACTTAGTACAATTGATCTGACATTAATGTATTATTTAAGCCTGCCAGCACCATCTTGTGGATCACAGGAAGAGTAGCTTCTGCGTTAACAGCAGCTGATGGGGATCCTAATAAAAATACTAAATTGCAGATATCCTCCAGCACAGGTAGTCTCCAATTTCATAAAAAGGTAAATGGTACTCGAGACATTGGAATCATTTCACAATTTCAATAGCATAAATTAAAATGTATTTCACTACATAATTTCAAGTACATGTGATGGTGAACGCATACTAAAAAGATTTACACCAAGTGTGATGTTTAATATTTTACTCAATAAAATATTAAGGAGGATCAGGTGTTACAACAGTCAAACAACAATCAATATCGAAATGTCACTATCAATCATGTTACTAGTATGCAAATCAGACACATTTCAGCATGTAATTAAACACCAAGGTATGCATTCAAGTAAGATAAATGTAAGTAATAAATAATCAAACAGTGCAGATATCAATTGCCATAGTCAACTCAATCATGTTTTTCCTGCCAAGGTAGGATATACCCTCCATCCTCCTTCTATTCTGACCCTCTCCTTTCCACTTTGAACAGTATTTTCATTTCTTGGCTGGCCCATACTTCTCCCTCTGGGTTGTGCCGCTACAAAAAAGAGAAGAACTTAAGTACATGTAACTACCCACCTCTGACTGTTTGGAACACTGAAAGTAGATAGCAGAAAATATATCTTTATTTTTTATTTGCTCAATTGGATTGGGTGGGCCTGTCTCCCCAGTGGGTGGGCCCGGGCCCACCCGTGCCTACGTAGCTGACACACACAAACACACACACACACACAGTTCATCATGGCACAAAAAGCACAATATGATATTTTAGTAAGATACCATATTAATGGTCTTGATGGCTTATTGGCATGATGGCCCTGCATATTGGTTATAGGAGTTTGCTTATTGCTATTTTGGTCTGCGCAATTAACTACCGTGGTAGAATGAGATTGAGGTGTACATATCATACAATATTGACATTGGCTGCTTAATGGGCTAGCATGCTGCTGTCGCTGCAGAGAGCTATATTTTCTGGAAACAGACCAGGATACTTCAAGTCCCACATAACTACCCCCAAAGTATTAATTCCATCCCGTCTGCTGATCAATTAGAATGTTACTTTACATATAAATGTTGAACTGATTAGGTAATAGTGTGGAATGGTGATTTGGAATGAGTCACCATCTGCTCTGGGTGCCTGGAGGAAGGCACAGGGACGACCAATCAGGTGATCTTTGAATAATGTACTCACTTTCACTCTCTATTACGGTGCTAGAGATAAAGGAACATAGAATTCAACATACCAATTAGGATCTGGCAAAAAATACTTGAATCAGTTATAGAACCCATTGCCCTTTATGGTTGTGAGGTCTGGGGTCCGCTCACCAACCAAGAATTCACAAAATGGGACAAACACCAAATTGAGACTCTGCAGAGCAGAATTAAGCCGATACCCGCTAATTATCAAAATCCAGAAAAGAGACGTTAATTTCTATAACCACTTAAAAGGAAGCGATTCCCAAACCTTCCATAACAAAGCCATCACCTACAGAGAGATGAACTTGGAGAAGAGTCCCCTAAGTAAGCTGGTCCTGGGAATCTGTTCACAAGCACAAACAGACCACACAGAGACCCAGGAAAAAAACAAAAACACAATTAGACCCAACCAAATCATGAGAAAACAAAAAGAGAATTACTTGACACATTGGAAAGAATTAACAAACTAGAATGCTATTTGGCCCTAAACAGAGAGTACACAGTGGCAGAATACCTGACCACTGTGACTGACCCAAACTTAAGGAAATCTTTGACTATGTACAGACTCAGTGAGCATAGCCTTGCTATTGAGAAAGGCTGCCGTAGGCAGACCTGGCTCTCAAGAGAAGACAGGCTATGTGCACACTGCCCACAAAACGAGGTGGAAACTGAGCTGCACTTCCTAACATCCTGCCAAATGTATGACCATATTAGAGAAACATATTTCCCTCAGATTACAGAGATCCACAAAGAATTCTAAAACAAACCCAATTTTGATAAACTCCCTTATCTACTGGGTGAAATACCACAGTGTGCCATCACAGAAGCAAGATTTGTGACTTGTTGCCACAAGAAAAGGGCAACCAGTGAAGAACAAACACCATTGTAAATACAACCCATATTTATGTTTATTCATTTTCCCATTTGTACTTTAACTATTTGCACATTGTTACAACACTCCATTTGAAATGTCTTTATTATTTTGGAACTTCTGAGTGTAATGTTTACTGTTAATATTTATTGTTTATTTCACTTTTGTTTACTATCTACTTCACTTGCTTTGGCAATGTTAACATACGTTTCCCATGCCAATAAAGCCCTTAAATTGAAAATTGAATTGAATTGAAAGGAATGATCTATGTGCCAAAGTTGCCCTCTAGAGGCGTAAACCAACTGTCACTCCTGCACTTTGCCTATAAAGACAACTTCCCAGATTGATTGAGATTAACCATTCATTCAGCTGTGCTAATCTCAGACTGTACTTTTTCATTGTTTAACTGAACTGTCAGCAGAACTTCAGAAATGGAGAGATAGAGAGAGAGCGCGAGAGAAAGGAATGATCTGCCGAACGCATTACAGGGGGCAAACTACCAGCCCTCCAAGACACATACAGCACCTGATGTCACTGGAAGGCCAAAAAGATAATCAAGGACATCAACCACCCGAGCCACTGCCTGTTCACCCCGCTATCATCCAGAAGGCGAGGTCAGTACAGGTGCATCAAAGCTAGGACCGAGAGAATGAAAAACAGCTTTTATCTCAAGGCCATCAGACTGTTAAATAGCCATCACTAGCACATTAGAGGCTGCTGCTGCCTATTGAAATCACTGGCCACTTTAAGAAATGGATCACTAGTCACTTGAATAATGTTTACATATCTTGCACTACTCATCTCATATGTATATACTGCATTCTATTCTATAATATTCTACTGTATTTTAGTCCATGCCGCTCTGTCATTGCTTGTCCATATATGTATATGTTATTTTATCCCATTCCTTACTAGTTTTGTGTGTATTGGGTATATGTTGTGAAATTGTTAGATATTACTTGTTAGATATTACTGCACTGTCGGAGCTAGAAGCACAAGCATTTCGCTACACCCGCTGTAACATCTGCTAAACACGTGTATGTGACAAATACAATTTGATTTGATTTGATCTCTGTGACAAGGGTGCCCTCTAGAGGCGTAAACCAACTGTCACTGGTGCACTTTGCCTTTAAAGACAACTTCCCTCATGCGCTATTGATTGAGATTGAAAATTCATTCAGCTGTGCTAATCTCAGACTGTACTTTTAATTGTTTAACTGAACTGTCAGTAGAACTTCATTTCTGAAGTAATCCAAATCTCCACAGACTGATACAGACATGTCAAGAAGAAAATAAGGCCAACAGAGAGAGGAGTGATTATACTAGAGGACAGTAGAACTCTATTTCTGTTTTCCCAATAACTCTGAAGCTGGTGGGTGAGTTAGGGTTTTATCTGTGTCTAATGGAAAATAATGAGGTGATGGATGAGTTGAATCACCTTGCACAGGGGGCAATGCTTTGGGATCCTCAGATGAGAGGTACAATCTGTTCCAATTCCATCCACTGTCACAACGGTTGTATAATGTTTATGTAAGCAGTAGTATGCAGGCACTTGTCTTCAGGAGATGGCCCAAACCTCCAGGTCGTTGATGAGGAAGTCTTCAGAGGAGGACAACACGTAATTGTCAAATGTGTCACACTTCTGGCTCTGCCCACGGATCAGGCCATCGTCTAACCCCAGGCCAAAGAGACCCCTGAGAGCATGTTAGAGCAGGAGAAGGGGGAGGAAGAGAGAACATAATTCCTCAACATTCAAGCACTCCTTTAGACCACTAGTTTCTTCCATATTCTGTTGAGTTATAGATTATTGACCATAGTGGACCGATTTTCACTCAACCTCCTCCACCAAATGCCAGGTAGTCTGGACTTCCCTTCACAAAGAAGGAGTTACTAAACTTCCATTCATAAACCTGGAAAATAGACTATGATCATAGCTTGGTGTGGGTTGTTGTTTGTGAACTGAAACATTCATTATGCAGTAATACAATATTGCTATGTTGGGTTAGAATCCAGCCCTGAGCCAGTGATACTGAGACGCGACATGGGGATAGTTCACCTGGAGTTGTGGAGAGAAGGAGAAGAGGAATTGTGTGTCCTGTTCCATAGTATGACAGACTGATTCAAAGAGTAGTGGGACAAAATGCACCAAACACCTATAGGACAAAGAAATAGAGTTACAGAAGAGGGAATTTAAAAAATGGACACTGACAGACTCATGGCATAGGTGGGAAAACTTGGTTTAGGCCAGTAAAAGGCCTCAGCTACTCCTCACCTGTCCATAGTTATCTCTGATGACAGTGAGGGTATTGGTGCTACAGTCCATGCCCCCCATGCTCCTGTACAGAGTGCCCAGGCTGGTGCCATATCTCTGGGTGCTGTAAACCAGGGGCACTGCTCCAACCTGGACGGAAGTTGCTCATATAGCTGAAAAACTAATGGAATTACACTGTAACATGGACATTTGTATCACTAATATTAATATGGAAATTTAGAATGACTTGTATTGGGAGCATATTAAGCACTGCAATAATAATTTACCACTGTAAAAGTGATGCATTTAATGTAATCGAATGGGTAAAAAAGGCTGCACATTTAAGGGTATTTATTGACAAGCCAGTCAGACAATTTCTGCTCCCGTATTCTGGGCAGTCACCCCCCTTCCCCTTGGGAGTCAGGTGAGTCTTCAAAAGAAAGAGGGAACTGAGTTTACTGGAGTTTGGCGGTAATGCACCATAAAGTTATAGTCTGGTTGACACCTAACTCGAAGTCTTCCTGACTTCAGAGTCTGGAAAGGCTATTTTGACATTGTCATCAAGATGTGTCGATAATGCAGGAGATGTGTTTTTTTTACTGATTGCTTCTCCTCTGTGTCTTTCTCACTCAAACACCCACATGGACAGCCACACACAGCCCCCGAGAGCCACCCCCTTCCAATACAACTATTGGATTTTCAAATCCAAACAATGAGAGCTTTCAAGACAACTGGGAACTCAAATCGTGACATCAGTGAGAAGTCTTGGATCTAGAAGTCTGAGCTCTAGGATGATGCCCTAGGATGATGCCAGAGTTTCTGACTTGGAGTTCCCAGTTGTCTTGAAAGCACTGAAGTCAGATGTTGGAAATGTTCAAGTTCCAAGTTCCCAGTTGTCTTGAACACGACATAACAATAGACTCCTGTCTAGACCAGTGTGTTACAGCTCTCCCTAGATGTGTATCACGAGAGTCGCGGCAGCCAGGCTACCATTAATGGTGCTTTCAAGACAACTGGGAACTCAAAAAAAAAAAAAGAGGTCAAATCATGACTTCAGTGATCTTCAGGTCGGAAAGTCAGAGCTCTAGAAAGATGTCTGAGTTTCCGACTTGGAATTCCGACTTGGTTGACCGTTCAAAACGATTTTTCCCAGTCGGAATTCGTTTTTTCCCCCCTAGTTGTTTTGAACGCGGCATAAGACTGGGAAGGTTCAAGATTGGGTACTTGGAACTCGGAAATACACCAGCTCTAGTTTCACCCACTCAAAGTGACAGGACTGCAGGCAAGGTGGAGATAGCATAGGGCTCCCTCGTACTGAGGGTGACTTTATACACTGGACTGATGTGAGGTGAGCTGTGTCCTGTGTGCTGATGTCCTGTGTTCTCGCGCGTTCACATTTTTTTTAAATGGTTGTAATAGTATAGACGTTTCCAACCATTTCTACCGATATGCGTGCCAGTTATTATAATTTTTACATGAGCATTTTCTTGAAACAGTTTCATTTAAATAATAACGTTTTCGTTTCTCAAAATCATTGTCACATGGTTAATCATAAAAATCTGAAATAAAATGATCAAAATCTTAAAGTTAAAATTCAACTATGCGGAGAGCACTAGCCTCTGCCGTATGGACACACTGTGATCCACTGGCGGCTAAAGAAATGAGAGCATATAACTCAGAGATGCAGCAGTGGGCCTATAACTTCCATTGTCAACTAAGTAAAAAACATAGGCCTAAAGCCGACAAATACAAACAGTAGAAAATATCCGGATAAAAATTCCGGTTCTTTCAATCACATTCATCTATCTACTCCGCCTGTCTGCCTCCCCTTCTATCCGTCTTGACTTGAGCTATTGCTAGTGAGTGCAACATTGTATCAAATCATCACTTGGGCCGCCCAGACGCTGTTGTTAGCGAACTTGCAACATTGCATCAACTAGCCTATTCCGGGCCCCCATAGTTTCGGGACAGAAAGCTGTTTTTTATTATGTTTTGTATGACTGGATATTTGGGATCATCAGATCATGATATTTTGCTCTTTCACACGGCTTGGTGATTATCGAGGCGGGGAGTGTTGGAAATATTTTTCAAATACCGAGGAACTATCATTCGCAATGGATGTTAAAAAAACAGACTTCGTTGACTTGTGTGAGGCGAAGAAAAAATGAGTGGTGTACGTGGTGAGTTAAGACAATCAGAAATCAGACATTGCCAAATGGGTACTTTGCTACATATGCATGCATTCTGGAGAGAGACGCACCATATCTTCGCACCATATATTAAAACACTCAAATACTTGTTCTCCTACATTTATTTGTGTTCTTCTACATTTCTACTTAGGAGTATGTCATGTACTTCTTATAAAAAATGTCAGCGTAGAGCCCTGAACTATAATAATAAATAAGCCATGTCGAAGCCTTTTGTGGCAGGGCAGGCACTTTGTTGATTCTTGATGTTCAGTTGTAGAACTGTTTCTATTTTTACTATTGTATCTAAATTATTTATTTTAACGTTGGTTAAAAGACGCAGGTCACAAAAATGAAATGACATTAAGCAATATACCCAATTCGTTCTTACTAGTAATACATTTCTTGTTTTAGAAAAACAGAACGCATGCTCATCCATTGATAGATATATTTTGTGTGTGTAATTATGGCAAAATATTTTGGCTGTAAAAACTCTAAGTGGCTGGTAGATTTCTTAATCTACTTGTCACAGTGGCTGGTGAACCAAAAAGTGAATTTCCCACCCTGCCCACCAAGCATACTATGTCATATGTCACTTGGGTTTGGTCAACTTCTGAATATGGTCCATGCATTAGTACATTTGTCCACTAGGAGGG
Source organism: Coregonus lavaretus (assembly GCF_964263955.1). Lineage (NCBI taxonomy): Eukaryota > Metazoa > Chordata > Actinopteri > Salmoniformes > Salmonidae > Coregonus > Coregonus lavaretus. The sequence continues at coordinate 9,663,476 of NC_140007.1, read as the reverse complement.
AGGCAAACATAACTATCTCTGAGAGCTGGCAGTCATACCTGACATACAGTATCTGACCAATGGGAAGGAGGCCACTTTGGTCTGTGAGCTCACACTCCATGGGATCCTCCGAGCAGAGGTTGTCTAAATCCTGCTTGTCTTTAAGGTCCCAAGAGCTGTCACTGCAAATTCGATGATCTCAAAATCCTCTTCCTCGTACTCCTTTTCATCCTCCCTACTATTGATCCTGTGGAATGAGGGTGAGGTCAATCTGAGACGGTTGACCTTGTGTGACACACACACACACACACACACACACACACACACACACACACACACACACACACACACACACTTGGTGAGAGGACTAGGAAGACAGCGCAGAGTCCCAACAGACATCACCCAAAGTTTCAACAATCGATTTTGCACCGCTTTCTCTCTCTTCTCCTCTCCTCCATCCCTCCATCCCTCCATCCCTCCATCCCTCCATCCCTGCTCCTCACTTTGGTCTCCAAGCAATTAGCCTGCTATAGTTCCACTGAGTGCACAGTGCTAAATGGCTAATCTCACTCATTCCTCTCTCTCCCTCTTTTCTTTATCGATTTCTTTATCCCACTCTGGACAGTGCTTGGGGGCTTTGACTGTCTGACACGCATAACCGGAGGTGTGACAGGTTTTAAAACCCAACACTAATACCCTTTATTTGTCTGTATAGGGCCATTGTAAGGGAGACGGTAATGGATTTGTGACTGTGTGTGTATGTTTGTGTTATATGTGGGGTTGTGTGTGTGTTCACTGTTGAGCTGACAGACTGTAGTATGCAATCACAGCTTTAGGGCATTGAGCTTTTGAGTGAGTGTGTGTGTGTGTACGATGTGTGTGCTTGTATGACTGTGTGTACTTTCACAGTCTACAGTGAGGGAAAAAAGTATTTGATCCCCTGCTGATTTTGTACGTTTGCCCACTGACAAAGACATGATCAGTCTATCATTTTAATGGTAGGTTTATTTGAACAGTGAGAGACAGAATAACAACAACAACAATTCAGAAAAACGCATGTCAAAAATGTTATAAATTGATTTGCATTTTAAAGAGGGAAATAAGTATTTGACCCCTCTGCAAAACATGACTTAGTACTTGGTGGCAAAACCCTTGTTGGCAATCACAGAGTTCAGACGTTTCTTGTAGTTGGCCACCAGGTTTGCACACATCTCAGGAGGGATTTTGTCCCACTCCTCTTTGCAGATCTTCTCCAAGTCATTAAGGTTTCGAGCCTGACGTTTGGCAACTCAAACCTTCAGCTCCCTCCACAGATTTTCTATGGGATTAAGGTCTGGAGACTGGCTAGGCCACTCCAGGACCTTAATGTGCTTCTTCTTGAGCCACTCCTTTGTTGCCTTGGCCGTGTGTTTTGGGTCATTGTCATGCTGGAATACCCATCTACGACCCATTTTCAATGCCCTGGCTGAGGGAAGGAGGTTCTCACCCAAGATTTGACGGTACATGGCCCCGTCCATCGTCCCTTTGATGCGGTGAAGTTGTCCTGTCCCCTTAGCAGAAAAACACCCCCAAAGCATAATGTTTCCACCTCCATGTGTGATGGTGGGGATGGTGTTCTTGGGGTCAAAGGCAGCATTCCTCCTCCTCCAAACACGGCGAGTTGAGTTGATGTCAAAGAGCTCCATTTTGGTCCCATCTGACCACAACACTTTCACCCAGTTCTCCTCTGAATCATTCAGATGTTCATTGGCAAACTTCAGACGGGCCTGTATATGTGCTTTCTTGAGCAGGGGGACCTTGCGGGCGCTGCAGGATTTCAGTCCTTCACGGCGTAGTGTGTTACCAATAGTTTTCTTGGTGACTATGGTCCCAGCTGCCTTGAGATCATTGACAAGATCCTCCTGTGTAGTTCTGGGCTGATTCCTCACCGTTCTCATGATCATTGCAACTCCACGAGGTGAGATCTTGCATGGAGCCCCAGGCCGAGGGAGATTGACAGTTATTTTGTGTTTCTTCCATTTGCGAATAATCGCACCAACTGTTGTCACCTTCTCACCAAGCTGCTTGGCGATGGTCTTGTAGCCCATTCCAGCCTTGTGTAGGTCTACAATCTTGTCCCTGACATCCTTGGAGAGCTCTTTGGTCTTGGCCATGGTGGAGAGTTTGGAATCTGATTGATTGATTGCTTCTGTGGACAGGTGTCTTTTATACAGGTAACACACTGAGATTAGGAGCACTCCCTTTAAGAGTGTGCTCCTAATCTCAGCTCGTTACCTGTATAAAAGACACCTGGGAGCCAGAAATCTTTCTGATTGAGAGGGGGTCAAATACTTATTTCCCTCATTAAAATGCAAATCAATTTATAACATTTTTGACATCGTTTTTCTGGATTTTTGTTGTTGTTATTCTGTCTCACACTGTTCAAATAAACCTACCATTAAAATTATAGACTGATCATTTCTTTGTCAGTGGGAAAACGTACAAAATCAGCAGGAGATCAAATACTTTTTTCCCTCACGGTATATCCATCAGGACTTCAGTGTAATGGTTCCCCTTATGGATCTATAGCCAACACAAAGCCTTACAGTCAGTAAACTGGCTTATGATTGACCATTCTTTTCGCAACAGCTTGCTCATGGGTATGGGTCTTCCTATGTTCTAGTGGACAAAAGCTATGTTCTGATGTTTGAAAATGTGGGGGAGAGGTGCAATTTTCTTTTTCTTTTTTCAAATTATTTTAATTTGAAAAATGAGGGGTTGCTGCAACACCCTCATCACGCCTACTTCCCGCGGCTATGACTACTACCATAACCCGTTCAAAGGCACTTCAATCTTTCCTCTTGCGCATTCACCCTCTGAATGGCACACATACACAATCCATGTCTCAATTGTCTCAAGGCTTAAACATCCTTATTTAACCTGGATTTAACAGGTGACATTAATAAGGGATCATAACTTTCACCTGGATTCACCTGGTCAGTCTGTCATAGAAAGAGCAGGTGTTCTTAATGTTTTGTACACTCAGTGTATATTCACTATACAGCCAAAGATACAGTATCAAATGTTCCGTAAGTGCACTGAACTCTTCTCTAACTATTCCTTTGCCTCCCAGCCAAAAATACTAAATCAATCAAATGGTTGCCACACGGCTGTATAGTAAACAGCTGCCTGCTGCATGTGGTGACCTGGAAAAGGGGAGTGCAGACGTGTGACTATGTGGCACTCAGCCACACAGAAACTCGCTCGTCACATTGCCAGCAACTGTGCTTGTTTAGAAACACAATATGGCCATCTTGGCTCGGTGCTCAGATAGACGGAGGGGGAAACTAACGCTTGCCAGCCAAGCTGCGTCGTTCTTTCTTTTGGTTCTCTCTCTCTTTCTCTACTCTCAGGCCATTCTCTGCAGGGAGCCGTGTGAGGAAGGAAGCAGTCTTTCACGACTGATAGAAAGGAGTGATCAAACGCACAGTGTTCTCAGAAACAATCCAACGTTGTGACATTATCATCATGTGTTGTTTGATTTATAGCTTTCAGGATGATAATGTATTCATTCCATTTCCCTTTTGATATCTTACAAAGATATGACTGTTTTATAAAAACTGAATCCGTTAAGTAATAGTTGCATAATATATTTTCCCAGCAGTGTGGTATTGAAGCCGTGTCTTGTATAAGAAATGAAAGCCATTATCACTTTTACATAATAGCGACATTAATAGAACTGATAACAGCTTTATCATGAGCTTGATCTGTCACCCCTCTCTTCACTGGAATAATGGCAGATAATAGCATCTCTCTCCACAGAACTCAATGTTCTGATTACTATGTAATTGATCTGCCAGACCTACATAATAAATCCACATCATTAACTGTCCTGGACAGTGAGTAACGAGAGATAACAAAATACACAATATGTTCCCACATACTGCACCCACATTGTGATAATAATAGACAGCGCCATTTTCTAACGTCAATCACTGTGTAACTGCAGTGTTTATATGTACGCAGTAATGGCTGTAGGCAGAAACACTCAATGAAGTACCTCATTTCCATTTATCTCACTGAAGACTGAACAGAACATGGAGGCCCTGTATATTTACACGAACAGTGGAGGACTTTCATGTGTTGCATTATTATTGACTACTGCATTTCACTGCAAAACATTGATTCATTAACTATTGTTTATTAACTACACTTTACTTTGAGTCTTAATTACACATTTTCTAATCTGTCTTGTAGATGATCTATCTAGCTAATAACCAATTGGCAACATATTTTTCCATTCCACAAATATTCACAGTGTACTCACCAAGAGGTGGTAGCACAAGGCTTCAGTGAGTCTCCAATGAAAATGTCTCCCTGTATGAGTGTTTCTTCACTTCTCAGTTAATCAGACGTTACTCCTTCACCTGGACACACCTACTGCCACTCGATCTTACTCTCTCACACTGTCTCCTCTCTCTCTCTCTCTGATGAGGGTGGTCAGAGGGTGTGGAATATTCCACTGTGATTCTTAAGTATGGAGGCCTTCACGGGGTGCCTGAACCCTCCATCTAGAAGGGGCTATGTATGAGAGAGTGGGTGTATGAATGTTTTAGTTTTTTTGACAGCTCACTCCTCTCATTCAAAAGGGGAATAGCAGTTTTGAATGATAGTTTGAGCACAGTTGATAGGTTTCTGTATGTAATTTAGATATTTAATTGCAAGTATGTGTGGGGGCGTGCATGTGAATGTCTAGGTCTACAGTTCATGCATGTTGGAGGGAAGTATTAAACCGAGTATGAGCATCAGGAGCCACTGTACTTCCCTTTTACTTCACAGCGTTTTTATTGATCTGTCTGATTTATAGTATCGTAGGTCACAGAGATACACAGCTGTGGATTCTCCATTTGAGGAAGTTAATGGTTAATGTCAGAGGGTTGTGGGTTGTGGGTAGGGCGTTTGCGGTGACCGTATTACCGCCACACCGGCGGTCACGAGTCATGAAGGCAGTCAAATTCCACGTGACCGTTTAGTCATGGTAATTAGGCTTCTCCAAGTTCTGATGCTGCTGATGGTCATTAGTAGCCTACCAAACTTGATAAATGCCTCGTACCCAGCACTCTATTGTCCCTCTAATCACTCTGACATCAATGCAAACAAAAATCGAATCAAACACTTCATGAGCTCATGTTGCGCAACATTTCTATAGGCTATGCAATTGCGTGAGAGAACAGAGGGATGGCCTCTATTAAAAAGAGGAGGATCCCATTGGCTTTCTATAGGTTAGGCCTACTACAGTGCTATGAAAAAGTATTTGCCCCCTTTCTAATTTTCTCTACTTTTGCATATTTGTGATACTGAATGTTATCAGATCTTCAACCAAAACCTAATATTAGATAAAGGGAACATACAGTATTTGATCCCCTGCTGATTTTGTATGTTTGCCCACTGACAAAGAAATGATAAGTCAATAATTTTAATGGTAGGTTTATTTGAACAGTGAGAGACAGAATAACAACTAAACAAATCCAGAACAAGGCATGTCAAAAATGTTATAAATTGATTTGTATTTTAATGAGGGAAATAAGTATTTGACCCCTCTGCAAAACATGACTTAGTACTTGGTGGCAAAACCCTTGTTGGCAATCACAGAGTTCAGACGTTTCTTGTAGTTGGCCACCAGGTTTGCACACATCTCAGGAGGGATTTTGTCCCACTCCTCTTTGCAGATCTTCTCCAAGTCATTAAGGTTTCGAGGCTGACGTTTGGAAACTCGAACCTTCAGCTCCCTCCACAGATTTTTCTATGGGATTAAGGTCTGGAGACTGGCTAAGCCACTCCAGGACCTTAATGTGCTTCTTCTTGAGCCACTCCTTTGTTGCCTTGGCCGTGTGTTTTGGGTCATTGTCATGCTGGAATACCCAACCACGTCCCATTTTCAATGCCCTGGCTGAGGGAAGGAGGTTCTCACCCAAGATTTGACGGTACATGGCCCCGTCCATCGTCCCTTTGATGCGGTGAAGTTGTCCTGTCCCCTTATCAGAAAAACACCCCCAAAGCATAATGTTTCCACCTCCATGTTTGACGGTGGGGATGGTGTTCTTGGGGTCATAGGCAGCATTCCTCCTCCTCCAAACACGGCGAGTCTCATCTGACCACAACACTTTCACCCAGTTCTCCACTGAATCATTCAGATGTTCATTGGCAAACTTCAGACGGGCATGTATATGTGCTTTCTTGAGCAGGGGGACCTTGCGGGCGCTGCAAGATTTCAGTCCTTCACGGAATAGTGTGTTACCAATTGTTTTCTTGGTGACTATGGTCCCAGCTGCCTTGAGATCATTGACAAGATCCTCCTGTGTAGTTCTGGGCTGATTCCTCACCGTTCTCATGATCATTGCAACTCCACGAGGTGAGATCTTGCATGGAGCCCCAGGCCGAGGGAGATTGACAGTTCTTTTGTGTTTCTTCCATTTGCGAATAATCCCACCAACTGTTGTCACCTTCTCACCAAGCTGCTTGGCGATGGTCTTGTAGCCCATTCCAGCCTTGTGTAGGTCTACAATCTTGTCCCTGACATCCTTGGAGAGCTCTTTGGTCCCTTTAAGAGTGTGCTCCTAATCTCAGCTCGTTACCTGTATAAAAGACACCTGGGAGCCAGAAATCTTTCTGATTGAGAGGGGGTCAAATACTTATTTCCCTCATTAAAATGCAAATCAATTTATAACATTTTTGACATGCGTTTTTCTGGATTTTGTTGTTGTTATTCTGTCTCTCACTGTTTAAATAAACCTACCATTAAAATTATAGACTGATCATTTCTTTGTCAGTAGGCAAACGTACAAAATCAGCAGGGGATCAAATACTTTTTTCCCTCACTGTAAGTGAACAAATAACACAACAATTACATATTTATTTCATAAACAAAGTTATGCAACACCCAATTCCCCTGTGTGAAAAAGTAATTGCCCCTTACACTCAATAACTGGTTGTGCCACCTTTAGCTGCAATGACTCCAACCAAATGCTTCCTGTAGTTGTTGATCAGTCTCTCACGTCGCTGTGGAGGAATTTTGGCCCACTCTTCCATGCAGAACTGCTTTAACTCAGTGACGTGTGGGTTTTCAAGCATGAACTGCTCGTTTCAAATCCTGCCACAACATCTCAATTGGGATTAGGTCTGGACTTTGACGAGGCCATTCCAAAACTTCCAATTTGTTGCTTTTTAGCAGTTTTCATGTAGACTTGATTGTGTGTTTTGGATCATTGTCTTGCTGCATGACCCAGCTGCGCTTCAGCTTCAGCTCACAGACGGATGGTCTGACATTCTCCTGTAGAATTCTCTGATACAGAGCAGAATTAATGGTTCCTTCTATTAAGGCAAGTTGTCCAGGTCCTGAGGCAGCAAAGCATCCCCAAACCATCACACCACCACCACCATGCTTGACCTTTGGTATGTTGTTCTTACTGTGGAATGCAGTGTTCTGATCTGTTGCGTCAGCCTCATTGCGTAAAAAAGACATGGATTTTTTTAGGGTGCATTACGTCTGCACAAAGGGGATGCCGCCGGGAAATTCAAGGCATTATCAAGTGCTTGTCAAATTGTGAATGAGAGACTGATGAAGTGTGTACAGCCTGCGCAAAAAACAAGCAACTTTTTTCAAATCATCATTAGAGTCGCATCATGCAGCCTTACAATGTATTTCAAATAAAAATATATAGCCCATCGTTTGTAGAACAACTAAAGTTACATTAATAACTCTAAATTAAGCATATAGGAGTACCTATTTCTTTGTTAACCGCTCAACACAGAATAGCACACTCCCTCAATTCATTTGGAGAAAATATCCTTTGTATTTTATTCAGCTTTGTTCAATTGTATTATTCAAACTATAAAATCATGTCACGGAATTCTAAGCAAATCTTGTCTGCTAAATGAACTAGTGTAGCCCACAGCCATATGGCATAGCCAGATCAGGACCTAACATAAGGACAACTCAGAGTATGCTATTCTGTTCTTCTGAAATAGACTACATTTTCTTCATATCATGTTTCTTTAGACCTGTCTAAAATAAATAATGGATTTATTGTGACGGTGTAGGCTATATTACATGGATTTATTATACTTTTTTAAATGTAGATGTTCCAAAGGTCTGCATCAGTGGCTTGCAGGCTATGTGTGGAAGCCAGGAGAGGCTAAATGTGTTTATGTTAATTAACGGTCAATTACCGTGAGAACGGCAGTTATTTGCTTGACAATCACCGGCTGACGAAATTTCGTGATCGCCACAGTCCTAGTTGTGGGTTCAATATACTGGCTGTTGAGACTGCAGTTAAAAGAGTTACTGAGTGTTATGGAAATAGTCGGCCCCCCTAATTGACTACTGTCCTCAGCAGTGTGTGTGTGTGTGTGTGTGTGTGTGTGTGTGTGTGTGTGTGTGTGTGTGTGTGTGTGTGTGTGTGTGTGTGTGTGTGTGTGTGTGTGTGTGTGTGTGTGTGCATGTGTGTGTGTTTGATGGAGGGGGTAGTGAGATTGGTAGGTAAGGTATGCACCATAATAAAATTAAAGACAGAGGCCTTGTCAATATTTTATACAGTGATGTTTTTCTTCTTTAAGAAACGCTTCTAAATGTCCTTGAAGTAGACTTGTGTTAGGTCTTTCTATAAAAAGTAGTCTTAGAATGCTCACTTTTTGTCTCAAACTCAGTGCTTTTTGTAAAGATCTGGATAAAATATAAACTTTCACACTCAAAATCCAAAGTCGATAGAAGAGTTCAAAATGGAGATCAATACAGGCATTTTCTTTCAGTCAACACTCAAGGCATTTTCTTTTTTGAATTCTGATACGTTTTTTTCTAAATTCAATAAACCCTTTTATGTCCCACCTAGTCAAATATAATCTGATGAAATTTGAAGCAAGTGCTAGGACTGGCCTTTATGTGGGCTGAGAATCTGGGAATGTGGGGAATGATGATGAAACATAGAACACTACAACAGAAAAAACACAACTAAAACGCAAAAACAATTGCCTTAACTAAAACGATGCATTTTTGGTGTACCAGCAGTGTCTGTAAAACAACATCCAAAGTCAAAGTCTGGGTATATGAGAAGAAAGCTAGGGGTATTTCCATGGTTATGCACCAGTGATTTAACTGTATCATAAGTGGGATTTGAGAGGTTGTGTAGCATTTGGTCCTTGTTTCATGAAGTGAGGTTTTCAGTTTGATGGCAAAGTGCCCTCATTGCAAATGGCTGTTCTTGAGGCCACAAGCAAAATCTCACGAAGACGAATGGGAAGTCAAGGTAATAAATGATTTCAATAGAGTCAGAAAAGAGGCATACAATGCCTTGCAAAGGTATTCATCTCCCTTGGCGTTTTTCCTATTTTGTTGCATTACAACCTGTAATTTAAAAGGATTTTTATTTGGATTTCATGTAATGGACATACACAAAATAGTCCAAATTGGTGAAGTTGTCACACCCTGGCTCTGGGACTCTATATGTTGAGCCAGGGTGTGTTCATTCTATGTGTTAAATTTCTATGTTGGTAGTTCTAGTTGTGTTTATTTCTATGTTGGCTAGAGTGACTCCCAATCAGAGGCAACGAGTGTCAGCTGTCGTTGGTTGTCTCTGATTGGGAGCCATATTTTAACTGTCTGTTTTCCCTTTGTGTTTGTGGGTTCTTGTTCCGTGTTGGTCATTGTTACCGTGGACTTCACGAGTCGTTTCTTGTTTTGTTGATTGTTGTCTATTATCACTAAAGATAATAAAGTTAACCATGTTCGTTCATCACGCTGCGCCTTGGTCTATTCAATACGACGATCGTGACAGAAGAACCCACCATAAAAGGACCAAGCAGCGTGTCCAGGAGCAGGCAGACTGGACATGGGAGGAAGCGCCGGGAAAGGAGATGGAGAGGTTGGCGATGGCCCAGGTGGGCAAAGTGTGGTCCTGGGAGGACATGCTCGGGGGAAAAGGGCCATGGGCTAGGATTAAGGCCCTGGCGAGAGAGGAGCAGCGGCGTCAGCAGTGTCAACGTCGGACAGGCGAGAGGCAACCCCAGAAAATTTTTAGGGGGGGGCACACGGCATGGGCGGCTGGGCAGCAGGAGGCTGCCACAGGGCGATTTGGAGAGGAGGCCACCGGGTTAGGGGGGCCAGAAGGCAGGTTGGCGGAGCCTGGATGGAGAGCGGAACCAACTTCCCGTACTCAGGCATGGCAGCATGGGACGGGGCAGGTTCCGCGGTATGCGGAGCGGCGTACTGTGCCACGAGTGGTCCGGCATAGTCCTGTACGTCCTGTGCGAGCACCCCGCACGTGTCGTGCGAAGGTGGGTATGCAGCCAGGACGGAGTGTGCCGGCTCAACGCTCGTGGTCTCCAATGCCTCTCCGCGGTCCCGGATATCCTGCTCCAGTGTCACGTGCTGTTATGCCAGTACGGGTACACAGCCCTGTACGTCCTGTGCGGATGCCTCACACAGAGTGTGTGAAGGTAGGCATTCAGCCAGGATGGGTTGTGGCCGCTCTTCACTCCAGGTCTCCTATCCGTCTCCACAGCCCGGTTCGGCCTGTCCCTGCTCCACGTACCAAGCCTACGGTGTGCGTCGCCAGCCCAGCCCGGCCTGTCCCTGCTCCACGCACCAAGCCTACGGTGTGCGTCGCCAGCCCAGCCCGGCCTGTCCCTGCTCCACGCACCAAGCCTACGGTGTGCGTCGCCAGCCCAGCCCGGCCTGTCCCTGCTCCACGCACCAAGCCTACGGTGTGCGTCGCCAGCCCAGCCCGGCCTGTCCCTGCTCCACGCACCAAGCCTACGGGGTGCGTCGCCAGCCCAGCCCGGCCTGTCCCTGCTCCACGCACCAAGCCTACGGTGTGCGTCGTCAGCCTGGTAAGGCCCGTTCCTCCTCCACGCACCAAGCCAGGGGTGCGAGTCGTCAGCCTGGTAAGGCCCGTTCCTCCTCCACGCACCAAGCCAGGGGTGCGTGTCGTCAGCCTGGTAAGGCCCGTTCCTCCTCCACGCACCAAGCCAGGGGTGCGAGTCGTCAGTCCAGCACAACCCGTGCCTGGGTCACCGGTGCCTGGTAAGGTACCGGTCAACTGCTCCACTACGGAGCTGAAACTAACCGCTCCTGCTAAGTCCAGTTCAGCTCCAGCCAGCGGGGCCAGACTGGACCAGGGGCGCTATGGGGGGTTTATTGGAGGGTGGTGGGCAAGGCCGGAGCCAGAACCGCCGCCGAGGAGGTATGCCCACCCAGCCCTCCCCTGTTTTGTTCAAGTTGAGGCGCGGTCGCAGTCCGCGCCTTTAGGGGGGGGTACTGTCACACCCTGGCTCTGGGACTCTATATGTTGAGCCAGGGTGTGTTCATTCTATGTGTTAGATTTCTATGTTGGTAGTTCTAGTTGTGTTTATTTCTATGTTGGCTAGAGTGACTCCCAATCAGAGGCAACGAGTGTCAGCTGTCGTTGGTTGTCTCTGATTGGGAGCCATATTTTAACTGTCTGTTTTCCCTTTGTGTTTGTGGGTTCTTGTTCCGTGTTGGTCATTGTTACCGTGGACTTCACGAGTCGTTTCTTGTTTTGTTGATTGTTGTCTATTATCACTAAAGATAATAAAGTTAACCATGTTCGTTCATCACGCTGCGCCTTGGTCTATTCAATACGACGATCGTGACAGAAGTGAAATGAAAAAAATAACTTCTTTCAAAAAATTCAAAATAATCAATAACGGAAAAGTGGTGCGTGCATATGTATTCACCCCCTTTGCTATGAAGCCCCTAAATAAGATCTGGTGCAACCAGTTACCTTCAGAAGTCACATAATTAGTTAAATAAGGTCAACCTGTGTGCAATCTAAGTGTCACATGATCTGTCACATGATCTCAGTATATATACACCTGTTCTGAAAGGCCCCAGAGTCTGCAACACCACTAAGCAAGGGGAACCACCAAGCAAGCGGCACAATGAAGACCAAGGAGCTCTCCAAACAGGTCAGGGACAAAGTTGTGGAGAAGTACAGATGGGTTATAAAAAAATATCTGAAACTTTGAACATCCCACGGGGCACAAAGCCTCCAGTGATGATCCATGGCCCGGAGCCTCCAGTGATGATCCATGGCACGAAGCCTCCAGTGATGATCCATGGCCCGACGCCTCCAGTAATAATCCATGGCATGAAGCCTCCAGTGATGATCCATTGCACAAAGAGTCCAGCTCCGGTCAGCTGCTTCACTCCAGTGCCAGAGCAGTCTGCTCCACCGGTGCCTAGTCCAGCTCCGGTTATCTGCTCCCTACCAGAGCCGGGGCAGTCCACTTCACCGGTGCTCAGTCCGGGTCCGGTCGTCTACTCTTCCCCCATGCCGGAGCCATCCGCTCCACCGGGGTCTGAGCCGGAGCCAGATGTCAACCCCTCCCCAGGGTCGGGGTCTCCCACACCAGGGTCCAGACAGGACTTGGTGCATCGCGGGAGGACTGCTGGGCCGGGACCAGACGTCAGCCCCTCTCCAGGGTCGAGGGCTCCCACACCAGGGTCCAGACAGGGCTTGGTGCATTGTGGGAGGACTGAGGGGGGAGCATCACGCTGGGGTCCAGACCGGACCGGGCGTGCAAAGGGGAGGCAGGATGGGAGAAGAGTTTACTGCCTACGTCACGTCCGAAGCCGCCACCGAGGCTAGATGCCCACCCGGACCCTCCCCTAATGAGTCAGGTTTTTGCGGCCAGAGTCCGCACCTTTTGGGGGTGGGTACTGTCACGCCCTGACATTGAGATCTCTAGTTGAGTTGGTCAGGGTGTGAGATCTAGTTTATATATTTCTATGTTGGCCGGGTGTGGTTCCCAATCAGAGGCAGCTGTCGGTTGTTGTGTCTGATTGGGGATCATACTTAGGCAGCCATGTTGCCTACCTTAGTTGTGGGATCTTGTTTCTGTCTTGGCTTGTTTGATGTTTAGCCTCTTGAACTTCACGTTCTGTTGGATTTTGTTATTTTGTCGGTGTTTATTAAAATGAACGACTATGTACACATACCACGCTGCACCTTGGTCCGATCCTTTACACAACGAACGTGACATAAATAATGATTTTGGAATGACTAACTAATCTCTGTACCCCAAACATACAATTATCTGTAAGGTCTCTCAGTCGTGAATTTCAAACACAAAGACCAGGGAGGTTTTTCAATGCCTCGCAAAGAAGGGCACCTATTGGTAGATGGGTAAAAAAAAAGACTTTGAATAGCATGGTGAAGTTATTAATTACAATTTGAAAGTTGTATCAATACACCCAGTCACTACAAAGATACAGGTGTCCTTCCTAACTCAGTTTCCAGAGAGGAAGGAAACCGCTCAGGGATTTCACCATGAGGCCAAAGGTGACTTTAAAACAGTTACAATTTAATGGCTGTGATAGGAGAGAACTGAGGATGGGTCAACAACATTGTAGTTACTCCTCAATACTAACCTAAATGAGAGTGAAAAGCTTGTACAGAACAAAAATGTTCCAAAACATGCATTCTGTTTGCAATAAGGCACTAAAGTAACACTGCAAAGAATGTGGCAAAGAGATTAACTTTATGTCCTGAATACAAAGCTTTATGTTTGTGGCAAATCCAACACATAACTGAGTACCATATTTCAAGCGTGTTATGGGTATGCCTGTCATCGGCAAGGACTAGGGAGTTTTTTAGGATAAGACACAGAATAGAGCTAAGCACAGGCAAGATCCTAGAGGAAAACCTGGTTCAGTCTGCTTTCCAACAGACAATGGGAGACAAATTCACCTTTCAGCAGGACAATAACCTAAAACACAAGGCCAAATATACACTGGAGTTGCTTGCCAAGATGACATTGAATGTTCCTGAGTGGCCTAGGTACAGTTTTGCCTTCAATCGGCTTGAAAATCTATGGCAAGACTGTCTGTCTAGCAATGATCAACAAACAACTTGACAGAGCTTGAAGAATTAAAAAAATAATTATGTGCAAATATTGTACAATCCATGTGTGCAAAGCTCTTAGAGACTTATCCAGAAAGACTCACAGCTGTAATTGCTGCTAAATGCGATTCTAACATATATTGACTCTGGGTGTGAAACTTATGTAAATTAGATATTTCTGTATTTCATTTTCAATACATTTAAAAAAAATTCTAAAAACATGTTTTCACTTTGTCATTATGGGGTATTGTGAGTAGATGGGTGACACAACAAAATGTGGAATAAGTCAAGGGGTATGAATACTGTCTGAAGGCACTGTATGAATAAGATTCCATTCAACTGAACATTTAAATTATTTCTTTTTTTTGCTGAGCAGGCATTTAAATTTAGGACAGCTCACACATTTTTGTCTATTAAATGAAACACATTATTTAACTAGGACAGTGATATTACAGTCGCCATTACAGGACTTTATTGATAATCCGACAAAAATGCATAATTATTACATACTATTTTCATAATTTTAATACAGAGTTTTTCATTAGTTCCAGTGTTGTTACAACACACTCTTTTTGATAGTACATGTTTTCTAAATTCATTGTCTTCACATTCATCTGCTTCAAAGCATTTATTTGTTATAATCTTGTGTTCATCCTTTATAGTGTCATTAATGCGTTCTTGTCAGAGAGAGAGTTAAAACTTTTCCCCAGTAATAGGCTCGCTATTGAACATTCACTGGTAATTGAACATGAATGAACTGTTCTGAGACCTGAGCTGTGTGAGTAATTCATTGTGATGGTTGTGTTTGTGGGCACAGTGTGTGTGGCTTGCTGCTGACTGGGTGAGCAGGCACTGTGGAGGAGGCAGCTGCTGTTTCGGTGACTATGAGACTGTAATTACTCTTCTGGCCTGTAGATGGCGGTGGTGCTCTTCCTCTTTGTGAAAATACTTCCTGGAAACCTCATACCGTTGAGGCTTCAGGCAGGGTATTCAGTCAGAGCTGCCAAAGGAATGGGTTATGGACTGTTATGGTCAAAAGCTGCAGGTAGGGGGCTCATACGGATTAAGCTTTAATGTGTGCTGCAGAGTTAAGGGAGTCAATGACCAACAATGCCAGCTGTGTATCTATTTTTGCCTCGGCCAGTGTCCTACGACTCTCGCTGTCTTTTCACCTTTCTCTCTTTACTTTCTCACCTCTATCTCTCTCTTTTTCTCTCGCTCTCTCTTTGTCTTTTCATCCCACCTTTTCTTAGCTTCATTCGTTAATCGTGCAAGTTCTCTCTTTTATCTTTCACTCTCTCCCTCTGGCTCTCTCCTGCCTCTCCCTCCCTTCCCCTCGCTCTCTTTCCCTCCCTCCCTTCCTCTCTCTGTTTAGCTTGGTGTTGGGCAGAGACCACCGACACTGACCTCCCAGTCACCTCACACTCTTGTCTCTTTTATCTGTCTCTGGCTGAGGTGATCATTGTGAAGGTTTGCTTTGAGCACAGATGGTGAGCTACAGGGAGCTATAGGGACTAGCCAGGCTCACAGCCAACTGCTAGCTCACTAGCTCTTCTTTGTGTGGGCAGGTTGGGGTAGAGAGTGGAGATACTATGGCAACCAGCAGAGATCAGGAATACAACAATATCAACCAAATGATAAATCCTTGAGGAGGACCGAACTAAAAATACAGTTATCACAGAGGAATGTTCTCATCTTATGATCTGGAAAACAAACAATTCAATTGAGAAGTAAACAATGGTTTCATCAGCAAGACGTGATCATTTACCAAAGAGAGTGATTAGCTCAGATGGTCCTCTGTAGCTCAGCTGGTAGAGCATGGCGCTTGTAACGCCAAGGTAGTGGGTTCGATCCCCGGGACCACCCATACACAAAAATGTATGCACGCATGACTGTAAGTTGCTTTGGATAAAAGCGTCTGCTAAATGGCATATTATTATTATTATTAATTCAAGCAGATTGAAAGATTTATGTGACAAACAGAAATTGAATTATGTGTCCCTGAACAAAGGGGGGGGGGGGGGGTCAAAATCAAAAGTAACAGTCAGTATCTGGTGTGGCCACCAGCTGCATTATGTACTGCAGTGCATCTCCTCCTCATGGACTGCACCAGATTTGCCAGTTCTTGCTGTGAGATGTTACCCCACTCTTCCACCAAGGCACCTGCAAGTTCCCGGACATTTCTGGGGGGAATGGCCCTAGCCCTCACCCTCCGATCCAACAGGTCCCAGACGTGCTCAATGGGATTGAGATTCGGGCTCTTCGCTGGCCATGGCAGAACACTGACATTCCTGTCTTACAGGAAATCACGCACAGAACGAGCAGTATGGCTGGTGTCATTGTCATGCTGGAGGGTCATGTCAGGATGAGCCTGCAGGAAGGGTACCGCATGAGGGAGGAGGATGACTTCCCTGTAACGCACAGTGTTGAGATTGCCTACAATGACAACAAGCTCAGTCCGATGATGCTGTGACTCACCGCCCCAGACCATGATGGACCCTCAACCTCCAAATCGATCCCGCTCCAGAGTACAGGCCTCGGTGTAACGCTCATTCCTTCGACGATAAACGTGAATCACCCCTGGTGAGACAAAACCGTGACTCGTCAGTGAAGAGCACTTTTTGCCAGTCCTGTCTGGTCCAGTGACGGTGGGTTTGTGCCCATAGGCGACGTTGTTGCCGGTGATGTCTGGTGAGGACCTGCCTTACAACAGGCCTACAAGCCCTCAGTCCAGCCTCTCTCAGCCTATTGCGGACAGTCTGAGCACTGACGGAGGGATTGTGCGTTCCTGGTGTAACTCGGGCAGTTGTTGTTGCCATCCTGTACCTGTTCTGCAGGTGTAATGTTCGGATGTACTGATCCTGTGCAGGTGTTGTCACACGTGGTCTGCCACTGCGAGGACGGTCAGCTGTCCGTCCTGTCTCCCTGTAGCGCTGTCTTAGGCGTCTCACAGTACGGACATTGCAATTTATTGCCCTGGCCACATCTGCAGTCCCCATGCCTCCTTGCAGCATGCCTAAGGCACGTTCACGCAGATGAACAGGGACCCTGGGCTTCTTTCTTTTTGAGTTTTTCAGAGTCAGTAGAAAGGCCTCTTTAGTGTCCTAAGTTTTCATAACTGTGACCTTAATTGCCTACCGTCTGTAAGCTGTTAGTGTCTTAACGACCATTCCACAGGTGCATGTTCATTCATTGTTTATGGTTCATTGAACAAGCATGGGAAACAGTGTTTAAACCCTTTACAATGAAGATCTGTGAAGTTATTTGGATTTCTACAAATTATCTTTGAAAGACATAGGTGGGTAAACTCTGATTGCCGGTCGCGGTGAAAAAAGTAATGCTCCCTATGCTTTCAATGCATTAAAAAAAAGGTGGGTAAACGGCGTTTACTTGTATTTACCCTCCACTAGGCCTATACCACTGCCAGTAGTCTACCCTCTCAGCCGAGGAAGTTTTAAACACATGAATACACACAGCATAGGTAGCCTACATTCAGTATAATACATTAGTTGAATCAAAACATGTTTTACACCCTAGTTCATGAGTTGTCCATAATTCATGAGTTAATGCTTGGAGTCTTCACAGATCGTGTGACATAAAACACTACCTTTGTTTCCTTACATTAATGACATGACAGTGTTATTTGTCATTATTAAGCATTTAACAATTGAATTAGAACATTGAACTTAAATGATCTTGGCGATCTCAGAAAATGCACTGTAAGTTTAACTATGCCTACATAACATTTCATTATGTTTCACCGTGAAAACAGTTATCTTGGGCACACAAATCAAAGATAATGTAGGTCTATGCCATTGCAAAATCGAATGCTTCTAACCGAAAGAGTCAACTATAGGCATACTGTCATTAACGAATACTTGTTGGATGGATTGGATGCGCATTGGTGTCTAGCTATAGGCTAGTTATCTAGTGATATTGTCGACCATCAGGTGATCCAGTAAAGAAAACAAATATTGATAGAAAATAATCAAGCTAAATAAATTGTCTACTACTTCTGGCAACAGATGGCACGGAGAACACCAGTACCCGTGCACATCTGAAAAACAAGGCAATGAGCACTCCAAACAGCTGATTGACAAAAGCAAACAATGATAAATCAACGGATAAATCTAATGCATTGGAATAAAGACATAGGCTATTATTATCTAGGATGCATGACAAACAAATGGCGAAAATTAGGAAGTACAAAGGAAAATCTAAGCTCAGCTGAGGCAGAAATTCAGCTCTACACTCTTAGAAAAAAGGGTTCCAAAAGGGTTCGTCGGCTGTCCCAATAGGAGAACCCTTTTTGGTTCCAGGTAGAACTATTTTGGGTTCTATGTAGAACCCTCTGTGGAAAGGGTTCTACATGGAACTCAAAAGGGTTCTAAAAAGGGTTCTCTATGGGGACAGCCGAAAAACCATTTTAGGTTCTATACTGAACAAAAATATAAACGCAACATGTAAAGTGTTTCATGAGCTGAAATAAAAGATCCCAGAAATGTTCTATATGCACAAAACGCTTATTTCTCTCAAATTATGTGCACAAATTTGTTTACATCCCTGTTAGTGAGCATTTCTCCTTTGTCAAGATAATCCATCCACCTGACAGGTGTGGCATATCAAGAAGCTGATTAAACAGCATGATCATTACACAGGTGCACCTTGTGCTGGGGACAGTAAAAGGCCACTCTAAAATGTGCAGTTTTGTCACACAACACATTGCCACAGATGTCTCAAGTTTTGAGGGAGTGTTCAATTGGCATGCTGACTGCAGGAATGTCCACTAGAGCTGTTGCCATATAATTGAATGTTAAATTCTCTACCATAAGCCGCCTCCAACGTTGTTTTAGAGAATTTGGCAGTACATCCAACCGGCCTCACAACCGCAGACCACGTGTATGGTGTCATGTGGGCGAGCGGTTTGCTGATGTCAACGTTGTGCCCATGGTGGCGGTGGGGTTATGGTATGGGCAGGCATAAGCTACGGACAACGAACACAATTGCATTTTATCTATGGCAATTTGAATGCACAGAATTACTCTGACGAGATCCTGAGGCCCATTGTGAGGCCCATTTTGTGTAAGGTATCTTTGACCAACAGATGCACATCTGTATTCCCAGTCATGTGAAATCCATAAATTAGGGCCTAATGAATGTATTTCAATTGACTTTTCTCCATATTTGAACTGTAACTCAATAAAGTCTTTGAAATTGTAGCACGTTGCGTTTATATTTTTGTTCAGTATATAATGAAAAACTGAAAGAAGGTTCACATTTCCCATCTATTTCACATTGGTAATTGACAGAATGGGCTCAATAAGTACTGTACTGACCAAAGCATTTAAAAATGGTTAAATACAACCAAGTAGCAAAACAAGAATGTCATCAAAGTGAACACATTGACTGACCATATCCTGACTTTGAACATAGGTGATATGTCCTCAATATGCACACTAACAAACCTCAGGCCACGTGTAACCATGCCAACCCAGGACCTCCACATCCGGCTTCTTCACCTGCGGGGTCATCTGAGACCAGCCACCTAGACAGCTGATAAAACTGAGGAGTATTTCTGCCTGGCTCGCAAGTGGATGGGCCTATGCCCTCCCAGGCCCACCCGTGGCTGCGCCCCTGCCCAGTCATGTGAAATCCATAGATTAGGGCCTAATGAATGTATTTAAATTGACTGATTTCCTTATATGAACTGTAACTCAGTAAGATTGTTGAAATTGTTGCATGTTGCATTTATATTTTTGTTCAGTGTAGATAGCACTTTCTTTTCTAAGAGTGTAGCCTACTGCATGGACAGCACAGCCACATGGAAATAAATGGTTTACACCATGACAGAGCGGTGCGGGTGTTCATTTCATTGGAAGAGTTTATTTTCATATTTACCACTGTAAAACATATTTATCACTGCAATTTAAACAAATAGGAGAATGGTTAAATTAGCATTATTTAGGGGCGCTAACGTCTCATTCAGGGAGGCTGATTCGCACCATGATTGCAAGCATGTGTGGGGGCGCACATGTGATTGTCTAGGTCTACAGTTCATGCACGTTAGAGGGATGTAGTGAATCGAGTATGATCATCAGGAGCCACTGTACTTCACTTTTTACTTCACAGCGTTTTTATTGATCTGTCTGATTTATAGTATCGTAGGTCACAGAGATACACAGCTGTGGATTCTCCATTTGAGGAAGTTAATGGTTAATGTCAGAGGGTTTTTGGGTTCAATATACTGGCTGTTGAGACTGTAGTTGAAGGGTTACTGAATGTTATGGAAATGGTTGGCAGGTTAACAAAATAATGCCCCAAAATTGCCTTGTTGCAGGGATCAGTCGCCGTCTCATATCTATTGTCAAAAAACAAAGAAAATCCAGCTGAATTTTTGCCAATTAATAATTGATCTCCATGCTTGTGATGTTCATTAATTGGAGTTCCTCAGAGGGTCAATGCAGCCATGAATATCCACAACTCATTGTCTGAGCTCGGTCAGCCATAACAGAGAGAAAGGGGTCAGGCAGAGACAAACATCAGGAAGACAGAAGTTCATGATGAACTTTGTGGTCTTCTGATTCCCTGTCAACTCCAAGTTTAATGTTCCCCATCACACAGTTGAAGAGGTAATTTGCTCTCATCCGTGAGGTTGACAATGGCAACCACGAAACAGCAAAAGCAACAAAGAGAGAGAATCATCGCATGAGGAGGAGATCTGTCTCTCTACATCTCCAGTAGCCAGCTCCTCCCTCCTCGCGGTTAATGACTGCTTGACTGAGTAGGGCAATTACCAAAGATAGATTCCATTATACCATTTCAATTGCTTGAAATTTGATTACCTTTAATCTGTTCTATTTGTGGACGATGGTAGTGTAGTAGAGTACGACAAGGCAAAGATGCACATTATGGACGTAAGCCTGAAGGAACTCAGAGAAGCTGTGGTTTATATGGGATTCACAAAGAGGAAATAGTTATCTTAATTGCTGACTAAGTGGGTGGAGGTTCTCTATGTTCTCTCTTTGTTTGACCCTGGCCTATTGGCTATTTCTGTATCTGTCTGTTCCTCTCCCTCTTTCTCTATTTTGGCAACACTGCAAATCTTTAAGAGGAAAATCATGTGTTCGAATGTCAGTCATTGTGTGATTGAATCCATTTGAATTCAATCACATTAACAGCACAACAAAGCTGTACAACTACTAATAGAAACTAATAAAAACTACTGCTACAACTACTAATACAATTAATTCAACTAAGTACCTATACTATATACCTACTAATTCGCTACCTATTATGACACCTAATTACTACCACAAAGATGGCCGCCGCTCCACCCACCATCGAATGCCAACTTAAATGGTCATGTCTATGCTATTATCTATATTCTATGATTTCAATAGTTTTCCTATGGAGGATTGACAGCATTCAAGTCAACATTATCTGATGTGTGGACCATTTGAAAGTAGACATTTCTATTTTATTCCCATTTTAGTACATTTATCAGCCTAAACATGACACCCACCCTGTATTCAAGAGCAGGTTGTGTCTCAAACGATGGCGGGCACAACACAAAAACCTCAGATGATGTAAAATAGGGTCTAAGCTACAACATATGCGAATATGAATGAAAAAAATGGGAGTTTAAGCGTTTTTAGATAATTTATGTTTAAGGTAAGAAAAAATGATTATTTTTTTCATAAGAAATTATAAAATAGTTTGACAACCCTGTTCGTATGCTTTTAAATTATATCAATCTTAACCATTTATCTTTTCCAGTGATGAAGACATGGATGTCTGTCACGCTCTGGCTCCGGGACTGTGTTGTTTGAGCCAGGGTGTATTCATTTGGTGGTGTTGGGTATAGGGTGTGTTCATTTGTTGTGTTTAGTATTGGTTTTGTTTTCCGTGCTTGTCGTCATGTGACTCCCAATCGGAGGTAACGAGTGTCAGCTGTCGGCTCGTTATCTCTGATTGGGAGCCATATTTAAACTGTGTGTTTTCACTTTGTGGTTGTGGGTTTTTGTTCCATGTTCTGTCAGTATTGCAGAGGACTTCACGAATCGTTCTTGTTTTGTTCCAGACTTTGTATTAATAAAGTCATGTTCGCTCAACGCGCTGCGCTTTGGTCTACTCATTTGGAAGACGATCGTGACAGAAAAACCCACGATAACCAGACCAAGCAGCGTGTTCAGGAGCCATCGCTGGCAGATCTCCGTGGAAACCTCGACTGGATCAAGCAGCGGGACGAGGAGAGAGGATGGACGTGGGAGGAGATGATTGCGAGTCTGGCAAGAGGGAGGAGAGAACCCCAGGAAATTTTTAGGGGGGGGCTCACGACGTCGGGCCAGCAGGTGTACGGGTTAGAGCGATGCAAGGCGTTGGCAGAGAAGGCCGCCAGGTTAAGGGGGCCACTGGGCACAGAGGAGAGGGAAAGTGTGGAGGCACGGCGAGAGGTACTGGGATGTGTTACCAGTCCGGTCCGGCCCGTTCCTGATCCCTGCGTGGGGCCAGTGGTGTGTGTCCCCAGTACGGTCCGGCCTGTTCCTGCCATTCCCACCAAGACAGTGGTGCGCGTCGTCAGCCCAGCCCGGCATGTTCCTGCGCCACGTACGAAGCCTACGGTGTGCTTCGCCAGCCCAGCCCGGCCTGTTCCTGCGCCACGTACGAAGCCTACGGTGTGCGTCGCCAGCCCAGCCCGGCATGTTCCTGCGCCACGTACGAAGCCTACGGTGTGCGTCGCCAGCCCAGCCCGGCCTGTTCCTGCGCCACGTACGAAGCCTACGGTGTGCGTCGCCAGCCCGACCCGGCCTGTTCCAGCCACTCGCACTAAACCTACGGTGCGCGTCGCCAGTCCGGTGAGACCTGTTCCTGCCATTCGCACCAAGTGTACGGTGCGCGTCGCCAGCCCGACCCGGCCTGTTCCAGCCACTCGCACCAAACCTACGGTGCGCGTCGCCAGCCCGGTCCGGCCTGTTCCTGCCACCCGCATCAAGTCTACGGTGCGCGTCGCCAGCCCAGCCCGGCCTGTTCCTGCTCAACGCACAGGACATACGGTGTGCGTCGCCAGCCCAGCCCGGCCTGTTCCTGCTCAACGCACAGGACATACGGTGTGCGTCGCCAGCCCAGCCCAGCCCGGCCTGTTCCTGCTCAACGCACAGGACATACGGTGTGCGTCGCCAGCCCAGCCCGGCCTGTTCCTGCTCAACGCACAGGACCTACGGTGCGCGTCGCCAGCCCGGTCCGGTCTGTTCCTGCTACTCGCACCAAGCCAAGGGTGCGAGTCATCAGCCTGGTTCAGCTCGTCCCTGCTACTCGCACCAAGCCAAGGGTGCGCGTCGGAGGTCCTGATCCAGCAAGCTGGGTCAGATCAGACCGGGGGCACTACGGGGGGAGTGAAGTGGGGTGGTGGTCAAGCCCGGAGCCGGAGCCGCCTCCGAGGAGCAACACCCACCCAGCCCTCCCCTATGTTGGTGTGTAGGCGCGGTCGGAGTCCGCGCCTTTAGGGGGGGGGTACTGTCACGCTCTGGCTCCGGGACTGTGTTGTTTGAGCCAGGGTGTATTCATTTGGTGGTGTTGGGTATAGGGTGTGTTCATTTGTTGTGTTTAGTATTGGTTTTGTTTTCCGTGCTTGTCGTCATGTGACTCCCAATTGGAGGTAACGAGTTTCAGCTGTCGACTCGTTATTTCTGATTGGGAGCCATATTTAAACTGTGTGTTTTCACTTTGTGGTTGTGGGTTTTTGTTCCATGTTCTGTCAGTATTGCAGAGGACTTCACGAATCGTTCTTGTTTTGTTCCAGACTTTGTATTAATAAAGTCATGTTCGCTCAACGCGCTGCGCTTTGGTCTACTCATTTGGAAGACGATCGTGACAATGTCTCATGGCATGGTTTGCAAAATAGGTCAACTTTGAGCACCTTTATCGTTTGAATGTTTTGGCAATCAGGTCCAAAAAGTCACTTTCTGAGCACTTCTACAATGGGCAAATATGTATGGTTTCGTTCAAATCCAAAGGGGTGCTGTCAAAAAGGGATTGAATTCAAATGTATTTATCCCTTAGAGTTAACAAACAACAGGAAACTGTGGAAGACTATGGAGTTCGGAAACATGAAATGTCAGAAACAGGAGTAGCAAACAAGTAGAGCAGCCATGATGACTTTGCTGTGCTACTTATTAGCAGTGATCAAAATAATGGCGTGTGTAGGCGCACCCACTCCAGAGGGTTAGGCACTGGGTTAATGATTCATTAGACTGAGTGCCCTCTCTGGCTGAAATATATAACAGTATTATCATCTTTTCTCATGAACAGAGCTACATAATCCGCGTATGTGAATATTCCTCTGCCTTATTGACACAATTTGAAAAAAGGGAAAGAACATGAGGGAGTCGTCTTAGTGTTGTGGCCGAGACAGCCGAATAAACTGTTAAAGAAAACATCTGTTACCTTTTAAGAGTGAGTTCTCACCCATCACGCACCCCTGCCAAACATCCTGTTTGTACTGTCAGACACATCCTCATTGTACTGCTCATCATATTCTATTTGATTAGATTTTTTGCTGCTGCTGCATCACTCAAACGTTGTGCTTTAAGTAAGTGGAGTTCAAGTGAGAGGTACCTTGTCAAAACTCCTAATTGAAGGAGGTGATGGGGATTGGAGAAGTTGCACTGACAACAGAATGGGATTTGATTTCTCAGCTCTTACAGCAAATAAAATAAAATAAAATGTGTATTGGTCACACACATATTTAGCAGATATTGCGGGTGTATTGAAATGCTTGTGTTTCTAGCTCCAACAGTGCAGTAATATCTAACAATACACACAATACACACAAATCTAAAATTAAAAGAATGGAATTAAGAAATATATAAATATTAGGACGAGCAATTTAGGAGTGGCATAGACTAAGATACAGTAGAATAGTATAGAATACAGTATATACATATGAGATGAGTAAAGCAAAAATATATAAAGATTATTAAAGTGACTAGTGTTCCATTATTAAAGTGGCCAGTGATTCCAAGTCTATGTATATAGGGCAGCAGCCTCTAAGGTGCAGGGTTACGTAACCGGGTGAAAGCCGCCTAGTGATGGCTATTTAACAGTCTGATGGCTTTGAGATAGAAGCTGTTTTTCAGTCTCTCGGTCCCAGCTTTGATGCACCTGTACTGACCTCGCCTTCTGGATGATAGCGAGGTGAACAGGCAGTGGCTCAGGTGGTTGTTGTCCTTGATTATCTTTTTGGCCTTCATGTGACATCGGGTGCTGTAGGTGTCCTGGAGGGCAGGTGGTTTGCCCCCGGTGATGCGTTGGGCAGACCGCACCACCCTCTGGAGAGCCCTGCAGTTGCGGGCGGTGCAGTTGCCATACCAGGCGGTGATACAGCCCGACAGGATGCTCTCAATTGTGCATCTGTAAAAGTTTTACGTGCCAAGGTACATTTCTTCAGCCTCCTGAGGTTGATGAGGCGCTTTTGCGCCTTCTTCACCACACTGTCTGTGTGGGTGGACCATTTCAGATCATCAGTGATGTGTACGCCAAGGAACTTGAAGCTTTCCACCTTCTCCACTGTGGTCCCGTCAATGTGGATAGGGTGCTCCCTCTGCTGTTTCCTGAAGTCCACGATCAGCTCCTTTATTTTTTTTTCTTGACGTTGAGTGAGAGGTTATTTTCCTGGCACCACACTCCCAGGGCCCTCACCTCCTCCCTGTAGGCGGTCTTGTCATTGCTGGTAATCAGTCATGGGTGAACATGGAGTACAGGAAGTGGCTGAGCACGCACCCTTGTGGGGCCCCTGTGTTGAGGATCAGTGAAGTGGAGTTGTTTCCTACCTTCACCACCTGGGGGCGGCCCGTCAGGAAGTCCAGGACCCAGTTGCACAGGGCGGGGTTCAGACCCAGGGCCCCGAGTTTAATGATGAGTTTGGAGGGTACTATGGTGTTGAATGCTGAGCCATAGTCAATGAACAGCATTCTCACATAGATATTCCTCTTGTCCAGATGGGATAGGGCAATGTGCAGTGCGATGGCGATTGCATCGTCTGTGGATCTATTGGGGCGTTAAGCAAATTGAAGTGGGTCTAGGGTGTCAGGTAAGGTAGAGGTGATATGATCCTTAACTAGCCTCTCAAAGCACTTCATGCTGACAGAAGTGAGTGCTACAGGGCGATAGTCATTTAGTTCAGTTTGCTTTCTTGGGTACAGGAAGAATGGTGGACATCTTGAAGAAAGTGGGGACGGCAGACTGGGATATGGAGAGATTGAATATGTCCGTAAACACTCCAGCCAGCTGGTCTGCGCATGCTCTGAGGACGCGGCTAGGGATGCTGTCTGGGCCGGCAGCCTTGCGAGGGTTAACACGCTTAAATGTCTTACTCACGTTGGCCACGGAGAAGGAGAGCCCACAGTTCTTGGTAGAGTGCCGTGTCCGTGGCACTGTGTTATCCTCAAAGCGGGCGAAGAAGGTGTTTAGCTTATCCGGAAGCAAGACGTTGGTGTCCGCGACATAGCTGGTTTTCCCTTTGTAGTCCATGATTGTCTGTAGACCCTGCCACATATGTCTCATGTCTGAGCCGTTGAATTTGTGACTCCACTTTTTCTCTGTACTGACGTTTTGCCTGTTTGATTGCCTTACGAAGGGAATAACTACACTGTTTGTATTCGGCCATATTCCCAGTCACCTTGCCATTTTTAAATGCAATTTTGCGTGAATGCTGCCATCTATCCACGGTTTCTGGTTTGGGTAGGTTTTAATAGTCACAGTGGGTACAACATCTCCTATACACTTCCTGATGAACTCAGTCACCGTATCCGTGTATTTATCAATGTTATTCTCAGAGGCTACCTGGAACATATCATAGTCCACGTGATCAAAACAATCTTGAAGCATGGATTCTGATTGGTCAGAACATTGTTGAATAGTCCTTAGCACGGGTACTTCCTGTTTGAGTTTCTGACTATAGGGTTAAAATAGAGTCGTGAACAGATTTGCCGAAGGGAAGGCGGGGGAGGGCCTTGTAGGCATTTCGAAAAGCTGAGTAGCAGTGGTCAAATGTTTTCTCAGAGCGAGTGCTACAGTCAATGTGTTGGTAAAATTTCGGTAGCGGTTTCCTCAAATTTGCTTTGTTAAAATCCCCAGCTACAATAAATGCGGCCTCAGGATATGTGGTTTCCAGTTTGCATAAAGTCCAGTGTAGTTCTTTGAGGGCCTTCGTGGTATCGGCTTGAGGGGGAATGTACACGGCTGTGACTATAACCGAAGATAATTCTCTTGGGAGGTAATACGGTCGGCATTTGATTGTGAGGTATTCTAGGTCGGGTGAACAAAAGGACTTGAGTTTCTGAACGTTATCACAATCACACCATGAGTAGTTAATCATGAAACATACACCCCCGCCTTTTTTCCCCCCGGAGAGTTCTTTATTCCTGTCTGCGCGATGTACTGAAAACCCAGCTGGCTGAATGGATGGAGACAGTATATTCCAAGAGAGTCATGTTTCTGTGAAACAGAGTATGTTACAATCCCTGATGTCTCTCTGGAAGGAGATCCTCGCCCTGAGATTGTCTACTTTATTATCTAGAGACTGAACATTAGCGAGAAATATACTCGGAAGCGGTGGATGGTGTGCGTGCCTCCTGAGTCGGACTAGAAGTCCATTCCGAATATCTCTTCTCCGCCAGCTGTTTTGGAATCAGTTCAATTGCCTTAGGGGGTACGAACAAAGGATCCAATTTGGGAAAGTCGTATTCCTGGTTGTAATGCTGGTGAGTTAACGCTGCTCTGATATCCAGAAGTTCTTTCCGGCTGTATGTAATGTAAGAAATAACACCAAAAAAAACAAAATACTGCAAAGTTGGTTAGGAGCTAGAAGCAGAGATGCCCTATCTGTCGACGCCATCTTGAAGGGTTGTTTAGAAAAGCTCAGAGGCAGACAGACAGGCAGATCTGGTGAGGATTGTGGGATAATAGCACAGGTATGACAACACAACAGGCAGAGTTACAGCGCTCATTACAGAGAACTCAATCCCCCATGTTGCTTCACTCTCACAGCAAAACACTGCTCACTGAACACTGAACACTGCTCTGTGCCTTGTGTGACCTCACCTCAACAGGAGCAAGTCCTATCACTTCTGACATCATAAAGCTATCAAATTCGATCTGGAATACCTGACAATTAAATGCGACCCTATTACCTCCAGAGAGAATTACGATCTGTTATCATCACGGCTGTTTACATTCCTCCCCAAGCCGACACCTTGCTGGCACTCAAGGAATTATACACACAAATCTACATTATTTTGGATTTCGGGACTTTAAACAAACAGGAAACTGCACATCCAGAGGCTGCATTTATTGTGGCTGGTGACTTCAACAAAGCAAATACTACTGAAATGTATCCTGTTTTCCGCGAGGCCAGCGGATGCTGGATCATTGTTATTCACCCTTCCCTTCAGATCACGCCTCCATCCTGGTTCTCCCCGCCTATTGGCAGACATTGAAGCAGGAAACGCAGGTGGTAAAAATCAATTGAAGACGCAAAATGACAGTACAGGGACAACGTGAGACGCATGTGGCAAGAACTACAAACGATCAAGGATTATAAAGGGAAAACCAGCTGCGTGGCGAATACCAATGCCTCTCTCCCAGATGAATTAAACACTTTTTATGCTTGCTTCGAGGAAAACAACATCGATCCTCCTACGAGGGACCCTGCTGCTCAAGAGGACTGTGTGCTGTGGTTCTCTGTGGCCGATAGTGAGTACACATTTTAAGTGTGTGAATACGTGCAAGCAGCCGGCCCTGCCGGCCCATACTCACAAAGCAGCCAGCCATCAGAGCATGTGCGGACCAGCTGGCTGGAGTGTTTACGGACATATTAAACCTCTCCCTGTCCCAGTCTGTAATCCCCACATGCTTCAAGATGTCCACCATTGTCCCTGTACCAAAGCAAAGAAAGGTAACCTGCCTAAATGACTATCGCCCTGTAGCACTCACTTCTGTCATCATGTACTGCTGGTCAAGGACCACATCAGCTCCACATTACCTGACACCCTGGACCCACTACAATTTGCGTACTGCCCCAACAGATCCGCAGATGACGCAATCGCCATTGCACTGCACACTGCCCTATCCCACCTGGACACAAGGAATACCTATGTGAGAATGCTGTTAATTGACTGCAGCTCAGCTTTCAACACCATAGTCCCCTCCAAGCTCGTCATTAAGCTCAGTGCCCTGGGTCTGAACACCTCAGCAACTGGATCCTGGACTTCCTGATGGGGAGACCCCAGGTGGTGCGGGTAGGCAACAACACCTTCGCCATGCTGACTCCCCAAGGGTGTGTGCTCTGCCACCACCTGTACACTCTATTCACCCACGACTGTGTGGCCACGCATGACTACAACACCATTATTAAGTTCGCTGATGACACAACGGTGGTAGGCCTGATCATAGACAGCCTACAGGGAGGTTGGAGCCCTAGCAGAGTGGTGCTAGGACAACAACCTCTCCCTCAACGTCAGCAAAACCATGGAGCTGATCATGGACTACAGGTTGGGGCTGCAGTGGAAAAGGTAAAATGCTTCAAGTTCCTTGGTGTGCACATCACTGATGACCTGGCATGGACCCACCACACTGACACCATGGTGAAGAAGGCGCAACAGCGCCTCTTCAACTTCAGGCGACTGAAGAAATTTGGTATGGCCCCTCAGATCCTCAATAACTTTTATAAGTGCACCATTTAGAGCATCTTGTCTGGCTGCATCACCACTTGTTAAGGCAACTGCACCGTCCTCAACCGCAGGGCTACTACAGAGGGTGGTGCGGACGGCCCAATATATCACTGGGGGCAAGATCCCTGCCCTCCAGGACATTTCCACCAGTCTGAGGAAGGCCCGGAAAATCGTGAAGGATTCCAGTCACCCAACCCACAGACTGTTCACTCTTACCATCTGGGAGGCAGGTAGCATAGTGGTATGACCCCCACAAGTGTCTTGGGACTCGTCTAAAGTCGATACAGCTGATCTGCCAACTTCTGTCTGTAGCGTCTGAACAGTTTGGGCTACACACTAATATGACCCCTCTGTGGAAAGGTGAGACTCTCTGTCACGGTTCACTACGACAGAACCCAGAAGCAGACCAGGACGAGGTGAGTTGAACGAAGGTGAGTATTTATTAACAGATTCAAAAAGATGCAGAGTAATCCAGGAGACGGAGCGGGCGGCGGAGATGAGTTGGTGGAGGAGAAGTGGCAGATCCAATGATGGCACGGCAGGCGCCGGCAATCAGGCAGGGGTTGGGTGAAGGTCCTGGGAAAATGATGTTCATGGCTAACGATCCGGCAGGGAATGGATGTCAGGTCAGAGCTTATGAAGGTGTGATGATCAGGACCAGGTGTGCCGAAGTTGATGAGAAGCAGGTGCGGGTAATCGAGAGATCACCCGCCTAGCAACGTCGCCCGGCAACCGGACAGGGTGCGTTCAGGAACCTTCAGGAAACAGGAGATTCAGAGCAGAAAAACGGCAACACAGGCAGGAACAGACTCAGGACGCAGGGTTCATGACACTCTCACATACACGTACATGTCGGCAGTAGTGGTGCGTGGGTAAAATCACTGAGGAAGCCAAGCCAAGCCAGGAAAAAAGCCATATTATGTTATGATAATTGTTTGTGCTATAACCCATTCGTTCATACGGCACCATGTTAGACAATAAGGCTTTGACAACAAAAAGACAAAAGTAACACAGTGGCAGAATAAATTCAACTACAACTGTTTCATCACAAAACCAGAGAGCAACATCTCTCCTGTGAAGTTCACAAAGCAAATATTGCCTGTAACAAACAGTTACTGTATATGACCTGCAGCATGGTCAAGCAAGTTGATATTTTCTACAGTTTACTAAACAACTACTGATTTAGAACCACAGAGTTACCGCAAGTCAGCACAAAGACAACAGGAGCACTGCCTCCACTATTCCAGCACCATTTCAACTTAAACATTTAAACATCATCAAATCAACAAGGCTATGTATGCTTTATTTAATACACTGAAAACAAACTTAAATATACCAAAAACAATTTAGTCCAATCAATGTTGCTAAATATCATGTGGCTGTCCATGGGACTGATTTCTCTGTGTGTGTGCGTGCGCAAGTAAAACTTTTTTTACTCACCCTACTTGTAGACTAGTTGAACGCCAATGCCATCCTCCTGTCTTTCATGTTGGCAAAACGGTCTATGGCTCTGTCATACAGTACACTTTTAGTTTTTGTTGTCATAGGCTACCTAGCTAAAATGCTTGCTACTAGCCTAAGTTCTACGTACGGGCAACAATGAACCAGCTAAGTAAGCTAGCTAGCTAGTTAACGTGAGCCTACTAGGCTACATCTAGGCTACATATATAACTTCAATCGTCTCAGGCCAGTGGCACAACATATTAATTTATGGCTAGATCAGAATCGGCGTCATAATCATTGGCCTGTACAGAGAATTAAGTCAAACCCACAAGTCCAAATCTCCATCTCCATCTTTGGCTTAGGAAAGGGCCAATTTAGCAAGCTAGCTACGGCAGGACATCAACACAAGCTGACCAGAAACAGACACGTTTTTCAGAAACTTATGAGATCATTTTGAAATTTTGAAGAGACTAAAGAATACATCCATGAATACACGCCACTGCATGTCGGTTGTTATGCTCTAGGATGCCCACAGGCCTCACAAGTTTCGTCTGAAGTTCCCCCGGTACCAGTTGAAAAAATTAATGGAAGTGTATATGGAAATTGTTTAGTGCCAAAAATAAGGGGTTAAATACACTTCAGAACAAACTTCCTTTAGATTTTTTTGGGGGACTATCTGTTGTTCCATGCAGTGAATCTGTTAATTCATGCGTTTGTATGGGCTAATAGCAGTAAGGCTGAGACAGGTCAAATAAGGATTTTGAAGCCTTGAGACAATTGAGACATGGATTGTGTATGTGTGCCATTCAGAGGGTGAATGGGCAAGACAAAAGATTTATGTGCCTTTGAACGGGGTATGGTAGTAGGTGCCAGGCGCACCGGTTTGAGTGTGTCAAGAACTGCAACGAAGCTGGGTGTACGTATCCTTTTTATTACTATGAATACTACTACTTGTTATTTTTGATTGACTTTTGACTATTATTGATCTTGATATTTGAACTGCACTGTTGAGGGAGCTGGAAAGTAAGCATTTCGCTGCATCGTTAACACCTGCTGTAACCTGTGTACATGACGCATACACTTTAATTTGATTTGACATTCAAATAAAACCAATTAGTTAGGGGCTTAGAACAGACTGGAGGGGAGAAGGGGACTGCATTTGCAAAGACAGCATATTCAATATAATTTGTCTCAGATTCACGCTCTCAGAATTTTTAAATATTTTACTTAGATATTTTTTTCAAAACTTTTTTTAGTCAAAGTTTCATTTTTTGTTGTGCATGCAACAGCCATTACAAAATCAACAAAGCACTCTTATGGCCATACCATGACAAAACGTATTGTACAGTATGTAACCCCAACAAGCTGTGAGTTATTTCAACAGACAACATGGTCATGGTCAAAAGTTTTGGTCTTCACAAAGTTTGCTGCTTCAGTGTATTTAGATATTTTTGTCAGATGTTACTATGGTATACTGAAGTATAATTATAAGCATTCCATAAGTGTCAAAGGCTTTTATTGACAATTACATTAAGTTTATGCAAAGAGTCAATATTTGCAGTGTTGACCCTTCTTTTTCAAGACCTCTGCAATCCGCCCTGGCATGCTGTCAATTAACTTCTGGGCCACATCCTGACTGATGGCAGCCCATTCTTGCATAATCAATGCTTGGAGTTTGTCAGAATTAGTGGGTTTTTGTTTGTCTACTTGAAGATCGACCACAAGTTCTCAATGGGATTAAGGTCTGGGGAGTTTCCTGGCCATGGACCCAAAACTTCGATGTTTTTTCCCACGAGCCACTTAGTTATCTCTTTTTCCTTATGGGAAGGTGCTCCATCATGCTGGAAAAGGCATTGTTCGTCACCAAACTGTTCTTGGATGGTTGGGAGAAGTTGCTCTCGGAGGATGTGTTGGTACCATTCTTTATTCATGGCTGTGTTCTTAGGCAAAATTGTGAGTGAGCCCACTCCCTTGGCTGAGAAGCAACCCCACACATGAATGGTCTCAGGATGCTTTACTGTTGGTATGACACAGGACTGATGGTAGCGCTCACCTTGTCTTCTCCGGACACGCTTTTTTCCGGATGCCCCAAACAATCGGAAAGGGGATTCATCAGAGAAAATGACTTTACCTCAGTCCTCAGCAGTCCAATCCCTGTACCTTTTGCAGAATATCAGTCTGTCCCTGATGTTTTTCCTGGAGAAAAGTGGCTTCTTCGCTGCCCTTCTTGACACCAGGCCATCCTCCAAAAGTCTTCGCCTCACTGTGCGTGCAGATGCACTCACACCTGCCTGCTGCCATTCCTGTGCAAGCTCTGCACTGGTGGTGCCCCGATCCCGCAGCTGAATCAACTTTAGGAGATGGTCCTGGCGCTTGCTGGACTTTCTTGGGTGCCCTGAAGCCTTCTTCACAACAATTGAACCTCTCTCCTTGAAGTTCTTGATGATCCGATAAATGGTTGATTTAGGTGCAATCTTACTAGCAGCAAGATCCTTGCCTGTGAAGCCCTTTTTGTGCAAAGCAATGATGACGGCACGTGTTTCCTTGCAGGTAACCATGGTTAACAGAGGAAGAACAATGATTTCAAGCACCACCCTCATTTTAAAGCTTCCAGTCTGTTATTCTAACGCAATCAGCATGACAGAGTGATCTCCAGCCTTGTCCTCGTCAACACTCTCACCTGTGTTAACGAGAGAATCACTGACATGATGTCAGCTGGTCCTTTTGTGGCAGGGTTGAAATGCAGTGGAAATATTTTTGGGGGATTAAGTTCATTTTCATGGCAAAGAGGGACTTTGATCACTCTTCATAACATTCTGGAGTATATGCAAATTGCCATCATAAAAACTGAGGCCGCAGACTTGTGAAAATTAATATTTGTGTTATTTTCAAAACTTTTGACCATGACTGTACAGCAGGTGAGCCGTTTCTCACAAATGGAGATAAAGGGTGTATTATTTAAGCAGGATTCCCGTCATGTTGTGTCAGAGAGGTGACATTTAACAGCGATGTGTGCTGGGGAGGAAGCTGCGTTTGCTCACTGGAGATGATTAAAAGAACACTTGAGTCGGGAGAGTTATTGCTCATGCTCCTCTGCCTAATGCTCAGCCAGAGGAGAGGAAGAAAGGAGCTACCTGTGTCTTTTTACAAAGCCCTCCCTCTCTCTTTCACACCGTCTTGCTGCTCTCGCAAATCTTTCTGTCTTTGTCTCATGCTATTTCCATATCTCCCGCTCTTCCTTTTCTACCTTATTTTATCTCTCCATCCACATCTATCATTTATTTTCCTCCCTCTGTTTCATTAATGAGGGACACAATACAGAGCACAGATTCATCTCAGTGAGGGTGAGAGGAGGGAAGAGAGGGAGGGAGGGAGGGAGGGAGGGAGGGAAGGAGGGAGGGAAGGAGTTAGAGATAGAGAGAGGGTGGAGTAAAGACTTGAGAGCGCTGGGGATAAATAATCATATTTCTATGCACCCATGATGCTGGAAAAGCACCATCTGGGACACACGTTGGATTTGCATTACAATATAAATGGGAAGTCGCTGGAGCTGAAAGGGTGATGTGGAGTCATTCAGCCAGCCACCCTGACAGGTCGCCTCTCTCTCCCGGCTCCCCAATGCTGGTGCCGCGCTCCCCGGAAGCAGACTGACACTAGATGCTTTGTTGGCAGGTGGCACGCCGTCATACTTTCCGTTGCTCTTCTGCTTCTCCCCCACCCTTCACACTCATCCCCTGTCTTTTTTAACATGCAAGCTTGTCTTCGTCAAATGCCACATTTTTACACGCATTGCACCTTAGAACCTTGTTCATAGATTAGGGAGCGAGGGGGAGGAAGGGGAGTGAGGGAGGCAGAGAGAAGGGGTGAGGAGAGGTGACAACAAAAGTGTTTTGAGGGTCCAAGAGAAATGAGGAGATGAGAGAGGAGGCCAGACACCATACCCATTCGTACCCAGTTCTTACATTTTGTGCAATAAGTACATGTAAGCCTAACATATTTGGAATAGCTCTAACACCAGGTAAAAGATGATGGACATTGATTATACATTATATAGTCCAGTGGTCACCAACCTTTTCTGAGTCAAGATCACTTTCTGAGTCAAAATGCAAGCCGAGATCTAACGCTCAGATAAAAAAAATAAAAACATGACTTAAAAAACGTAAGACTATGCAACATTGACCAACTAAAAATAGTTCTGAATCAATGAGGCTTGTGCAGTAGGCTATAGGCCCAATACATTATCACTGCATTCGGAAAGTATTCAGACCGCTTGACTTTTTCCACATTTTGTTACGTTACATTCTAAAATGGATTAAATAAAAAATGTCCCTCGTAAATCTACACACAATAATGACAAAGTGAAAACAGGTTATTAGAATTTTTTAAAAACTGAAATACTTTATTTACATTAGTATTCACACCCTTTGCTATGAGACTCAAAAATTGAGCTCTGGTGCATCCTGTTTCCATTGATCATCCTTGAGATGTTTCTACAACTTGATTGTAGTCCACCTGTGGTACATTCAATTGATTGGACATGATTTGGAAAGGCACACACCTGTCTATATAAGGTCCCACAGTTGACAGTGCATGTCAGAGCAAAAACCAAGCCATGAGGTCGAAGGAATTGTCCATAGAGCTCCGTGACAGGATTGTGTCGAGACACAGATCTGGGGAAGGGTACCAAAAAATTTCTGCAGCATTGAAGGTCCCAAGAACACAGTGGCCTCCATCATTCTTAAATGGAAGAAGTTTGGAACCACCAAAACTCTTCCTAGAGCTGGCCACCCTGCCAAACTGAGCAATCGCGGGAGAAGAGCCTCGGTCAGGGAGCTGACCAAGAACCCGATGGTCACTCTGACAGAGTTCCAGAGTTCCTCTGTGGAGATGGGAGAACCTTTCAAAAGGACCATCATCTCTGCAGAACTCCACCAATCATGCCTTTATGGTAGAGTGGCCAGACGGAAGCCACTCCTCAGTAAACGGCACATGACAGCCCACATGGAGTTTGCCAAAAGGCATCTAAAGGACTCTCAGACCATAAGACACAAGATTCTCTGGTCTGATGAAACCAATATTGAACTCTTTGGCCTGAATGCCTGAAGGCAGCATCATGCTGTGGGGATGTTTTTCAGCGGCAGGGACTGGGAGACTAGTCAGGATCGAGGGAAAGATGAACAGAGCAAAGTACAGAGAGATCCTTGATGAAAACCTATGCCAGAGCGCTCAGGGCTTCAGACTGGGGCGAAGGTTCACCTTCCAACAGGACAATGACCCTAAGCACACAGCCAAGACAACGCAGGAAGCACTTCGGGACAAGTCTCTGCATGTCCTTGAGTGGCCCAGCCAGAGCCCGGACTTGAACCCGATCTAACATCTCTGGAGAGACCTGAAAATAACTGTGCAGCGACGCTCCCCATCCAGCCTGACAGAGCTTGAGAGGATCTGCAGAGAAGAATGGGAGAAACTCCCCAAATACAGCTGTGCCAAGCTTGTAGCGTCATACCCAAGAAGACTCAAGGCTGTAATCACTGCCAAAGGTGCTTCAACAAAGTACTGAGTAAAGTATCTGAATAATTATGTAAATGTGATATTTCAGTTTTCAGTTTTTAATATATTTGCAAACATTTCTAAAAACCAGTTTTTGCTTTGTCTTTATGGGGTATTGTGTGTAGATTGATGAGCGGAAAAAACTATTTCATACATTTTAGAATAAGGCTGTAACGTTACAAAATGTGGAAAATGTCAATGGGTCTGAATACCTTCCAAATGCGCTGTATATTGGTTATGCTTGAATTGTCCTGTCAATGTGGTTCTTCTCAGACAAAAGTAGGCATATGATCACACTGGTAATAGATACTTTTTTGTTTTACTTGTGAGGCACAGCTGAGTAAGCTTTTTAATTTTTATTATATATTTTTTTACTGGACTGATGGCCTGCATCTGATGGTCAGTCTGAGGGGAGGGAGGGAGCAGTGATGAGGCTGCCTCTCACCTGGCTCACGGTCCCTCTGCTCTCCCTCCCTCCTCTGAGAAAAGGGGACACAGTTATCCAGCTGATGGTGAAACTCAAGTCGCTGCATTATTTCTGCCTCATGCATCAATTCATGTTATTACTGCTATGACCAGAGAAAATGAAATATTAATAGATATTAAAAAAGACACCAGCCACTAATCATAACAACGCAAGCTTATCAGAACACTTTGCTATACTCATTCATTGCAGCTGCAGTGCTGGTTGTAGCGTGAGTGGAAGTAGGGAGATCTCACATTTTATGGCTTGTAAAAGTGTTGAACAAAGTGTTGATAGTGCTGAATAACAACTTAAACATGAACTTACTCATAAAAACAGCAGCTCTTTGCTGTATTCGTTGTGTCTCTCTCATGGTTAATTTTTTTTTTTTTTATCTCACAGTATCAGTTTTGCTGTGCATTCTAGGCTTCATTTTACAGCCTATGGCTCAAGGAAACTGTGCAGACACGGTGATCTGATCTATCTGATTGGCCAGCAGTAGGCCTATAGGTGCATTTGATTTGCTCTCTGGGCCTGCCGGGTAGGCGGAGTTCTACCTTCAGACACAAAATGGAAATACTTTGCCTTCTCGGCACTAGGGCTGCTGAATCAAAAATTAATAAAAAATTGGGATTGCAAGGCTTTATTGTTGGGTTTTTTACAGAAAAGTTTGGTGATCAACTAGGAATGCCTTGGAGATCGCAATCGACTGGTTGGTGACCACTGATCTAGTCAATAGGAATGAAATGCGAGCTGAATATCAATCATAGTCAGAGTTACAGTAAGCAAGGCTAACTTCTGCCTGGCAGTCTGCTGAATAATACTTTGGTCCTCTGTAGCTCAGCTGGTAGAGCACGGCGCTTGTAACGCCAAGGTAGTGGGTTCGATCCCCGGGACCGCCCATAAAATAATGTATGCACGCATGACTGTAAGTCGCTTTGGATAAAAGCATCTGCTAAAAGGCATATTATTAATAAAGGTATTTCTGTTTTACTTACTCCATTTTTAAGGCAGAGTAGATGACAATGCAGAACAATGAGTATTGAGATGATTCACAATACAATAGCTTTGTGCAGATGATGGATAGAAGAAATGATAGAGCAGCTATGTAAATTGATTATTAAAAAATATATATATATTTTTAATATACTCACATGGACACATGGCGCTCACACAGTCCCCCCCCCCACATTATCTCATTTTCGCAGACTTTCTTTGCCTCTATCTCATTTTCTCTGTGTCCTTCTCCCCATTCCTTTTTTCAACTCTCCATTTTCTCTCTCTTCATCCATCAAAGCCAACTCTCCCTCTCTCTCACCCTCCCTTTCTCTCCGTGTCCATCTTGAAACACGTTGCATGTCTTAACTTCCCTCGTTGAAGTTGCCTATCCTGACAGTGTACAAACAGATTGCAGATACTTTATAGAAGTTAACACTGTTACTGGTGATGTCATGGCACCCACGCTGCCATCCAGAATATGTGGATTTGAATAGTGCTCAGATGAC
The DNA here is from genome assembly GCF_964263955.1 of Coregonus lavaretus. NCBI lineage: Eukaryota > Metazoa > Chordata > Actinopteri > Salmoniformes > Salmonidae > Coregonus > Coregonus lavaretus. The sequence goes on along the minus strand of NC_140007.1, from coordinate 9,624,910 downwards.
TGGCTCTGCCGTAGCCTTGTTCTGAAGAGGCACTGAGCCTGATGGTAATATCTTTCTAAGTGGTATATTGTGTTTATTGGTGTGCCATAAGAGCTGAAATCAAATGATAATTACATTTTAAGAATGAGCTTGTTGATTTGAACGGGTAACTATGCATGCTTCCTCCTCCACACATATTCAAGACTCACATTCACACCTACTTTCTTCCTGAGGCTTGCAGTGAGGGCTAAAGGACAGTATTTCACTGCTTTTAATAAGAATGATAGGAGTTGGTAACTAACCCTTTCTCACATTGGCTCAGAGGCAACGCCAGTGAATTTTCCTATTCTATTCACCCTGTCTGTCTGTCTGCAGTGGTGGAGACCTTTCATTCGGCAGTCCCATTGTTTTCTGCTCCGAATCTGAGAAACTCTTTCCCTCTGGAAAAAAGGGAAAAGAATGAAGGCTTTTGTTGGACAATCGGTGGCTTTTGAAATATCATATATTAAGGAAAGTCCGTTTTTAGAAGTGCAGCAGTAGCTGAGTTTGAATGAAAGCGATAAACGTAGCGAGGGGAAATAAAACTCATTAAAGCACCACCATTCCACACTAAAAGATAATACATGCATTCACTCTCCTCCTCCCACAAAAAGAAAAATGGAAAGAGAAGAGAAGATGATGGCCACGGAAAGAAGAAAAAAAGTCACAAGCTAAAAATATGAAAATCTAATTATTCACAGTTTCAGCTGTCAAAACAATAGAAGAGAGACCAAATATTTTTCGTCTCGCTTCCATAGATAATCTATCATATTGAAGGAACTTATTTGAAAATAATTAATCTTACATTGTTCAGAGTACTTTTTTATCTTCCTTTATTTAGATTCTGTTTTCCCTCATTGTTGTGCTGCTTTTATACAATATGTAAGAAATTCAACATCTTGACCTCATCTTTGGTGTGATTTCTTGTGCCAAAGGTCAGTGATATTATGCATTATAATTATATAACAGAAGATTTGAGTATTACTTCTCTTTTTTTTAGGACATTTTGGAAGAGTAATGAATGCATAAATACGTTTCTCATTTACGAAATGTTTAAATATGTATGTTTAACTGTGTGTGTGTGTATAACCACTAAATGTATGCATATTTACATGAAACCCTTGTTGAAAAAACGTAAACAATAATCAAATTAATGTTTATCAATTAAACAAGGGATTTTACATTTTGTGATTGACTGAATGTTCTATGGCTGCTAATGCCACCCTCTCTGTTAATGATGCTTAATGGCCTCTGGAAGTGATGACATAGACCTTTTAACCACCATGCTCCTGAATTAACCATGAATAATAGCAATGCATATTGCACATTATCATAACATCTGAAGCTCTAATGGTTTCCCGAGTGAGAAACATTCGGGCGTCAGGTTAATTGCTGTATTAAAAGCAGCAGGTAGACTAGCCGTTAAGCGCGTTGGGCCAGTAACCAAACAGGTCGCTGGTTTGAATCCCCGGGCCGACTAGGTGAAAAATCTGTTGATGTGCCCTTGAGCAAGGCACTTAACCCTAATTGCTCCTGTAAATCACTATGGATAAGAGCATCTGCTAAATTACTCAAATGTAAAGCTTTCAATTTCGAGAGGACTATTACTTTTACAGTCTGCTGTGCAGATTTTGGGGGGATTGTTTCGCCTGGGATGTCCTTAGAGCTGTATTAATTGCTATCCCTGCACTCTCCCCGAATCGCTTCATTTAAAAGGTCTCTGGCTAATTTAATGGGTCATAGAATTAGCTTTCTGAAGTGCTGCTGGGTGCAAAAAAATTACAGGGACTCATCATTGGGGCTAAAAATACTTTTTTGGGAGAAGAGGAGCTATTCTCTTGTGGTGCTGCTTGGCTGACGCACACAGGCGTGTGATGTTCATGTGATAAGGCAGGCTGTCCCTCACACATGGACAGAATACTATTGGCTTTGTTTAGATATTCTTTCAGCCCAGAGTCAATCACAGTCAATCCTGAATTGCTTTTCATCTTTGCCGTGCATCAGCCAACAGATCTGCTATCAATACTGGATGTTAAATGTCTGGAAAGTGGATAATGATTTATGTAGACGTATGGATCACAAGTCAAAGTGTGTTTACACGTCTCCAGCCGGATGCATCATATCTAAATTGTGCAAATAAAACATTGGCAGGGGAGGCGCAGAAGACGAGGGGCAAGAAACCCAATCATTTGTTTTGAGTTTAAATGAAATCTGAGAGTGGAATGCAAAATAATTTAGAGGAGAGGAGAAACGTGGGCATGCACAGCCTTGAGTTGGAGTGTCAACAACACGTCAGTTTGACTTTTTAAACAGGCATTTCCAGGGAGGGAGTGTGCCTTTGTCATACCATGCATTTTTACTTCCTGGTACTGTCACAATGCAGACAGACATCAGTGGAAATAAACAAAGTGAATCAATAAAGAGTCCTTCTCGCAGGGACTCTGTGCCCTATGCCTTTATTCCCCACAACAGGGAAACAAAAACTCTGCATTCTTAGTAAACATTTCAGCACAATGCACCAATTATTTTCATGTTCTCGCTAAAACATGGCATAATTGGTTGCCAACGCGAACAACAAATCGTTTGGTCATTCGTACTTTTTAGTTAACTTTGAATTTCATTACTTTGTGGGGGCATAGTGCTTAGGGAACCCAAGCAGAAAGAGAGATTGGAATGAATTACACCTAAATGACAGTACTGCTTCCTTAGCTGAGATGTCAGAAAGGTGTGATTGAAGGGGAGAGAAAGTAAAGTAGTGTCATCAATGGAACAACCTATCCCTTTTTGACTGTGGGCAGTTTTTTCATTTGTCTTACCACTTCCTATTTGCTTTCTCCTCCATCCTCTGCCCATCTGTATTGCACTCCTCTTCTTGCTTGTGTGTTTGTGTGTGTGCTTGTGCGTGTGTAGTCTGTGTGCAAGATAAGGCTTCTTGCTCCACCTCCACAGCGATGGTAAATGTGTTTTCTCTCACTCTGTCCTCTCCTGATGCCCCATCCTATCCTGTACTGATCAAACCTGGGGATGGAGGTATGTACTTCTTAGGAAAAGCTTGCTGCAGATGCATGTGAGTGTGTGTTTGTGCATGTGTGAGTATGTGTGTGTCTGTGTGTGTGTGTATACACTGAGTATACAAAACAATAAGAACACTTGCTCTTTCAATGACGTAGACTGACCAGGTGAATCCAGGTGAAAGCTATGATTCTTTATTGATGTCACTTGTTAAATCCACTTCAATCAATGTAGATGAAGGGGAGGAGACAGGTTAAAGAAGCATTTTTATGCCTTGAGACAATTGAGACATGGATTGTGTATGTGTGCCATTCAGAGGGTGAATGGGCAAGACAAAAGATTGACGTGCCTTTGAACGGGGTATGGTAATAGATGCCAGGCACACCAGTTTGTGTCAAGAACTGCAACGGTGCGCTCAACAGTTTTCCGTATGTATCAAGAATGGTCCACCACCCAACCGACATCCAGCCAACTTGACACAACTGTGGGATGCATTGGAGCCAACATGGGCCAGCATCCCTGTTGAACACTTTCGACACCTTGTAGAGTCCATGCCCTGACGAATTGAGGCTGTTCAGAGGACAAAATAGGTTTGGGGTGCAACTCAATATTAGGATGGTGTTCCTAATGTTTGGTGTACTTAGTGTGTGTGTGAGTCAATGTAATCGCCTGCCGCAGTCTCCTCTCCTACGGCTCACACTCATAAATCATTGTAGTGTTTTATACACGGTCAACTCCCAGGCAGTGAACTCCTCCTTCTGGTCTCCTCCAACAGCAGATACAGCAGATAACAGAAATATGAGCCATATGAGCCATGGCTGTTATCAGCGTGACAACCACATCATTAGAGAAGCCAATAGCATCCCTTCCTCCACCCCACTATCTCTCTCTCTCTCTCTCTCTCTCTTTCACCCTTTTTTCTCTCTCGTATCGCTCTCCATTACAATGTGACATCCTGAATCGTTTTCAACCTTGTCACTCATTTGATGATGAATTCATAAGCTTGTGACAATGATAGCACATTCATTAAACCCAAGCATTTTCCTCAAACTAACTGTCTGTCTGTCTGTCTGTCTGTCTGTCTGTCTGTCTGTCTGTCTGTCTGTCTGTCTGTGTCTCTCTCTCTCTCTCTCTCTCTCTCTCTCTCTCTCTCTCTCTCTCTCACACACACACACTTTCTCTCCATCTCTCTTGAGTGGAAAATAGGAGTGGAAAAAAATTGAACTGAAGGAAAAAGTTTGGTTGTGAGGTCTCTGTTGTGCGTATAGATAAGCCTATCAGTGCCTGGCTAGTTGATAAGTGCTGTTCTGATTTCTGTGGTGCAAAGCGCTGTAGCTCTGTGCAGGGCCGCCTGCTTGGGTTCTTATTTCACATCAACTGTTTTGAAAGACTTTTACTCATTGCTCCAACAATCTCATCTCCACATCAGGCACGCAAGCCTTGGTGACTGTGAGAAAATGGCAGACACTTTATGTGACAAAGATACTTTACTGCAATGGAACAACATACAGTGAGGGAAAAAAGTATTTGATCCCCTGCTGATTTTGTACGTTTTCCCACTGACAAAGACATGATCAGTCTATAATTTTAATGGTAGGTTTATTTGAACAGTGAGAGACAGAATAAAAACAAAATAATCCAGAAAAACGCATGTCAAAAATGTTATAAATTGATTAGCATTTTAATGAGGGAAATAAGTATTTGACCCCTCTGCAAAACATGACTTAGTACTTAGTGGCAAAACCCTTGTTGGCAATCACAGAGGTCAGACGTTTCTTGTAGTTGGCCACCAGGTTTGCACACATCTCAGGAGCAGTGGCGGCTCCTGAAAAAATTCTTAGGAGGGGCAATTTTTCTGATGATTTAGGTGACCTACACACATTTTAAAAAAGATATGTCCAGCAACAACATGAAGACAGGGGCAGCATATAAGTCAATACCAGAAGCATTTATTGACTGATCTGGGGAGATGGATTCCAGTTTCTGTGACAGATTATAAATAATCTCTGATGCCTTTGTTATATTAGCTTTTGGTTGAATGTACTGTCGTAGTAAATATATAATGTTATAGCTTGGTCTGACTAAAATCTTGTGCATGACCCATTTTGTGTTGGGCGTTTGTTTTCAATCAATGCTGTTCCTATCCTATAACAATGGACAAAAGAGTCCTATCTTGTCAGCCTTGTCAGCAGGTGGCCAAGGACAACACCCACGCCATAGGTCTCTCAGTTCTTCCAACTCACGAGTTCTTGCTCTGAGGACACACACACACACACACACACACATCATCACTGATAACACACACACACACACACATCATCACTGTTAAACACACACACACACACACATCATCACTGTTAAACACACACACACACACAAAAATCCCCTCTCTTTAGGCTGAACATTTGAAGACAGAGAACCCGACTCAGAGCCAATGCAACAGTGGAGGGGACCTCGCCCAACTCATCAGGACCAATCAGAAGATCAGAACTACTAGATTCAACCTACATCATTTATTGTATAAAATGTCAGCACACAATGTTTTCGGGGCTCTCTTCAGATAGCTCCCTAAGAGTTTGACGAACGAGTCCGTGCACGCGATTCCAGATATCTTTACCTCTGAATAAACTGCCTTTATTATACCATATCCACCCTGTCCAAAGTCTCTACTTGGTCTCAGTTCTCCAGTAAACTTGTGATTATCAACAGTACACAACGGTAACAAACAATTGGGGGAACTCACGGGGCAGATAGTAAGGTCGCAGTGACACAGAAAGCAGTTCAATGTCGGGGCTCGGGGGTACAGAGTCGCTCTCTTACCAGGATCGATTTTCCCTGTGACTGTCAGATCGAGGTCCGCTCCGACCAGGGTGAAGCCGGCCGGCTCCACTTCTCTGTCCGGGACTCTGTCATCCAGCCAAGTCTCCCAGCTGTATTGGATTCCGCTGCCAGCAACGTTTTCATTATTTAGTCCGTTCGTAGCGGGTATGTACACGATCAACAAGATCAGTCCAAAACCCACCACTGGAAATCCATGGTTGGCAGAATGTTTGTAAACTAAGTGTACAAATGAAAAACATAAAATAACGCCACTATGTGTACAAATTAAAAACATAAAATAACGCCACACTGCAGGTCGCAACAGAGACGCTGCTAGCCGCTATTTGCTTAGTTACGTTCATGGTTACGTCACGTATGACGAAAGCGCGTAAGTGCAAGCCCACAGACACCCATAGAGAATGTATTGAAAGCTTTGAAATTTGAAAAAAATAGATTTTACATGACAGGCTATGAGAGACTTCTGGGCGATTTTCAACCTGACTGAAATCGCCCAAAAACGGGCGGGGCCATTTGAAGCACGACTTTAGCCTGATTTGACATTTAGTGGCAGTCAGATCAGATTACAACACTGATAACTACTGTTGCCGTGATATAATTGATTAGAAAAAAAATCCCTTCCTTTTCCCGTTTGGCAGTGCGTCGCCCATATCGCCCTATTGAACAGGCCGTCCCTGCTCAGGAGGGATTTTGTTCCACTCCTCTTTGCAGATCTTCTCCAAGTCATTAAGGTTTCGAGGCTGACGTTTGGCAACTCAAACCTTCAGCTCCCTCCACAGAGTTTCTATGGGATTAAGTTCTGGAGACTGGCTAGGCCACTCCAGGACCTTAATGTGCTTCTTCTTGAGCCACTCCTTTGTTGCCTTGGCCGTGTGTTTTGGGTCATTGTCATGCTGGAATACCCATCCACGACCCATTTTCAATGCCCTGGCTGAGGGAAGGAGGTTCTCACCCAAGATTTGACGGTACATGGCCCCGTCTATCGTCCCTTTGATGCAGTGAAGTTGTCCCCTTAGCAGAAAAACACCCCCAAAGCATAATGTTTCCACCTCCATGTTTGACGGTGGGGATGGTGTTCTTGGGGTCATAGGCAGCATTCCTACTCCTCCAAACATGGCGAGTTGAGTTGATGCCAAAGAGCTCGATTTTGGTCTCATTTGACCACAACACTTTCACCCAGTTCTCCTCTGAATCATTCAGATGTTCATTGGCAAAACTTCAGACGGCCCTGTATATGTGCTTTCTTGAGCAGGGGGACCTTGCGGGCGCTGCAGGATTTCAGTCCTTCACGGCATAGTGTGTTGCCAATTGTTTTCTTGGTGACTATAGTCCCAGCTGCCTTGAGATCATTGACAAGATCCTCCCGTGTAGTTCTGGGCTGATTCCTCACCGTTCTCATGATCATTGCAACTCCACGAGGTGAGATCTTGCATGGAGCCCCAGGCCGAGGGAGATTGACAGTTATTTTGTGTTTCTTCCATTTGCGAATAATCACACCAACTGTTGTCACCTTCTCACCAAGCTGCTTGGCAATGGTCTTGTAGCCCATTCCAGCCTTGTGTAGGTCTACAATCTTGTCCCTGACATCCGTGGAGAGCTCTTTGGTCTTGGCCATGGTGGAGAGTTTGGAATCTGATTGATTGATTGCTTCTGTGGACAGGTGTCTTTTATACAGGTAACAAGGTGAGATTAGGAGCACTCCCTTTAAAAGACACCTGGGAGCCAGAAATCTTTCTGATTGAGAGGGGGTCAAATACTTATTTCCCTCATTAAAATGCAAATCAATTTATAACATTTTTGACATGCGTTTTTCTGGATTTTTGTTGTTGTTATTCTGTCTCTCACTGTTCAAATAAACCTACCATTAAAATTATAGACTGATCATTTCTTTGTCAGTGGGCAAACGTACAAAATCAGCAGGGGATCAAATACTTTCTTCCCTCACTGTAATTGTGCAGCATGTAGGTGTTATCCAGTTTATCGGTGAGCTCGAGTCCTGATAGGACAAGCTGACCCACCTCACCTGGTCTAAGACTCTAATGTCTTAGACCCCATTCACCATTTCCCTCCTTTCCCATTTTCCCTCTGGGTTGATGAGAAAACTCATACCCTCCAAAACCTTACGACGGAAACTCCCAATTACCTGGCTGGCCAAAACTCAGAACCCACTGCTTTTCTGGGCCACTCCTGAGGAGTGGAAATGAGGTGATGGTCTGGGATAACAGCTTTCACGCGCGATCATGTAAACACATGTACATGCATACACACGTACACAAGGGCTGGCAAAATAATTGTGTAATGAACAATTATGGAAATAACTAAAATAAATAATCGTCATCATCCTCTTAATACATTCATTTTAGGAGGGGGGGGGGGGGTGGGGGGGATTTGAACTTCATTTTCAAGTAGATATAGTTTACCCAATAGCATTTTTTTGTATTTTTATGTGAAGAGGGTAAAGTTGGTAGGTCTAATCATTTTACGTGCAGAACAGCATAATCGGGAGGAGAAGCTTCCTTTCCAAAAGTTCCAAGCGGTCAAAACCATTTGTTTTTGAGGGGTGTCACCAAAACTGTGTTGTATACATTAGGTACATAATCGTAGCTAATTTTCAAAGATGCATTATTATGATACATTGCTTTAACTCTTTACAAGTATTTTTGTGGTAGTGGAAGAAGGTTCAAATGTTGTACTTAAGCCGAGAAGTTAAATATAGTCAAAGTTAAATTTAGTCAAAGTTAAATTTAGTAAAACAATTGGTCTGATTACATTGATAGACTACACTATCAACCTTATTACTTTGGACTGTTGGGCAGTTACAGTACCTGTCAAAAGTTTGGACACAGCTACTCATTCAAGGGTTTTTCTTCATTTTTACTATTTTCTACATTGTAGAATAACAGTGAAGACATCAAAACTATGAAATAACACATATGGAATCATGTAGTAACCAAAAATGTGAGATTCTTCAAATAGCCACCCTTTGCCTTGATGACAGCTTTGCACACTATTGGCATTCTTTTAACCAGCTTCACCTGGAATGCTTTTCCAACAGTCTTGAAGGAGTTCCCACATATGCTGAGCACTTGTTTTCTGCTTTTCGTTCACTCTACTGTCCGACTCATCCCAAACCATCTCAATTGGGTTGAGGTCGGGGGATTATGGAGGCCAGGTCATCTGATGCAGCACTCCATCACTCTCCTTCTTGGTAAAATAGCCCTTACACAGCCTGGAGGTGTTTTGGGTCATTGTCCTGTTGAAAAACAAATGATAGTCCCACTAAGCCCAAACCAGATGGGATGGCGTATCGCTGTATAATGCTGTGGTAGCCATGCTGGTTAAGTTTGCCTTGAATTCTAAATAAATCACAGACAGTGTCAGCAGCAAAGCACCCCCACACCATCACACCTCCTCCTCCATTCTTTACAGTGGGAAATACACATGCGGAGATCATCCGTTCACCCACACCGCGTCTTACAAAGACACAGCGGTTGGAACCAAAAATCCAGACCAAAGGACACATTTCCACCTGTCTAATGTCCATTGCTCATGTTTCTTGGCCCAAGCAGGTCTCTTCTTCTTCTTATTGGTGTCCTTTAGTAGTGGTTTCTTTGCAGCAATTCGACCATGAAGGCCTGATTCACACAGTCCCCTCTGAACAGTTGATGTTGAGATGTGTCTGTGACTTGAACTCTGTGAAGCATTTATTTGGGCTGCAATTTCTGAGGCTGGTAACTCTAATGAACTTATCCTCTGCAGCAGAGGTAACTCTGGCTCTTCCATTCCTTTAGCGGTCCTCATGAGAACCAGTTTCATCATAGCGCTTGATGTTTTCTGCGACTGCACTTGAAGAAACTTTAAACGTTTTTGAAATGTTCCATATTGACTGACCTTCATGTCTTAAAGTAAGGATGGACTGTCATTTCTCGATGCTTATTTGAGCTCTTCTTGCCATAATATGGACTTGGTCTTTTACCAAATAGGGCTATCTTCTGTATTCCACCCCTACCTGTATACCATCCCTACCAACTGATTGTCTCAAATGCATTAAGAAGGAAAGAAATTCCACAAATTAACTTTTAAGAAGGCACACCTGTTAATTGAAATGCATTCAAGGTGACTACCTCATGAAGCTGGTTGAGAGAATACCAAGAGTGTGCAAAGGTGTCATCAAGGCAAAGGGTGGCTATTTGAAGAATCTCAAATATAACATATATTTTGATTTGTTTAACACTTTTTTGGTTACTACATGATTCCATATGTCTTATTTCATAATTTTGATGTCTTCACTTTTATTCTACAATGTAAAAAATAGTAAAAAGAAAAGAAAAACCCTTGAATGAGTAGGTGTGTCCAAACTTTTGACTGGTAGTGTAGATCACATATTTCATCACAAATAACTACACTCAGACTAGCCTACAACACTTTTATACACTCTCCTACTAGAATACCACAGTATATGACAACTGTAATAATAGAGTACAGACAAAAAGGAGGCATTGTTGAAGTTTAAAATAAATAACAAAACGTTATTTTATCCCAAGCATTTATCCCTTACTTCAACCATACATAATTTTCTTAATCAAAGGATAAAGCTGTTAAAAGGAATTTATCACTGGATAAATAAATAAAAAGGATATATAAATAAATGGATAGATAAATAAAGTAAGGATACAAGAATGGAAGATGGTGTCGACATACATGGCAGCTCTGCTTCTAGCTCCTAAGTAACTACTTTGCAGTATATATATATATATATATATATATATATATATATATATATATATATATATATATATTTGTGTTATTTCTTACATTAGTAGCCCAGAACGTTTTTTTGTGTTATTACAAACAGCCGGAAATGACTTTTGGATATCAGAGCGGAGGTAAGTCACCAACATTTCGACCAGAAATATACTTTCCTGAATTTGATCCTTTGTTCATATCCCCCAAGGAAATTGAACTTATCCCAGAGGCTGCTCCAAGACGCTGTCGGCGGAGAAGAGGTTTTCGGAGTGGACTTCTAGTCCGACTCAGGAGGTGTGCACACCATCCAAAGCTTCTGAGTATATTACTTGCTAATGTTCAGTCCCTGGACAATAAAGTAGACGTGCTCAGGGCGAGGGTCTCCTTCCAGAGAGACATCAGGTACTGTAACATACTCTGTTTCACGGAATCATGGCTCTCTCTGGATATACTGTCCCCGTCCATACAGCCAGCTGGGTTCTCAGTACATAGCGGAGACAGGAATAAAGAAGTCTCCGGGAAGAAAAAAGGCGGTTGTGTATGTTTCATGATTAACTACTAATGGTGTGATTTTGATAACGTACAGGAATTTAAGTCCTTTTGTTCACCCGACCTAGAATACCTCACAATCAAATGCCGACCATATTATCTCCCAAGATAATTATTTTTGGTTATAGTCACAGCCGTGTATATTCCCCCTCAAGCCGATACCACGACGGCCCTCAAGGAACTACACTGGACTTTGTGCAAACTGGAAACCACATATCCTGAGGCATTTATTGTAGCTGGGTACTTTAACAAAGCAAATATGAGGAAAACGCTACCGAAATTCTATCAACTCATTGCTTGCAGTACTCGCGCTTCAAAAAACTCTTGACCATTGGTACTCTCCCTTCCGGGATGCCTACAAGGCCCTCCCCTGCCCTCACTTTGGCAAATCAGATCACGACTCCATTCTGCTCCTCCCTTCCTATAGGCAGAAACTCAAACAGGAAATACCCGCGCTAAGGTCTAGTCATGCTTCAAGATTGTTTTGATCACGCAGACTGGGATATGTTCCGGGTTGCCTCTGAGAATAACATTGACGAATACACTGACACAGTGACTGAGTTCATCAGGAAGTGTATAGGGGATGTTGTTGCCACTGTGTGTCATGAATCCCACTTCCTGAGTCTGTTTCTGCCTGTGTTGCCTGTTTTCTGTCCTGTTTCCTGAGGTTCCTGAACGCACCCTGTCTGGTTGCCAGGCCATGAAGCTAGGCGGGAGATCTCTCTCGCACCTGCATCTCATCAGCTATCTGCACACCTGGTCCTGATCATCACCTCTCCACTTCATAAGCTCTGACCTGACATCCATTCCCTGCCGGATCGTTAGCCATGAACAGTATGTTGTGTCAGCGTATCAGCCTCAAGTTTAGTAGAGTTAGTTTTGTTGTTCTGTACTTTTTGCTTGCTGTGTACTCACCTCCGTTTACTCTGTCTACAGTCATTCTCCCGGAACATTCACCCCTGCCTGGTCGTCGGTGGCTTCTGTGACACCATTGGATCTGCCTATTCACTCCCACCAACTCACCTCCGCTGCCCGCTCCGTCTCCTGGATTATTCTGCTTCCATTTGAGTCTGTAAATAAATACTCACCTTCGTTCTACTCACCTTGTCCTGGTCTGCTTCTGGGTTCTGCTTTAGAGAATCGTGACACTGTGACTATTAAAACCTACCCAAACCAGAAACCGTGGATAGATGACAGCATTCGCGCAAAACTTAAAGCGTGAACCACCGCATTTAACCATGGCAAGGTGACGGGGAATATGGTTGAATACAAACAGTGCAGTTATGCCCTCCGTAAGGCAATCAAACAGGCAAAACGTCAGTACAGAGACAAAGTGGAGTCGCAATTCAACGAGTCAGACACGAGACGTATGTGCCAGGGACTCCAGACAATCACGGATTAAACACCTTCTTTGCCTGCTTTGAGGATAACACAGTGCCACCGACGCGGGCCGCTCCCAAGGACTGTGGATCATTTAAGCATGTTAACCCTCGCATGGCTGCCGGCCCAGACGGCATCCCTAGCTGTGTCCTCAGAGCATGCGCAGACCAGCTGGCTGGAGTGTTTACGGACATATTCAATCTCTCCCTATCCCAGTCTGCTGTCCACACTTGCTTCAAGATGTCCACCATTGTTCCAGTACCCAAGAAAGCAAAGGTAACTGACCTAAATGACTATCGCCCCTTAGCGCTCACTTCTGCCATCAGGAAGTGCTTTGAGAGGCTAGTTAAGGATCATATCACCTTCACCTTACTTGACACCCTAGACCTACTTATACTATGATATACTACTCTATCCTACGTATTCTACAGATATACTAAATATTCTATCTACAAACTGTCCATGATGTCTATAATGTTTATACATCCCATCACACACACAAATACATATATACAGTGGCTTGCGAAAGTATTCACCCCCCTTGGCATTTTTCCTATTTTGTTGCCTTACAACTGGAATTAAAATGGATTTTTTGGGCGTTTGTATCATTTGATTTACACAACATGCCTACCACTTCAATTTGCATACCGCCCCAATAGATCCATAGACGATGCAATCGTCATCGCACTGCACACTGCCCTATCCCTTCTGGACAAGAGGAACACCTACAGTTGAAGTCGGAAGTTTACATACACCTTAGCCAAATACATTTAAACTCTGTTTTTCACAATTCCTGACATTTAATCCTAGTAAAAATTCCCTGCCTTAGGTCAGTTAGAATCACCACTTTATTTTAAGAATGTTAAATGTCAGAATAATAGTAGAGAGAATGATTTATTTCAGCTTTTATTTCTTTCATCACATTCCCAGTGGGTCAGAAGTTTACATACAGTCAATTAGTATTTGGTAGCATTGCCTTTAAATTGGTTAACTTGGGTCAAACGTTTCGGGTTGTCTTCCACAAGCTTCCCCCAATAGGTTGGGTGAATTTTGGCCCATTCCTCCTGACAGAGCTGGTGTAATGGAGTCAGGTTTGTAGGCCTCCTTGCTCGCACATGCTTTTTCAGTTCTGCCCACAAATCTTCTATAGGATTGAGGTCAGGGCTTTGTGATGGCCACTCCAATACCTTGACTTTGTTGTCCTTAAGCCATACCATAGCCATTACAGGCCTCTCTCATCTTTTTAAGTGGGAGAACTTTCACAATTGGTGGCTGACTAAATACTTTTTTCCCCACTGTATGTGTATGCGACCAATCAGATTTGATTTGATTTAATGGTTGGAGGGATAAAGGGATAACAGAAGGTTAAGTTGTACTGATTGAGGGGATGATTGGTAGTAGTTATTGCTGTTCTGATTTCAGATTTGAATATCAGAGAAGTATACCAGTGTGCCATACCCTTTATGTTTTTGTCTAAGACTTGTTGAGAAAAGTGTTCAAGGTAGTTGATTTGCGTCAAAAGTCACAATGTTTACTCATTGTCTCATGCTTAGAATGTGCTCCCCCATTGTTATAAAGTTCTGAAAAGTTCCATGGCAGTTAATTCAACAGTGCGAAGTTAGCTAAATTAGTTGATGTGGTTACTAAAACAGCTGTGCATCTTTATTGGTAGTAGATATTTATGTTCTTATTTCCAGATTTGAATAGCAGAGAAGTAGACCAAGGTGTCATACCCTTTAAGTTTATGACTACGTTGTTGGAAAAACTGGTCAAGGTTGCTGATTTACGTCGAAAGACACGTTTACTCATTGTCTCATGCTTAGAATGTGCTCCCCAATTGTTATAATTTTAAAGTTCTGAAAAGTTCCATGACAGTTAATTCAACAGTGGGAAGTTAGCTAAATTAGTTGATGTGGTTACTAAAACAGCTGTACCTCTGATATTTCTGTTCTTATTTCCAGATTTGAATAGCACAGAAGTAGACAAAGGTGTCATACCCTCTAAGTTTTTGTCTAAAAAACTGGAAAAGTGGTCCAAACGGCAGTTGTTTGAAAGAATTAAGATGAAAACTTGCTGCTGCGGTTACTAAAACAGCTGTAACGTTAGATCTGTACAAGATATTTCTGTTACGATTCCAGATTTGAATAGCAGTGGAGTAGACCAAGATATCATGGCCTCTACGTTTTTGTCTAACTTGTTGGGAAAGTGGTCAAAACGGCAGTTGTTTGGAACAAGTTGGAAAACATTTGTCAATGCAGTTACTAAAAGAGCTGTATTGTTAGATCCGTAGTGGATATTTTTGTTACGTGGACAAATTTGAATAGATGAGAAGTAGACGAAGATGTCATACCCCCTAACTTTTTGTCTCTTGTTCAGGAAAGTGGTCAAAATGTCAGTTGTTCATAAAAAGTTACCGAAAATGCTGTTGATGTGATCACTTAACCCTGTGACATGTACCAAGACACAGGTGTGATCATTCTACAGTGGTCCCTGCAGCGTACGCTCAAACTGGTGTGATTAGAATGCTTATTTAGAATGTCCAGTTTCGATTGACACAACAATCACCATTTGAGCTGGCCACACTGTTTTTCACAGAAACATTTTGCACAAACAATGTTATGTCCTGAATGTGACCATTTAATTTTTGCTACAATGTTCAGACATTCACAGAAATAGCAACAGCATAACACAATCATCCAAACCGGAAAATGTAGGCTACATTAATCCTAGCGCTAACTGAGGAAAGATTGACGTAACACAAGCGACCATATTTAGCTAACTCTCGGCTGACAGAAAGCATAATATGAATTAGCTAATAGCAATTACTATTTATAATTCATCACATCACGGGTGAGTTCACCATTGATCAAAATAATTGAGTAAAACATTTTTTAAAAATCGAAAGTAATCCGGCGATGGGTAGTTTGTGCACACCACCATATTTGTTTTTTCGCGTCAACCAAAGATAAGAAGAGGAGACAAGATGAGTGTCACGCCCTGACTCAGGGGACTTGTATATGTTGAGTCAGGGTGTGTATGTTCTATGTTTTATATTTCTATGTTGAGATTCTAGTATGTCTAGATCTATGTTGGCCTGTGTGGTTCCCAATCAGAGGCAGCTGTCGCTCGTTGTCTCTGATTGGGGACCATACCTAGGTAGCCTATTGGCACTAGTGGGTTGTGGGATCTTGTTCCGTGTGAGGTTTGTTGTGTGTACCGTAGGACGTCACGTATCGTTAATTTTTTATTTTTGTCGTGGTGTTTATTCAGTAGATAAATAAACATGAATGCTTATCACGCTGCGCCTTGGTCCTTCTCGTTCGTCAACAAACGTGACAGAAAATCCCACCAAACGAGGACCAAGCAGCGTGTTCAGGAGCAAACACCGGGAATTAAACAGGAGGTTACATTAGTAGATGTCCTCCTCGGTTGGGGGAGAATTACGGAGGAGGAGGCCGTCCGTTACCGGAAGGCGATGAAGGAGGATGCCCAGGTAGGAGAGGAGAAACGGCGCCAACAGTGCCGACGACGGAGACCCGAGAGGCAACACCAAGAAACATTTTTTGGGGGGCACACGGTGTGGACGACGAGGCAGCAGGAGGCCGTTAAAGGGCGGATCTGCAGGTTAGGAGAGGAGGCCATCAGGTTACGGGGGCTATTGGTTCAGAGGGAGCAGGAGTTATACGGTCAGAGGGAGGAGCTACAGGAGGCTAAAAGGGAGAAGGAAGGTGTAGAGGCACGGCGAGAGGAGCTGGTTAGGCAGCAGAAGGAGCGGGGGTTTATAAAGGAACCCAGTCCCGCTCCTCGCACCAAGCAAGTGGTGCGTGTCGCCAGTCCGGTCCGGCCCGTTCCTGCTCCCCGCACTAAGCCAGTGGTGTGTGTTCCCAGTACGGTCCGACCCGTTCCTGCTCCTCGCATCAAGCCAGGGGTGCGCGTCGTCAGCCCGGTCCGGCCTGTTCCTGTCCCTCGCACCAAGCCAGTGGTGCGCGTCGCCAGCCCGGTCTGTTCCTGTCCCTCGTACCAAACCAGTGGTGCGCGTCGCCAGCCTGGCCCGGCCTGTTCCTGCCCCTCGCACCAAGCCAGTGGTGCGCGTCGCCAGCCCGGCCCGGCCTGTTCCTGCCCCTCGCACCAAGCCAGTGGTGCGCGTCGCCAGCCCGGTCCGGCCTGTTCCTGCTCCCCGCACTAAGCCAGTGGTGTGTGTTCCCTGTACGGTCCGGCCCGTTCCTGCTCCCCGCACTAAGCCAGTGGTGTGTGTTCCCAGTACGGTCCGACCCGTTCCTTCTCCTCGCATCAAGCCAGGGGTGCGCGTCGTCAGCCCGGTCCGGCCTGTTCCTGTCCCTCGCACCAAGCCAGTGGTGCGCGTCGCCAGCCCGGTCTGTTCCTGTCCCTCGCACCAAACCAGTGGTGCGCGTCGCCAGCCCGGCCCGGCCTGTTCCTGCCCGTCGCACCAAGCCAGTGGTGCGCGTCGCCAGCCCGGCCCGGCCTGTTCCTGCCCCTCGCACCAAGCCAGTGGTGCGCGTCGCCAGCCCGGTCCGGCCTGTTCCTGTCCCTCGCACCAAGCTAGTGGTGCGCGTCGCCAGCCCGGTCCGGCCTGTTCCTGTCCCTCGCACCAAGCCAGTGGTGCGCGTACAAGCCCAGTCCGGCCTGTTCCTGTCCCTCGCACCAAGCCAGTGGTGCGCGTCGCCAGCCCGGCCCGGCCTGTTCCTGCCCCTCGCACCAAGCCAGTGGTGCGCGTCGCCAGCCCGACCCGGCCTGTTCCTGCTCCCCGCACCAGCCCAGTGGTGCGCGTCGTCGGTCCGATACGGCCCGTTCCTGCTCCCCTTACCAAGCCAGTGGTGCGCGTCGCCAGCCCGGTCCGGCCCGTTCCTGCTCCCCGCATCAAGCCAGTGGTGCGTGTGTCCAGTCCGGCACGGCCCATGCCTGTTCCACCGGTGCATGGTCCGGCACCGGTCAGCTGCTCCACTCCGGAGCCAGAGCAGTCTGCTCCACCGATGCCCAGTTCAGCTCCGGGTCGCCAGCCCGGTCTGTTCCTGTCCCTCGCACCAAACCAGTGGTGCGTGTCACCAGCCCGGCCCGGCCTGTTCCTGTCCCTCGCACCAAGCCAGTGGTGCGCGTCGCCAGCCCGGCCCGGGCCTGTTCCTGCCCCTCGCACCAAGCCAGTGGTGCGCGTCGCCAGCCCGGTCCGGCCTGTTCCTGCCCCTCGCACCAAGCCAGTGGTGCGCGTCGCCGGTCCGGTACGGCCCGTTCCTGCTCCCCTTACCAAGCCAGTGGTGCGCGTCGCCAGCCCGGTCCGGCCCGTTCCTGCTCCCCGCACCAAGCCAGTGGTGCGTGTGTCCAGTCCGGCACGGCCCGTGCCTGTTCCACCGGTGCATGGTCCGGCACCGGTCAGCTGCTCCACTCCGGAGCCAGAGCAGTCCGCTCCACCGGTGCCCAGTTCAGCTCCGGTCAGCTGCTCCACTCCGGTCAGCGGCTCCACTCTGGAGCCCGAGCAGTCCGCTCCACCGGTGCCCGATCCAGCTCCGGTCAGCGGCTCCACTCCGGAGCCAGAGCAGTTCGATCCACCGTCGTCGGGTCCAGCTCCAGTCAGCGGTTCCAGTCCAGACCCAGACGTCAGCCCCTCTCCAGGTTCGGTGTCTCCCACACCAGGGTCCAGACAGGGCTTGGTACTTCGTGGGAGGAAGGAGAGGGGAAGCAGCGCGCCGAGGTTCAGACCAGACCAGGGGCGCTACAGGGAGGTGGAGAGTAAGTGGTGGTCACGCCCGGAGCCGGATCCGCCTCCGAGGCGGAATGCCCACACGGCCCCTTCCCTGTTATGTTTATGTGGCGCGGTCGGAGTCCGCACCTTTGGGGGGGGGGGTACTGTCACGCCCTGACTCAGGGGACTTGTATATGTTGAGTCAGGGTGTGTATGTTCTATGTTTTATATTTATATGTTGAGATTCTAGTATGTCTAGATCTATGTTGGCCTGTGTGGTTCCCAATCAGAGGCAGCTGTAGCTCGTTGACTCTGATTGGGGACGATACCTAGGTAGCCTATTGGCACTAGTGGGTTGTGGGATCTTGTTCCGTGTGAGGTTTGTTGTGTGTACCGTAGGACGTCACGTATCGTTAATTTGTTATTTTTGTCGTGGTGTTTATTCAGTAGATAAATAAACATGAATGCTTATCACGCTGCGCCTTGGTCCTTCTCGTTCGTCAACGAACGTGACAATGAGTTTGGTCTGTTTGCAGTATGCATGTTGAATGTGATGTGTCGTCTACCATCATTCACTTCCCTTCATTAACTTCCGGAATTTTACTCAAAAGATGAGTGAACCATCCCTTCATCTCATTTTGTTATAACATCTTTGGTCTGACAGACGTGTATGTGACACCCAGAATGCATTGTATAATGTCAACAAACATGGCGTCACACATAGCTGGCAAATAGCTTAGCATTAGCTTGTCATAATCAGTACAACCTTCTAAAAAGGATCATATGTGTCCATTACAATCTATGCAAGAACCGGAATGCATGATTTGTCACCAGTACTTGAAAACATGTGAATAAAACTGTAAATACATTATGGTCCATATATACATACATACGGTATGCTACAGTAGAAATTACAACACGATATACAGAAAATAAGGCGCTTACTTTGATTGGAACTCACACATGTCCAATGTTATTATTTGTAAGGAAAACAACAATGAAGGCAATGCGGACGCCAGCCAGAAAATGTGGCAGGGGGGAAAGTTTGTGCAACACTGTGCAAATGTCTGCATACTTGATCTGGGGAAACACTGGGGAAGTGCTTGTGCTCTCCTCGAAGAGAGAAGTTTGTCCGGCTCAGTAAAGCCTCAAACCTAAATTGTCCGCAACAGTGCAATGGGCTACTTATATGTGAATTAATGAGGAGGTGGAACACACCTTAATTCAAACTGTTGTTAAAAAATAATTTGAAATTGACAAGTTGAAACATAGCCTATAGATAATTAGCAGGCAGCGTGTCTTGGTTTTAAGGGTAGCGCGGGTCAACTGTCCTGTTGTGTAACAGTCACATTTTGGAACAGTAAGTGCATACTGACATCACGAGCATAAAAAACATCATGCTGGGGCGACCTTTAGAGATATTTGGAACTCACGCATGAAAAGGTTAAACAGCTGTAACATTTGATCAGTACCAGATCATTCTGTTATTATTTCAGATTTGAATAGCAGAGAAGTAGAGGAAGATGTCATACCCTCCATTTTCTGTTGAAAGTTTTTTGGCAAAGTGGTCAAAGTGGCTGATTTGTGTCAAAAGTTGCATTGTTGCATTTACAGTGAATGGAAGTTGAAAGTGATGATGTCACAATTGGGAGCTTTAGAATGTTGAAAAAAGTCACATTAAAGTGAATGAAGATGGACAAAAAGATATACAAAAAAATTTATAGTTTAAAAAGTATGAATAATATCAAAAGGTTGAATGCAAGCACACTATTCCAGACCAGTCCGCACATTTTAAAGTTTGAATGGCATTTCTAGCTTAAACGGTGTAAGAGCAGTAACATGCAGAAGAAGAAGAAGAAGTATGACAACGATTTAAAGTCAGGCCTTTTGCTTCGCAAGTCTCACCTAATTACAATTATGACAATAACTGTGGCTGTTTGCGTGACAATTAATCGGTACCCAAAATTCCATAATCTTCTCAGCCCCGACGGTCACACAGCACAAGACAAAAGGCACACACTTTCAACAGGAAAGACACAGCTTAAGATATTATTTCCAAGGTTGTTTCTGAATGTGTTTGTGTGGGCAGTGGCAGGGTCTGCTCAAAGCTTTTGGGGGCCCTAAGCAGGATTTGGTGGCAACCGAGCAAAAACATTTTGTGCCTCCCACTTTTTCCACATTTTGTTGTGTTACAACCTGAATTTAAAATGGATTAAATTGAAAAAATTATATCACTGGTCTACACACAATACCCCATAATGTCAAAGTCGAATTATGTTTTTAGACATTTTTTACAAATTAATTGAAATGTCTTGAGTCAGTAAGTATTTAACCCCTTTGTTATGGCAAGACTAAATAAGTACAGGAGTGGACTTACTCTGTGTGCAATACTAGTGTTTAACATGACTTTTGAATGACTACCTCATCTCTGTACCCCACACATACAATTATCTGTAAGGTCCCTCAGTCGAGCAGTGAATTTCAAACACACATTCAACCATCAGGGAGGTTTTCCAATGCATCGCAAAGAAAGGCACCTATTGTTAGATGGAAAAATACAAAAAAAGCAGAAATTGAATATCCCTTTGAGAATGGTGAAGTCATTAATTATACTTTGGATGGTGTATCAATACACCCATTCACTACGAAGATAAATATAAAATCAAATGTTATTTGTCACATGCCGAATACAACAGGTGTAGACCTTACCGTGAAGTGCTTACTTACAAGCCCTTAACCAACAATGCAGTTTTAAGAAAATAGAGTTAAGAAAATATCTACTAAATAAACTAAAGGAAAAAATAAATGAATAATCAAATAACAATATTGAGGCTATATTCAGGGGGTACCGGCACCGAGTCAATGTGCTGGGGTACAGGTTTGTCGAGGTAATTTGTACATGTAGGTAGGGGTAAAGTGAAAATGCATAGATAATAAACAGAGAGTAGCAGCAGTGTAAAAACACAGTGGGGGGGGGGAGGGGTCAATGCAAATAGTCCAGGTGGCCATTTGATTAATTGTTCAGCAGTCTTATGGCTTGGGGGTAGAAGCTGTTAAGGAGCCTTTTGGACCTAGACTTGGAGCTCCGGTACCGCTTGATGTGCGGTAGCAGAGAGAACAGTCTATGACTTGGGTGACTGGAGTCTTTTTTGGGGGCCTTACTCTGACACCACCTAGTGTATAGGTCCTGGATGGCAGTAAGCTTGGCCCCAGTGATGCCCTTGGCCATACGCACTACCCTCTGTAGCCCCTTACGGTCGGATGCCGAGCAGTTGCCATACCAGGCGATGATGCAACTGGTCAGGAATGTCTCGATGGTGCAGCTATATAACTTTTTGAGGATCTGGGGACCCATGCCAAATCTTTTCAGTCTCCTGAGGGGGAAAAGGCGTTGTCGTGCCCTCTTCACAACTTTCTTGGTATGTTTGGACCATGATAGTTTGTTGGTGATGTGGACACCAAGGAACTTGAAACTCTCAACCCGCTCCACTACAGCCCCGTCAATATGAATGGGGGTGTGTTCGGCCCTCCTTTTCCTGTAGTCCACGATCATCTCCTTTGTCTTGCCCATGTTGTGGGAGAGGTTGTTGTCCTGGCACCACACTGCCAGGTCTTTGACCTCCTCCCTATAGGCTGTCTCATCATTGTCGGTGATCAGGCCTACCCCTGTTGTGTTGTCAGCAAACTTAATGATGGTGTTGGAGTCGTGCTTGGCCACGCAGTCGTGGATGAACAGGTAGTACAGGAGGGGACTAAGCACGCACCCCTGAGGGGCCCCCGTGTTGATGATCAGCGTGGCAGATGTGTTGTTGCCTACCCTTACCACCTGGGGCGGCCCGTCAGGAAGTCCAGGATCCAGTTGCAGAGGGAGGTGTTTAGTCCCAGGGACCTTAGCTTAGTGATGAGCTTTGTGGGCACTATGGTGTTGAACGCTGAGCTGTAGTCAATGAACAGCATTCTCACATACAGTTGAAGTCGGAAGTTTACATACACCTTAGCCAAATACAATGTGAAATGTCAGAATAATAGTAGAGAGAATTATTTATTTCAGCTTTTATTTCTTTCATCACATTCCCAGTGGGTCAGAAGTTTACATACACTCAATTAGTATTTGGTAGCATTGCCTATAAATTGTTTAACTTGGGGCTAACCACTGCTTATGTAAGTTAGTGTTGGGTGAATTTTGGCCCATTCCTCCTGACAGAGCTGGTTTAACTGAATCAGGTTTGTAGGCCTCCTTGCTCGCACATGCTTTTTCAGTTCTGCCCACAAATTTTCTATAGGATTGAGGTCAGGGCTTTGTGATGGCCACTCCAATACCTTGACTTTGTTGTCCTTAAGCCATTTTGCAACAACTTTGGATGTATGCTTGGGGCATTGTGCATTTGGAAGACCCATTTGCGACCAAGCTTTAACTTCCTGACTGATGTCTTGAGATGTTGCTTCAATATATCCACATCATTTTCCTTCCTCATGATGCCATCTATTTTTGTGAAGTGCACCAGTCCCTCCTGCAGCAACGCACCCCCACAGCATGATGCTGCCACCCCCGTGCTTCACGGTTGGGATGGTGTTCTTCGGCTTGCAAGCCTTGCCGTTTTTCCTCCAAACATAACGATGGTCATTATGGCCAAACAGTTCTATTTTTGTTTCATCAGACCAGAGCACATTTCTCCAAAAAGTACGATATTTGTCCCCATGTGTAGTTGCAAACCGTAGTCTGGCTTTTTTATGGCGGTTTTGGAGCAGTGGCTTCTTCCTTGATGAGCAGCCTTTCAGGTTATGTCGATATAGGACTCGTTTTACTGTGGATATAGATACTTTTGTACCGGTTTCCTCCAGCATCTTCACAAGGTCCTTTGCTGTTGTTCTGGGATTGATTTGCACTTTTCGCACCAAAGTACGTTCATCTCTAGGAGATAGAACGCGTCTCCTTCATGAATGGTATGACGGCTGCGTGGTCCCATGGTGTTTATACTTGCATACTATTGTTTGTACAGATGAACGTGGTATCTTCAGGCATTTGGAAATTGCTCCCAAGGATGAACCAGAGTTGTCGAGGTCTACAATAATTTTTCTGAGATCTTGGCTGATTTATTTTGATTTTCCCATGATGTCAAGCAAAGAGGCACTGAGTTTGAAGGTAGGCCTTGAAATACATCCACAGGTACACCTCCAATTGACTCAAATGATGTCAATTAGCCTATCAGAAGCTTCTAAAGCCATGACATAATTTTCTGGAATTTTCCAAACTTTTTAAAGGCACAGTCAACTTAGTGTATGGAAACTTTTGACCCACTGGAATTGTGATACAGTGAATTATAAGTGAAATAATCTGTCTGTAAACAATTGTTGGAAAAATTACTTGTGTCATCCTCAAAGTAGATGTCAAAACTATAGTTTGTTAACAAGAAATGTGTGGAGTGGTTGAAAAACGAGTTTTAATGACTCCAACCTAAGTGTATGTAAACTTGCGACTTCAACTGTAGGTGTTCCTTTTGTACAGGTGGGAAAGGGCAGTGTGGAGTGCGATTGCGTCATCTGTGGATCTGTTGGGGCGGTATGTGAATTGGAGTGGGTCTAGAGTTTCCGGGATGATGGTGTTGATGTGAGCCATTACTAGCCTTTCAAAGCACTTCATGGCTACCGACGTGAGTGCTACGGGCCGGTAGTCATTTAGGCAGGTTACCTTCGCTTTCTTGGGCACAGGGACTATGGTGGTCTGCTTGAAACATGTAGGTATTACAGACTCGGTCAGGGAGAGGTTGAAAATATCAGTGAAGACACTTGCCAGTTGGTCCGCGCATGCTCTGGATACACGTCCTGGTAATCTGTATGGCCCGCGGCCTTGTGAATGTTGACTTGTTTAAAGGTCTTGCTCACATCAGCAACGGAGAGGGTGATCACTCAGTTGTCCGGAACAGCTGGTGCTCTCATGCATGCTTCAGTGTTGCTTGTAACTGTTTGTTACATGCAATATGCTTTGTGGACTTCACCGGAAGGAGGTTGCTCTCCGGTTTTGTGATGAAACGAAGGTGTGGTTGAATTTATTCTGCCACTGTGTCTTCTTATTGTCTTGATGTCAGGGCGTGTGTAGGTGTGGTGTAGGAAATCAGATGCAGGACGCAGACGGTAGGTTCCAAAAGCTGTATTCCGACCCAAACACAGGCAACAGGGCAACAAAGCCCAACAGCTAAACTACGCCCAAGGCGTGTAGGCAAAATGCGCACAAACAGGTGCGACAAAATATGTAGTGCACGAAACAAGTGCAAACGAGCTCCAGCGCAGTGGAGAGAAATATGCTCAACCGAGCAAACACAACACTGACGAAAACAATCACACACAACACAAGACAAACACAACGAGAAACTTATAGGATACTAATCACGTAAAACAGAAACAGGTGTGACACAAACAGACAAAAGCAAACGAACATGAAAACATAAATCGGTGGCAGCTAGAATTCCGGAGACGACGAACGCCGAAGCCTGCCCGAACAAGGGAGAGAGGCAGCCTCGGCCGAAACCGTGACAGTACCCCCCCCTTGACGCGCGGCTCCAGACGCGCGCCGACTCCGGCCTTGGGGACGACCCGGAGGCCGCGGCGCAGGGCGCGTCGGATACCCCCGATGGAATTCCGTCAGGAGCGACGGGTCCAAGATGTCTCTCCTCGGCACCCAGCACCGCTCCTCCGGACCGTACCCCTCCCACTCCACTAGATACTGAAGACCCCCTCTCCGACGTCTAGAATCCAAGATGGATCTCACGGTGTACGCCGGTGCCCCCTCGATGTCCAACGGGGGCGGGGGGGTCTCCAAGATCTCATGTTCTTGGAGCGGGCCTGCTACCACCGGCCTGAGAAGGGACACATGGAACGAGGGGTTAATACATTTATACTCCACTGGCAACTGTAATCTATAACAAACCTCGTTCAACCTTCTCAGGACTTTAAATGGCCCTACAAACCGCCGACCCAGTTTCCGACAGGGCAGGCGGAGGGGCAGGTTTCTGGCAGAGAGCCAGACTCGATCTCCAGGTGCGTACACAGGCCCCTCACTGCGGTGTAGGTCGGCGCTCGTCTTCTGTCGACGTATGGCACGCTGCAGATGGACGTGTGCAGCGTTCCACGTCTCCTCCGAGCGCCGCACCCACTCATCCACAGCGGGGGCCTCGATCTGGCTCTCATGCCATGGTGCCAGAACCGGCTGGTACCCTAAAACACACTGAAAAGGGGTTAGTTGGGTGGAGGAGTGGCGAAGAGAGTTCTGTGCCATCTCAGCCCAGGGCACATATCTCGCCCACTCCTCCGGCCGGTCCCGGCAGTATGTTCTGAGAAACCTGCCCACATCCTGGTTTACGCGTTCCACCTGCCCATTACTCTCCGGGTGGTAACCCGAGGTGAGACTCACCGAGACCCCCAACCGCTCCATAAAAGCTCTCCAGACTCTGGAGGTGAATTGGGGACCCCGGTCAGCCACAATGTCCTCGGGCACCCCGTAGTGCCGGAACACATGAGTGAATAGTGCTTCGGCGGTTTGTAGGGCAGTAGGAAGACCCGGCATGGGGAGCAAACGACAGGCCTTAGAGAACCGATCCACAACGACCAGGAGTGTAGTATTCCCTTGAGAGAGGGGAAGGTCAGTTATAAAATCCACCGAGAGGTGGGACCATGGTCGTTGTGGAACGGGCAGGGGTAGTAACTTACCCCTAGGCAGATGTCTAGGCGCCTTACACTGGGCGCACACCGAGCAGGAGGAAACATAAACCCTCACATCCCTGGCCAACGTAGGCCACCAATATTTGGCACTAAGACAGTGCACTGTCCGGCCGATACCCGGATGTCCAGAGGAGGGTGACGTGTGAGCCCAATAGATCAATCGATCCCGACACTCGAGCGGAACATACTTCCGACCCTCCGGGCATTGTGGTGGACTAGGGTCGGTGCGTAATGCCCGCTCGAGCTCAGAATCGAGCTCCCACACCACCGGTGCCACTAGACACGACTCCGGCAGTATGGGAGTGGGCTCCACGGACCTCTCCTCCCCGTCATACCGCCGAGACAGTGCATCTGCCTTACCGTTTTGTGACCCAGGGATGTAGGTGATCTTAAAAGAGAAACGGGTCAAAAACATACTCCATCTAGCCTGTCGAGGGTTCAGCCTCCTCGCTGCCCGGATGTACTCCAGGTTACGGTGGTCCGTCAAAATGAGGAAAGGGTGTTGAGCCCCCTCAAGCCAGTGCCTCCACACCTTAAGGGCTTGGACCACAGCTAACAGCTCCCTGTCCCCTACGTCATAATTTCGCTCCGCCGGGCTGAGCTTCTTGGAATAGAAGGCAACGGGGCGGAGTTTAGGTGGCGCGCCTGACCGTTGGGACAGCACGGCGCCAATACCGGCTTCAGACGCGTCCACCTCTACCTGAAATGGTAAAGAGGGATCCGGATGCGCCAGCACCGGAGCCGAGGTGAACAGGTCCTTCAGCTTCTTAAAAGCCCTGTCCGCCTCGACTGGCCACTGCAGACGCACCGGGCCCCCCTTTAAGAGAGACGTGATGGGAGCTGCCACCTGCCCAAAACCCCGGATAAACCTCCGGTAGTAATTCGCAAACCCCAAAAACTGCTGCACCTCTTTCACAGTGGTTGGTGTTTGCCAATTACTCACGGCTGACACTCGGTCTACCTCCATCTTCACCCCTGACGCAGACAACTGATACCCCAAGAAGGAAATCGACTCCTGGAAAAACAGACACTTCTCTGCCTTCACATACAGGTCGTGCTCCACCAGCCTCCGCAACACTCTGCGCACCAGGGCCACATGCTCGACACGGGTAGGTGAGTACACGAGGATGTCATCTATGTACACCACCACTCCCTGTCCCTGCATGTCCCTGAAGATCTCATCCACGAATGATTGGAAAACTGACGGAGCATTCATCAACCCGTATGGCATGACGAGATACTCGTAATGGCCCGAGGTGGTACTAAAGGCTGTTTTCCATTCATCATCCTTCCTGATGCGCACCAAGTTGTACGCGCTCCTGAGATCTAATTTCGTGAAGAAACGCGCCCCATGCAACGACTCAGTCATGGTCGCAATCAGCGGGAGTGGATAACTATACTTCACCGTAATCTGATTGAGACCACGGTAGTCGATGCACGGACGCAACCCCCCATCCTTCTTCTTCACGAAAAAGAAACTCGAGGACGCGGGGGAAGTGGACGGCCGTATGTATCCTTGTCTCAGTGATTCGTCTATGTAAACCTCCATAGCTTTCTTCTCCTCCTGAGACAGAGGATACACATGACTCCGTGGGAGCGCAGCTCCTGCCTGAAGGTCTATCGCACAATCCCCCTGCCTATGGGGTGGCAATCGCGTCGCCCTCGCCTTACTAAACGCGATAGCCAGATCCCCATACTCAGGTGGAATGTGCAATGCGGGCACCTGGTTTGGACTTTCCACCGAGGTAGCCCCTAAGGAAACGCCCAAACATCTACCCACACACTGAGCAGACCACTCCTTCAGAGCCCTCTCCTGCCACGAAATAACGGGGTTATGGGTACTTAACCAGGGCATGCCCAGCACCACCGGATACGCAGGAGAGTCAATCAGAAACAGTTGTATTATCTCCTGATGACTCCCCTGCGCACACATCCTAAGTGGCGCCGTGACCTCCCTGATTAAGCCCGTACCCAACGGACGACTATCTAGGGCGTGAACGGGAAAAGGAACTTCCACAGGGAGAAGGGGAAACCCTAACTCTAAACAAAACTTCTTATCAATGAAATTCCCAGCCGCGCCTGAATCTACCAGCGCCTTACACTGGGAATGAGGTGCCACCTGCGGAAAACACACAGGCATACAAAAATGGGCAACAGTGAGCTCTGGGTGAGTGGGGCGCCTACTCACCTGGAGGGAATCCCCAGTGCGGGACCTGTCGTCATCTCCCCGAGGAGGCCATCCCCAGCACCTAGCCGCGGTGTGTCCTCCCCGACCACAGTTGGTGCAGTGGATGGACCCCCTACTCTGCCGACTCCTCCTACCTCTAGCGCCAGCGCCCCCGAGCTCCATAGGACACGGCTCGGGTGCGCTGGAGGATGGAATGGACGGACCCCCCTCAGGACGTCCGCGGGTAGCCAATAGGTTATCCAACCTAATTGACATGTCGACCAGCTGGTCGAAAGTGAGACTGGCGTCCCGACAGGCCAGCTCCCGACGGACGTCCTCTCTGAGGCTACATCGGTAGAGATCGATGAGGGCCCGATCATTCCACCCTGCATCTGCCGCTAGAGTACGGAATTCGAGTGCGAATTCCTGGGCACTCCTCCTCCCCTGCCTAAGGAAGACCAGACGCTCCCCCGCCGCTTTCCCCTCCGGGGGATGGTCGAACACCGCCCTAAAGCGGCGGGAGAACTCGGTGTAGGTAATGGTCGTGGCGTCGATCTTCCTCCACTCCGCGTTGGCCCACTCCAACGCTTTACCGGCCAGGCAGGAGATTAGGGCGGACACGCTCTCATGCCCTGAAGGTGCCGGATGGACTGTGGCCAGGTACAGCTCGACCTGGAGCAAGAACCCCTGACACCCAGCCGCTGTCCCGTCGTAAGCCCTCGGGAGAGATAGACGGACTCCTCGATGTTCCGGTGCTGGAACGGGCGGGCTGGCCGATGGTGCTGGCTGGGCGGGCGGTGGTGGAGGCGAACCCCAGCCTCGGAGTGTGGAAATAACCTCCTGCAGGGCGTTCCCCATCTGCAGGAGTTGCTCCTGCTGATCCCGAACCTGGGCTTCCAGTCTTGTCTGGGCTGCTTCTGCTCCTGCTGATTCCATGGGTGGTGTGTGATTCTGTCAGGGCGTGTGTAGGTGTGGTGTAGGAAATCAGATGCAGGACGCAGACGGTAGGTTCCAAAAGCTGTATTCCGACCCAAACACAGGCAACAGGGCAACAAAGCCCAACAGCTAAACTACGCCCAAGGCGTGTAGGCAAAATGCGCACAAACAGGTGCGACAAAATATGTAGTGCACGAAACAAGTGCAAACGAGCTCCAGCGCAGTGGAGAGAAATATGCTCAACCGAGCAAACACAACACTGACGAAAACAATCACACACAACACAAGACAAACACAACGAGAAACTTATAGGATACTAATCACGTAAAACAGAAACAGGTGTGACACAAACAGACAAAAGCAAACGAACATGAAAACATAAATCGGTGGCAGCTAGAATTCCGGAGACGACGAACGCCGAAGCCTGCCCGAACAAGGGAGAGAGGCAGCCTCGGCCGAAACCGTGACACTTGACCTTAGGCCTATATATCACGGTGGCAAGGCATATGAACTAATAGGTTATACAGCAAACAGCGCAATTATCACAACACACTCTGTGGATCTGTTGGGGCGGTATGTGAATTGGAGTGGGTCTAGAGTTTCCGGGATGATGGTGTTGATGTGAGCCATTACCAGCCTTTCAAAGCACTTCATGGCTACCGACGTGAGTGCTACGGGCCGGTAGACATTTAGTCAGCCAGTCTCGGAAGGGTGACTTGAAGAGACTGCGAAGTCCAGGCACTGCTGATCTCTTTGTTCTGAGTATTTGCAGTGCTAGTGTTTTTAGTGTATCTGTGTATCTCACCTATATATTCCCAGTATGTCAAGTAAACGTTCTTAGCAGATAATGACAACATGACAATAGCAGTAGCTGTAGATGTAATGAAAAGTTGGAGGGTGGTTAGTAATGGAGAACATCAGGTGGATCCACGTCTGGGTGTTAGACAGAACCCGTAGGTCATGGAGAACAGGGGCACAGTTAAAGGGAAAAGGGGAGGAGACAGAGACGTAAACAAGCAAACACACAGGTTACAGGTAGATCAGGTATGTAAAAATACAGTTATTGAGTGATTTAATTTAAATTAAATTAAATGTAAAATTATCCATGCAATAATGTTAATGGAAGACATAGAAAAGAAAGTGGGAGGCCTCCTCACGGTGGGCGGCATCACCATGCATCACCCCACTGGCCCAGGGGTTTGTCCAGATACTCAATCTCAAGGCTAACCACTGCGTCATGGTAAGTAACCTCTGCTGCCAGGTAGGTACTGTTAAGGTGTATGACTCCAGTGGTCATGACACCACCCTGGAGTTTCTCTCACAACTCACCTCTCTCTTATCTTTTCCAGGGACCTCTGTGACTGTGGAGTGGCCAGCCGTCCAGCAGCAGAAAGAGGGTACAGATTGTGGGCTGTCTGCTATTGCAAACAGTCTTACTCTCTGCAGAGGTGAGGAACCCTCCATGGCACTATACCATCAGAAATACCCAAAAAATATATTTTCTCTTGTTTTCAGGCTGGCACCATTTCCCAGTCACGATTCCAGTCCCCGTCCTGGGTCCAAGTGTACCACGTCCAGGTGTCCCAAGTCTGGGCTTCCCAGCGTCCACTGCTTCTGCCGGACGTATGTGAGAGAAGGTACGGAGGTGGCCCGGTGTAGGAGATGCGGCAAGCATTTTCATGTGTCTTGTCTGTCTCATGTCGTCAATGTGCGTGAATTTGTCTGTCCATCATGTCCGTTGTCCGTCATCTGTTTTGTCTGATGTTGTTTTCCCAACCCTTGTTGTCACTGATTGGCCGACTCCCCACATCAAGATGGTGGGTATTTTACTATATTACATCTTGTTGTAAATTGTATGTTATTGTAAATAATCTTAATCATGTTGTAATAATATTGTTTTTAATTTGTATAAAGATGTGTTTTCTTGCAGACATTGGCTGTGTGAAAGTTGATTGGTAAGTATATAGCACATGTAACTGTCTTGTATTGCAAGTAACGTTTACAAGCATGTAAATATTTTTATATTTTTCCATTTGTGTGAGCTGAATGTGTCTGCTTGTAGGTAAATATTTTAAACTTGCTCGAATTGGCTATACATTTATACATTTGTATAGTAAATATATTTATTGGAAGTTTAATTTTCAACTGACTGAAATTGACTGGTCCTTAACCCCTTCTCCCTAGCCATTAATCTTTTGTGCCCAATTCCAAATCAAACTTTAGGCCAGGGTTGTTTTGGAATTGGACGTTGGTCTATAGTTTGTGTTTGCATATCTGGAGGTTCTAGATTTGTGTA
This sequence comes from Coregonus lavaretus, assembly GCF_964263955.1. Lineage (NCBI taxonomy): Eukaryota > Metazoa > Chordata > Actinopteri > Salmoniformes > Salmonidae > Coregonus > Coregonus lavaretus. The sequence continues at coordinate 9,593,557 of NC_140007.1, read as the reverse complement.
AGTAATATGGCAGAAATGTCCCGGAGCCCATTACACAGCAGGGTGGAGTCATCACCATATTGCTACACCTATCCAAGCCCCATCAGGTCAAACACTGAAAAGATAGAATAGGGTGTTAAGGGCCTTAGTAAACCTGGGTTAAAAAAAAAACTATTGGCCTGTACCTTGACGTGGTGAGAGGGCTTTCAGCTAAACCAGGCCCATGTTATTGAACATGAAGTAACGTTTTTTTGTTTGATTTTTCATCCCGCCACCCCGACCATTGCTCGCTGTACTTTGCTATGAGTTCTGCTTAGCTGTAGAGGACAACTGGGGTTGTCTGGAGGATTTCTGTGTTTGACAATGTGAGTTAATCTATAGAAAACTAAAGACTTGGAAAAGTTCAACTGGATTCAAAGCCTAAAAAAAACTACAGCGACACTTTCGGAAGTTCACAGGTAGACAACTACACATACAAACATTTGCATCTTGTACACAGCACACAGCCCTCGCGGCTAGGACCACGGATTGTCCCTGGAGTGTGACTGTTGGAATCCCTGCTGTTTGTTGCTGTTTCCATCTGCCCTGCGACCTTCCCTGTCTGAAACTGCGAGGAGTAACAGTGTAGCCTACGTTGCTACCATGAAAAAGACCAAAGCCGGTAGGAGTGCTGTTGAGGACAGTGGTGTCTCTCTATCTTTTAAATGAACAAAAATAGTTCTACAAGCAGTTGCTACAACAACAAGAACAGAGCTTCAAGTGTTGTGTCCAAATAATGATGGAGTCAACTAATAAAATAATGGACGATCTGACCTAAAAGGTCCAGGACCTGAAGAACAGTTTGCAGTTCTCCCAGGGTCAGCTCGATAAGTTTAAACAGGAGAACAGCAAGATGACAGCGATCTGTAAGTCAATGAGCGAGGACATCAGCTCTGTATGTGAATACATGATAACAATGATGGATAAATCAGATTATCTCGAGGGACAATCAAGGTGGAACAACATTGTTGTGGACGGTTTTGCAGAATCTCCAAATGAGATCTGGAAAGTCTGAGGACAAAGTGAGGGCAATTATCACTGAGAAACTGAAGATGGACCACAGGAAGATTGAGGTGGAGCGTGCCCACAGGAATGGAAAACCCACCACCGGCACAGGTGACAGGACCAGGCCGATAGTGGTCAAGTTCCTGAGGTTCAAGGACAAGGTAGCTGTTCTGGAAAGAGCCAAGAACTTGAGAGGAATGTACATCTTCCTAAACAAGGATTATCCTGAAGCTGTGCACCAGAAAAGGAAATAACTTATCCCAGCCATGAAAGCTGCAAGAGCGCGTGGGGACATTGCTTACATCCGCTATGACAGGCTCATTGTCCACCATCCCTGGAAATGAGCCTGGAAGGGATGAGAGAGCCAAGCCTGTGCGTTCGTAGCTTCAACCCTGCAGCACACTCACCAACTGATTGAAGGACTGATGAAATGTTTTTTTTTCACTTGCTTTGTTTGTTCTATTCCATATTATGTCTATCTTTGATAAACTACCCAGGAAAGGGCAAATAATTTTGGAATTCAGGCCAAAGAGTTCAATCTTGGTTTCATTAGAGCAGAGAATTTTGTTTCTCATGGTCTGAGAGTCTTTAAGTGCCTTTTGGCAAACTCCAAGCGGGCTGTCATGTGCTTTTTAATGAGGAGTGGCTTCCGTCTGGCCACTCTACCATAAAGGCCTTTTTGGTGGAGTTCTGCAGAGATGGTTGTCTTTCTGGAAGGTTCTCCCATCTCCACAGAGGAACTCTGGAGCTCTGTCAGAGTGACCATCGGGTTCTTGGTCACCTCCCTGACAATGGCCCTTCCCCCCCGATTGCTCAGTTTGGCTGGGCGGCCATCTCTAGGATGAGTCTTGGTGGTTCCAAACTTCTTCCATTTAAGAATTATGGAGGCCACTGTGTTCTTGGGGATCTTCAATGCTGAATACATTTTTTGGTACCCTTCCCCAGATCTGTGCCTCGACACAATCCTGTCTCGGAGCTCTACGGACAATTCCTTCGACCTCATGTCCAATCAATTGAATTTTCCACAGCTGGACAATCAATTTGTAGAAACATCTCAAGGATGATCAATGGAAACAGGATGCACCTGAGCTCAATTTTGAGTCTCATAGCAAAGGGTCTGAATACTTATGTAAATAAGGTATTTCTGTTTATTATTTGTAATACATTTGCAAACATTTCTAAAAATCTGTTTTCGCTTTGTCATTATGGGGTATTGTGTGTAGATTGATGAGGAAAAATGTGTATTTAATCCATTTTAGAATATGTAACAAAATGTGGAAAAGGTCAAGGGCTCTGAATATTTTCCGAATGCACTGTATGTAGCCTTAGAAATAAGGATAATTAAATCAATAACTTGCTAACATCAGATAACATTCATATATAACACATTTCTGAGACTCACTTAGATTATTCCTTTGATGATACAGCTGTAGCAATTCAAGGAAATCATATCTACAGAAGAGACAGGAATGCCTATGGGGGAGCTGTTGCTGTATGTATTCAGAGAAGATCTCATGTCAAGTGTTATTGAAGTGTTGTGGTTGCAGGTTTATCTGCCTCATCTAAAGCCTATTATTTTAGGGTGTTGCTATAGGCCACCAAGTGCTTACAGTCAGCATCTATATAATGTGTGTGAAATGCTTGATAGTATATGTGATGTAAACAGAGAGGTCTACTTTCTTGGGCACCTGAATATGGACTGGTTTTCATCAAGCAGTCTGCTCAAGAGGAAGCTTCTCACTGTAGCCAGTGCCTGTAATCTGGTTCAGGTTATTAATCAACCTACCAGGGTCTTTACAAACACTACAGGAACTATATCATTCACATGTATTGATCACATTTTTATTAATACTGTAGAACTTTGTTCTAAAGCTGTATCCATACCCATTGGATGCAGTGATCACAATATAGTGGCCATATCCAGGAAAGCCAAGGTTCCAAAAGCTGGGCCTAAAATAGTGTATAAGAGATCATACAAAACATTTTGCTGTGAATCTTATGTGGATGATGTAAAACATATTTGTTGGTCTGATGTGATTAATAAGAAGCATCCAGACGATACACTTGATGAATTTATGAAATTACTTCTTCCAATTATTGATAAACATGCACCTGTTAAGAAACAGACTGTTAGAACTGTTAATGCTCCATGGATTGATGAGGAATTGAAAAACTGTATGGTTCAAAGAGATGGGGCAAAATGAATGGCTAATAAGTTTGGCTGCACATCTGACTAGCTGACTTACTGCAAATTGAGAAATTATGGGACAAACTCAATAAAAAGAAGAAGAAACTGTATTATGAAGCCAAGATCAATGATATAAAGAATGATGTAAAAGAAACGTTGGAGTACTTTAAATGAAATTATGGGCAGAAAGACAAATTCAACTCCATCTTTCATCGAATCAGATGGCTTATTCATCACACAACCATTTGATGTTGCCAATTATTTTAATGATCACTTCATTGGCAAAGTGGGCAAACGTAGGTAGAAAATGCCAACAACGGACAGTGATCCATCATATTCATGCATAAAAAACAAGTAATGAAAGAAAAGCATTGTAACTTTGAATTTTGTAAAGTTAGTGTGGGAGAGGTGGAAAGATGATTGTTATCGATCAATAATGACAAACCTCCTGGCTTTGACAACTTAGATGGAAAGCTACTGTGGATGGTAGCGAACTCTATAGCCACTCCTATCTGTCATATCTTAATCTGAGCTTAGAGGAAAATATTTGCCCTCAGGCCTGAAGGGAAGCCAAATTTATTCCTCTGCCCAAGAATGGTAAAGTGGCCTTTACTGGTTCTAACAGCCAACCTTTCAGCTTGCTGCCAGCTCTTAACAAACTGTTGGAAAACATTGTGTTTGACCAAATACAATGCTATTTCTCTGTAAACAAATTAATAACAGACTTTCAGCATGCTTATAGAGAATGGCACTCAACATGTACTGCACTGACTCAAATGACAGATGATTAGTTGAAAGAAATTGATAATAAGAAGATTGTGGGAGCTGTACTGTTAGATTTCAGTGCAGCCTTTGACACTATTGAACATAACCTGTTGTTGAAAAAAATACATATGTTATGGCTTTTCAACCTCGTGGATTCAGAACTATCTATCTAATAGAACACAGAGGGTTTTCTTTAATGGAAGCTTCTCTTATGTTAAACATGTAAGGTGTGGTGAACTGCAGGGCAGCTCTCTTGGCCCTCTACTCTTTACTATTTTAACCAATGACCTGCCACTGGCATTAAACAAACCCTGTGTGCCCATGTATGCTGATGATTCAACCCTATTCGCGTCAGCACCCACAGCTAGTGAAATCACTGCAACTCTAAACAAAGAGTTGCAGTCCGTTTTAGAATGGATGGCCAGTCATAAACGGGTCCTCAACATCTCTAAAACTAAGAGCATTGTATTTGGTACAAATCATTCCCTAAGTTCTAAACCTCAGCTCAATCTGTTAATGAATGGTGTGACTGTTGTGCAAGTTTAGGAGACTAAATTAGTTGGTGTTACCTTAGATTTCAAACTGTCATGGTCAAAACATATTAATTAAATTGTTGTAAAAATGGGGAGAGGTCTGTCCGTGATAAAGAGATTATCTGCTTTTTTGACACCACACTCCACAAAGTCCTGCAGGCTCTAATTTGATCTTATCTTGATTATTGTCTAATGGTCAAGTGCTGCAAAGAAGGACCCAGTGAAGCTGCAGCTGGCCCAGAACAGAGAGGCAAGTTTTGCTCTTCATTGTACTAAGAGGGCTTATATCAATATTATGCATGCCAGTCTCTCTTGGCTAAGAGATGAGGAAAGACTGACTGCATCGCTTCTTGTTTTTATAAGAAACATTAATGTGACCTACTTTTGTGTGTATGTATTGACATGTATGTGTACCTGATAGATGCATACATACACACACACGCACAATATATGTGGATGTTTTTAAATGTACAGTGGGGAAAAAAAGTATTTAGTCAGCCACCAATTGTGCAAGTTCTCCAACTTAAAAAGATGAGAGAGGCCTGTAATTTTCATCATAGGTACACGTCAACTATGACAGACAAATTGAGAAAAAAAATCCAGAAAATCACATTGTAGGATTTTTAATGAATTTATTTGCAAATTATGGTGGAAAATAAGTATTTGGTCACCTACAAACAAGCAAGATTTCTGGCTCTCACAGACCTGTAACTTCTTCTTTAAGAGGCTCCTCTGTCCTCCACTCGTTACCTGTATTAATGGCACCTGTTTGAACTTGTTATCAGTATAAAAGACACCTGTCCACAACCTCAAACAGTCACACTCCAAACTCCACTATGGCCAAGACCAAAGAGCTGTCAAAGGACACCAGAAACAAAATTGTAGACCTGCACCAGGCTGGGAAGACTGAATCTGCAATAGGTAAGCAGCTTTGTTTGAAGAAATCAACTGTGGGAGCAATTATTAGGAAATGGAAGACATACAAGACCACTGATAATCTCCCTCGATCTGGGGCTCCACGCAAGATCTCACCCCGTGGGGTCAAAATGATCACAAGAACGGTGAGCAAAAATCCCAGAACCACACGGGGGGACCTAGTGAATGACCTGCAGAGAGCTGGGACCAAAGTAACAAAGCCTACCATCAGTAACACACTATGCCGCCAGGGACTCAAATCCTGCAGTGCCAGACGTGTCCCCCTGCTTCAGCCAGTACATGTCCAGGCCCGTCTGAAGTTTGCTAGAGTGCATTTGGATGATCCAGAAGAGGATTGGGAGAATGTCATATGGTCAGATGAAACCAAAATAGAACTTTTTGGTAAAAACTCAACTCGTCGTGTTTGGAGGACAAAGAATGCTGAGTTGCATCCAAAGAACACCATACCTACTGTGAAGCATGGGGGTGGAAACATCATGCTTTGGGGCTGTTTTTCTGCAAAGGGACCAGGACGACTGATCCGTGTAAAGGAAAGAATGAATGGGGCCATGTATCGTGATATTTTGAGTGAAAACCTCCTTCCATCAGCAAGGGCATTGAAGATGAAACGTGGCTGGGTCTTTCAGCATGACAATGATCCCAAACACACAGCCCGGGCAACGAAGGAGTGGCTTCGTAAGAAGCATTTCAAGGTCCTGGAGTGGCCTAGCCAGTCTCCAGATCTCAACCCCATAGAAAATCTTTGGAGGGAGTTGAAAGTCCGTGTTGCCCAGCGACAGCCCCAAAACATCACTGCTCTAGAGGAGATCTGCATGGAGGAATGGGCCAAAATACCAGCAACAGTGTGTGAAAACCTTGAGAAGATTTACAGAAAACGTTTGACCTGTGTTATTGCCAACAAAGGGTATATAACAAAGTATTGAGAAACGTTTGTTATTGACCAAATACTTATTTTCCACCATAATTTGCAAATGAATTCATAAAAAATCCTACAATTTGATTTTCTGGATTTTTTTTCTCATTTTGTCTGTCATAGTTGACGTGTACCTATGATGAAAATTACAGGCCTCTCTCATCTTTTTAAGTGGGAGAACTTGCACAATTGGTGGCTGACTAAATACTTTTTTCCCCCACTGTATGTAAACTGTAATGTATTTTTTGTTATGTGTTGGACCCCAGTAAGTCTAGCTGTCTCCACTGGCATCGGTTAATGTGGATCCTAATAAAAGAAAATAATAAACCCCAGCCTTCTCTCCTCTTCCCTTTACTCTGCTTTTGATCTCCAGGGGTTCTGCCATGTTCCGAGACGGAGGAGAGGAGACAAGACGACGACCAGTTTGAGCAAAATTCAAGCCCCCCTTCCGAGACTGGCTGCCTGTCGAGGACAAGTGACAGGAAGAACTAGCCGCAGCACCTCATGTGTCTTGATTTAGCCTCTTCCCTCATCCTTTAATTCTTTCTCTCCTCTCCCTCCAGACACAATTCTGCATCTAGTGGAGACCTTCTCCCATTCCTTACCGCCCACATCAACCCATCTGATGTCAAGAATTACAGACAGGTATCATTTCTTTCTTTTCTATGTCTTCCATTAACATTATTGCATGGATAATTTTACATTTAATTTAATTTAAATTAAATCACTCAATAACTGTATTTTTACATACCTGATCTACCTGTAACCTGTGTGTTTGCTTGTTTACGTCTCTGTCTCCTCCCCTTTTCCCTTTAACTGTGCCCCTGTTCTCCATGACCTACGGGTTCTGTCTAACACCCAGACGTGGATCCACCTGATGTTCTCCATTACTAACCACCCTCCAACTTTTCATTACATCTACAGCTACTGCTATTGTCATGTTGTCATTATCTGCTAAGAACGTTTACTTGACATACTGGGAATATATAGGTGAGATACACAGATACACTAAAAACACTAGCACTGCAAATACTCAGAACAAAGAGATCAGCAGTGCCTGGACTTCGCAGTCTCTTCAAGTCACCCTTCCGAGACTGGCTGCCTGTTGAGAACAAATGACAGGCAGAACCACCCACCCACACAGCACCCACCTCCTCTCTATTCCACACACCAGAATGTAGTATTTCAGTCTATGATTGCCATGTGAGTGTGTAAAAAATCTGTGAAAATAAATTGACACACCTGTATCACAAAAATATCAACATTTATATATTTAAATCTGAAATATTGCCATGTTGGTTATCACAGATGTTTCACAAGGTGTTCATTATTGTAAGTTGTAATGTATCCCTTGATGGTATTTGTTAATTCAACATTATTCATTGTTGTATACTAAGTCCTACAGTAGGTAGGCCCCACATACACTGAGTGTACAAAACATTAGGAACAACTGCTCTTTCCATGACATAGACTGACCAGGTGAATCCAGGTGAAAGCTATAATCCCTTATTGATGTCACCTGTTAAATCCACTTCAATCAGTGTAGATGAAGGGGAGGAGACAGGTTAAAGAAGGATTTTTAAGCCTTGAGACATGGATTGTGCATGTGTGGAAGGTGTTCCTAATGTTTTGTACACTCAGTGTATGTATTCAACCACAAGGGTGTACTAATGAGCTATGCGAGATAGAAAAAAAAAAGAATCACAATAGAGGACTACTGAAAGAATACTAAGACAAGACAATGGGGGAGAAGCTCAAAATAAATACATGCCAGCCAGACAAGGCAGTGTATGAAAAAAAAGGATTTGCATATGAATGGAGTGGGAATTAGCAGACTGTGATCTGTAAGGTAAGTAACATTAACGTGTCAAGCAGATTACACTTTTTCTTTGCTATTTCCGAAATGTAGCAACGTTTAAGACATGGATTTGATGTTGTTGAAATGTTAACAAGGTACCCAAAAGTCGTTTTAAGTAATGTTTTCATCTTATTAGCTAAACAAAACTCGTGTAAGCAGCGAATTTGACGGGGAAATCAGTTTGTTTACATAGAGGTGATGAAAATAATGTCATTTTGGATGTAATGATCTCCAAAGTTTTACGCATTAGCTCACCACACCGTTGAGATAACAATGGACGCTAATAGTTTATTGAATCCCATTGTGATGCAGGGGCCGTAGTGGTGTGCGGGCAAAATCACTGGGGAAGCCAAGCCAAGAAAAAAAAGCCATATTACAACCTGTGTTGTGATAATTGCATTGTTTGCTCTATAACCTGTTAGTTCATATGCCTTGCCACCGTGATATATAGCCCTAAAGCCAAGACAGCAAGAAGACACAGTGGCAGAATAAATTCAACCTCGCCTTCGTTTCATCACAAAAACCGGAGAGCAACATCTGTCTGGTGAAGTCCACAAAGCATATTGCATGTAACAAACAGTTACATGACCTACAGCATGGTCAAGCAAGTTAATGTTTCCAACATTTTCGGACTATTAAATAACTATTTATTTAGAACCACGGAGAGTTACCGCAAGTCATAAAGAAAACAGGAGCTGCCTCCACTATTTCAGCACAATTTCAACTTCAACATTTCAACTTCATCAAATCACCTATCTTTAGTCTAATACAGTGACAACTAAAAGATAGCCTAACTTCCTTTCATGGGCAACGATTACCCAGCTAGTTAACATTCGCCTACTACATCTAGCTACATATTGAAATTCCATCCTCTCAGGCCAGAGGCACAGTGTATGAAATTATGGTTGGATCAGAATCGCATTTATAATCATTGGCCAGTATGGAGTATTAAGTAAAACCACAAGTCTAAATCCCCATCTCTGTCCATGACTAATTTAGGGAAGGGACCATTTTAGCTAGCTAGTCACCATTTTAGCTAGCTAGCCACCGGAGGACAACAACACAACAAAATGCAACAATTCATGTTTTTTTTTTCTGTCAAATTATGTTTGGCTTGATGTGATGTGATTGGTGTGAAGCCAAATCCAAAATGGCTTCCTGTGACACTTTTTTTTGGTGCGCCAGGACCATTCACAGTTGAGTTCACTCAGTTTAGCTCAACGCTGATCGGCTATTATAGTATAATTTTTCTATCAAAAGGGAGGCCAAATGCTTGCTGGCTTCCCTTGCATTCAATGCTACGGGCAGCAACAATATCATACTACTCTTTTTGACCAGACCGCATAGATGGGCTACACATACAGAGACAGAGGGGCGCTGTTTCGCTCGCTCGGATGCTTTCTCCAGTGAGATACATTCAGCCTCTTGCATATTAAAGGAAAATTATGAAACACAGACAGACGAAAGATAAATAATTGTATATGTTTTTTTGTTTTTTTTCTTGGTAATATTTTGGAGGAAGCCTGGTTTCCCTTGGCAACCATGAATACACACCACTGTGTGGGGTAGGGGGTACTCTTTTTGTTGCTTATGACTGGATCCGGCCCTGGGCGGTGGTATGACAAATGCAATATCTGAATACACTGTTGCGTAAGTAAGAACACCAGCCCAGAATAGACTAGGATTAAAGATGTGTAAAGACGTAAGAAACAATGGGGGTGAGAACTATTCACTTGATTTAAACAGACATTTTGATATCCGCTTTCCGACGTGGCTTACCCACTTTTATCATCACCTTTGTCTGGAGTTCACAGGAAATCACTTAACTTTATACACAGAATTGCATATGTTGGCAAAACAATGTAAGATCTTTCTGAGTTCACAGAGGTCAAAGTCTGCCTGCCATCGCGGCATCGAGGAAAGATAGTCACCTAGATTTTCAGAGAACGGGTACATGGAAGAGAGGGCAATCTTCTCAGTGCAGCGGGCGCGTGGAACAGAAAGTTATCTGTGTGTCTCCAGTTTCTGTCATTTCCCTGTGAATCTGCTGCGACTGAGTTAAGTGAGAGCCTGTCAGGTAGAGATGACGGTGTGATACCAGTGCTTCACATGCCGGGGGAGACATCTGACCCATAATGGAGGGAGATTGAGCCTTTATGGTGGGTACGGATTGGAAAATGAACGGTTGGTGAGCAGATACATTTCCCTCCCTGTCTCCTTTCCCCCATCTTTAACTATTAGGTATCTGCCTCTCTCTTATTCTCACTTGCTTTCTAAGCGGCTCTATCGGTTTTTCATGATCTTTCTTTCTCTCACTCCCTCACACTGTCTCCATCTTTTTCTCTGGTTGTTATGCAGGCTTATCCAGGTTTAGCAGAGAAGAAGGGAGGAGGGGAGCAAGAAAATGAAAGATAGTGAGATAAGGATTGAGGGATACAATAGTGGGGGCAAGAGAAGGTAAATCAAATCAAATGTTATTTGTCACATGCGCCGAATACAACAGGTGTAGACCTTACAGTGAAATGCTTACTTACAAGCCCCTAACCAGCAATGCAGTTCTAAGAAAAATAAGTGTTAAGTAAAAAATAGATAATTAAAGAGCAGCAGTAAAATAACAGTAGCGAGGCTATAAACAAGGGGTACCGGTACAGAGGAAATGTGCGGGGGCACAGGTTAGTCGAGGTAATATGTACATGTAGGTAGAGTTAAAGTGACTACGCATAGATAATAAACCGAGAGTAGCAGCAGCGTAAAAGAGGGGGTGTAGTCATTTCATTAGCTGTTCAGGAGTCTTATGGCTTGGGGGTAGAAGCTGTTAAGAAGCCTTTTGGACCTAGACTTGGTGCTCCGGTAACGCTTGCCGTGCGGTAGCAGAGAGAACAGTCTGACTAGGGTGGCTGGAGTCTTTGACAATTTTTTTGGCCTTCCTCTGACACCGCCTGGTATAGAGGTCCTGGATGGCAGGGAGCTTGGCCCCAGTGATGTACTGGGCCGTACGCACTACCCTCTGTAGTGCCTTGCGGTCGGAGGCTGAACAGTTGCCATACCTGGCAGTGATGCAACCAGTAAGGATGCTCTCGATGGTGCAGCTGTAGAATTTTTGAGGATCTGAGGACCCATGCCAAGTCTTTTCAGTCTCCTGATGGGGGAATAGGCTTTGTCGTGCCCTCTTCACGACTGTCTTGGTGTGTTTGGACCATGATAGTTTGTTGGTGATGTAGACACCAAGGAACTTGAAGCTCTCAACCTGCTCCACTACAGCCCTGTTGATGAGAATGGGTACGTGCTCGGTCCTCTTCTTTTTCCTGTAGTCCACAATCATCTCCTTTGTCTTGATCACTTTGAGGGAGAGGTTGTTATCCTGGCACCACAAGGCCAGGTCTCTGACCTCCTCCCTATAGGCTCTCATCGTTGTCGGTGATCAGGCCTACCACTGTTGTGTCGTCTGCAAACTTAATGATGGTGTTGGAGTTGTGCCTGGCCATGCAGTCATGGGTGAACAGGGAGTACAGGAGGGGACTGAGCACGCACCCCTGAGGGGCCCCCGTGTGATGATCAGCGTGGCAGATGTGTTGTTACCTACCCTTACCACCTGGGGGCGGCCCGTCAGGAAGTCCAGGATCCAGTTGCAGAGGGAGGTGTTTAGTCCCAGGGTCCTTAGCTTAGTGATGAGTTTTGAGGGCACTATGGTGTTGAACGCTGAGCTGTAGTCAATGAACAGCATTCTCACGTAGGTGTTCCTTTTGTCCAGATGGGAAAGGGCAGTGTGAAGTTCAATAGAGATTGCATCATCTGAATATGCTAAATTGCATATTATTATATTATTATTATTGTTATCATCTGTGGATCTGTTGGGGCGGTATGCAAATTGGAGTGGGTCTAGGGTTTCTGGGATAATGGTGTTGATGTGAGCCATGGCCAGCCTTTCAAAGCACTTCATGGCTACAGACGTGAGTGCTATGTGTCAGTACTAATTTAGGCAGGTTACCTTAGTGTTCTTGGGCACAGGGACTATGGTGTTCTGCTTGAAACATGTTGGTATTACAGACTCAGTCAGGGACAGGTTGAAAATGTCAGTTAAGACACTACCCTGTTGGTCCGCGCATGATCGGAGTACGCGTCCTGGTCTGGCCCTACAGCCTTGTGAATGTTGACCTGTTTAAAGGTCTTACTCACATCGGCTATGGAGGTGGAGAAAGTAGGATGTGGCGAGAGGGAGAAAGATAGTTGGTTCATCATGTTCTGTCTTTGTACACTAAGTATACTGTTGCTGTTGTCATCAGTGAAGTTCAGTATGATACAGTGCAGATTGATTCATTGCTTTTCAGTAAATTGAGTGCAGTTCCAGCTTAATGTCATAATTTTAGTAGCCAAAATTGACATTTAAAATCAACTTTCAAATATCAGATTCTGATGATTTTAGCTTGAACAAAAAGGTCACATTGACTCTTTTCCTCAAGCTAATGTTTTTCAGTGTTTCAGGATTTGCAGTGATTTTCATTGTTTTAAAGTGTAGCAGTGTGATTCATTGTTTCAGTGCTTCAGTATGTTTCAGAGCGTAGCATTGTGTTTTAGTTTGCTGCAGTGCGTTTCAGTGTTTTGTGGTGTGTTTCAGTGTGTTTTATTGTTCTTCAGTGAGAGTTGCTAGAGGAGAATAACCCTGGCTCAGTCCCATCAGGGGAACATTAATGGAAAAACAGTCGGAGCTGAAATGTCGCCGCGGCTCTGGCGAGCTCCTCAAGACTTTACGGCTTAGCTGACCAGACAGACCGACCATCACAGATAATGTTGCGCGACGAGGGGAGAAAAACTGATGGAGTGGAGGTGTGTGTTTGTGGGCAGAGTTGGAAGGTGGGGATATCGAGGAAAGCGATAAGGCATAAAATGCCAGACTTGTACAGACTTGTCCAGTCCTCTGACCTTCAATAGTAGCGTGGCCATCACTGACATCAATGATCAAAAGCCATTCAGTTGCATTTCTACCTCTGAGTCATATTCTCACAGACAGAAAGGATATGTTCATTGGTACTTCACTGACAATCACTGGTCATAAAAGCATTGTACAACTATTGATGTATGCCTGAGGCAATGGGGTTACTTGAATATTTCAGAGGTCTTTGAATGACCTTCTGATTACTCAGAATACCAACGTTTTAGAGGGAATTTAGCGGTCTACTATGGTTTTCATGTTCATAGAGCAAGCAGTAAATCTATCCGTTATGTTTTTTAAAGAGCTAAATCAAGGTACACTTTCATCTGCTCACATCTTTACCTTTAAAGGTGGGAACATTTTAAAATCGTAGTTATAAAAAAAAAAGTATATCATTCATGTGCGATCAAAGCCTCCCCGCCTACATTTGAGACGACAGATGCCTGTCTTGAAATCCTCACTGTCTTCTAACTAGCGTGTAAACTCTGAACTGAAAAACACTCCCAACCCCAGGATTATGTTATTTTGTGATTGTGGGTCAGAAATGCAGCCTTGCTTGGATCTGTAGTGCAACATGGTCAGAATGGCCTTACATAAAACGCTAGTCTGTCACCCCTTTCCCCACTATCATAATTTTTTACATACATTTTTTTCACTCATCCGCTTCTTATGCACCTCTTTCATTCTTTCTCTCTTTCCAATGCCATCTGTCCCTTCTCTGTCTTCATTATCACTCAATTTCTGCCTCTTAGTGTCTTTCATTCCCTCGATTTCACACACATACTGTCTCTCTTTCTCTATTCTTGACCTTGTCTGGTAATTGCATTAACTACAGAAAATGGGGGCCAGTTTCTATGGAGAGAATAACTCTGTCATGTTGTGAATAATATATATTTGCACAGCAATTTTGCGCTCCGGTGAGCCTCAAAGTCTAAGCCAGTAAATAAATAAATAAATAACACAGAAATCCTCTGCTATCAGAACAGAAGGTCAGTTTTGTTAACAGTCAGACCATGACTAGTGATATATTTGCTATGTACCTACAATAACTTTGAACCAAAATGTAGCTAATGTAGCAGCAGCCGTTTTGTATTCAATTTTACTTTTAAGGCCGTACAAACGTCTAGAATCCACTTGACGTCAAGAATCGACATGAGTTCGTGAGATGATGTTGCGGCAAAACTTTTAGCCCTATTCTTTTGTCCAATGTTCCAAATCATTCAACATGGCTTAAAGTTTTGGAATTACGTTTTGGAATTGTTTTAGAAGAAAATAATGTTGTGATCTTCAGAGGGATTTTGTCTCCAGAGAAGTGGTCTGTCTGTTCCTCCCAGTGTTGTTGTCACAGTCACAACAGCAATGAAAATTCTAGCCCATAATAAGAACCCATTAACCTCCCCTCAAATTGGCCTATCTAAATTTCCTCAAGCCTGAAATTGTAGTAATTAGAAGCAAAAAGTTAATGATGGCAGTGCATAATTAATTTCCTCTTGCATGTTAATTCTGCTGCGGACAGAGGGGACAAGGGAGAAAGTGTTTTTAATCGATTCTTCTGAGAAAACCTTCACTGAACAGACAACTATCGCAGTGTTTCTGTCAGAAGACAGTCATCTCTAGAGAGATATATTTGAATAATGGTTTCAAAAAATCTCAAACAAACATTTCAAACATATGTTCCAGCATGGTTCAGTTTTTAGAGTAATTTACATGTTCATTGTAAACTGAGTCTTTGAAAACAGGCCACTCTTGCACAAGCACTCCTCCTTGTCCACCCCTCTTTGCCTTTTATTCACTCACTCCAGTCCACCTCAGCCTGTCTCTGCAACAGAAGTGGTGTCTCTTAGCATGTGGCATGGTACCACCCCTCACCTTCCTCACCATTTCCATATTTCCCATCTCCCCTATAAAGCCCTTCATCTGTGCCGCTGAGCAAATCCCTGTCTCCTGCCTTCTCAATGTAAATATTAATTTCATGCTTTTCAATTTAAATATCCACTTCTTGTTCTCCAGGTTGCGCTGTGTTATTTCAATGGGATGAGTTTCTTGGTGTTTTAAAGGCAAGGGAAATCATTAAGAGTGGGAAACCCACACACAGTCGCTAATTTCCCGAAATAAACAATCGCTTTGGAAAACGAGGGGAGTAACAAAATTTAACCGTGAAATAACATTATTTTGGATCGCATGGCAGGAGGGTGAAGTTTCTTCTGTGAATTCTGTGATATCTTGAGGGTATTTACCTCATCAAAACGTGTATATACCATATCAGTGGCATGCTACTGTGTACAATGAATTCAGAAAAGATTCAGACCCCTTGACTTTTAACACATTTTGTTATGTTACAGCCTTATTCTAAAATTGATTAAATAGTTTTTTTCTGTCATCAATCTACACACAATACCCCAAAATGTCACAGAAAAAACAGGTATTTCAAAATGTGTGCACATAAATGGAAATATACATTTACATAAGTATTCAGACCCTTTACTCAGTACTATGTTGAAGTACCTTTGGCAGCGATTACAGCCTTGAGTGTTCTTGGATATGACGCTACAAGCTTGGCACACCTGTATTTGGGGAGTTTCTCCCATTCTTCTCTGCAGATCCTCTCAAGCTCTCAGGTTGGATAGGGAGCGTCGCTGCACAGCTATTTTCAGGTCTTTCCAGAGATGTTCGATTGGGTTCAAGTCCGGGCTCTGGCTGGGCCAATCAAGGACATTCAGAGACTTGTCCCGAAGCCACTCCTGCATTGACTTGTGGGCTTAGGGTCTTTGTCCTGTTGGAAGGTGAACCTTCGCCCCAGTCTGAGGTCCTGAACACTCTGGAGCAGGTTTTCATCAAGGATCTCTCTGTACTTTGCTCTGTTCATCTTTCCCTCGATCCTGACTAGTCTCCCAGTCCCATCCGCTGAAAAACATCCCCACACCATGATGCTGCCACCACAATGCTTCACCATAGGGATGGTGCCAGGTTTCTTCCAGACGTGATGCTTGGCAGTCAGGCCAAAGTGTTCAATCTTGGTTTCATCAGACGAGAGAATCTTGTTTCTCATGGACTGAGAGTCCTTTAGGTGCCTTTTGGCAAACTTCAAACGGGCTGTCATGTGCCTTTTTACTGAGGAGTGGCTTCCGTCTGGCCACTCTACCATAAAGGCCTGATTGGTGGAGCGCTGCAGAGATGGTTGTCCTTCTGGAAGGTTCTCCCATCTCCACAGAGGAACTCTGGAGCTCTGTCAGAGTGACCATCGGGTTCTTGGTCACCTCCCTGACCAAGGCCCTTCTCCCCCGATTGCTCAGTTTGGCTGGGCGGCCAGCTTTAGGAAGAGTCTTGGTGGTTCCAAGCTTCTTCCATTTAAGAATGATGGAGGCCACTGTGTTCTTGGGGGCCTTCAATGCTGCAGACATTTTTTGGTACCCTTCCGCAGATCTGTGCCTGAACACAATCCAGTCTCGGAGCTCTACAGACAGTTCCTTCGACCTAATGGCTTGGTTTTTGCTTTGACATGCACTGTCAACTGTGGGACCTTTATATAGACAGGTGTGTGTGCCTTTCCAAATCATGTCCAATCAATTGAATATACCACAGGTGGACTCCAATCAAGTTGTAGAAACATCACACGGCTTATCAATGGAAACACGATGCACCTGAGCTCAATTTCGCGTCTCATAGCAAAGGGTCTGAATACTTATGTAAATAATGTATTTCTGTTTTTTATATTTAATACATTAGCAAAAATTCAAAAAAATCTGTTTTCGCTTTGTCATTATGGGGTATTGTGTGTAGATTGATGAGGATTTTTATTTATTTATTCCATTTTAGAATAAGGCTGTAACATAACAAAATGTGGAAAAAGAAAGGGATCTGAATACTTTTCGTATGTGCTTAGTGTGTAGGCTCATTTGCATGTGTGCGATCACCGCTAGCGCAAATAGTATAGCATTACCTAAAGAGTGAGAGGAACTTGAGAGACAGACTCTCTTTGACTTTGCTTTGCACCAGTGCTTTATTGCGTTCCACAGTATGATTCATAAAACCCATAAAACCTATCGGTAAAACCTGGAAATGGTTCCAATCGTTTTTTCGCCATTCAGGCTTACCCTGGCGTGGCGTTTTGATAACCGTGCAAATCTCTCTCGGACAAGGTAACGTTTATCAATATATTTGCCTGTAATTACCCCCCCCCCCCAAAAAAAATATAAAAAATTAAACGCTAATTAGCCGCTAATGTGGCTATGATACAGAACCACATCCTGTCGCAAGCTTTGACGTCATCCCTCAAGGCACATTTCTTCATGCAAACTCTCATCGACAAGTAGCAAGTAACCTAAAAAGTAGATATTATAGCCTTTTTAGTTTCTCGTGTAAATAATTGATATTGTGTATTCTTGTTTATCATTTTTCTAATTACCTAGCTAACTACTTTTTAGTTTAGCTAATGTTAGCTAGTTAACATTACCTCACCGTTTGTGTAGTCAGACTTGCTAGTTAACGTTAGGCCGGCACCATGGCAAGGATAGTTGGTTGCTAGCTGTCACCCCTTAGAGAAGTCTGACTACATGAACGGTGAGCTAATGTTAATTAACTAGCTTGCTAAATATCTCCTGGTGGGATAACTAATTAGGCACCTTGGTTGGCTAGTTCGCTACATTAGCTCAAGTTGGCTAGCTAGCTCTCAAAGGACTTGTGGGCTCAATGTTTTCCCCATACAAAACAAAGAAACGGTTTTGTTCCACAAGTGCATTTGTTGTACATGACTAATCAAATGACCTGTGAAGTCAGTTAGAAATGTCAGCAGGGATGGAAATTAAGGTAGCCCGAGGCTAGTACTTTTCAGACTGGGCTAGTAGACAATGTGCCAAACTAGCCTGACACAGCAGTCAAATTTTGCCTTGACAAATATTTTATGCCACTGCTGGCCAGTGCCCAAAATCCTTATGTTATATCCCTGCATGTCAGTCCCTTTCAGACGATCCCTCTATCACGGCTAAGGGTTTTAACTATCCTCTTGAGAATTAGAATCAGAAGTACAGTCATATAGATCATCGCAATACTTCACCTCTTCGTGCAAATAGTACCCTAAACTGTCCTGATCATCTAGTTGAGCATCCCAGATAATCCCTCCATCCCAGCAGAAATGCCCCATCCACATAGTAGGATTTTTAGATGTGCAGATAGACCAAGGCCCAGTCTATTTTAATGTTACTGCAGTCAAGTCTGTGGATTATGGTATTTTAATATAGATGTTACCATTTTAGTAATCAATTTAGCTAGCTAGTAAAAGTAACTTTTCTTTTTTTGTCTTTCAGATGGACCAGAAACCAAGTGACAACACTCGGGTCTGTAGCTGCCATTTTCCGGTGGGAAAGAGAAATGGCCCTGTATTTACCAGAAAAGGTAGCTCATCCACCATGGCAGAAGAGGAAGAACGAGGCATGAGGATTGGGTGTTGAGGGACCACTTGTCCAAGGTGTGTTTTGTGTTATGATAAACAATGTCTCTTTGTTTTGAGTCCAACAGGAGTGCATCCCTCAGACCATCAGGTGCATGGACATCCTGTGCCAGTGTGATCCGAGCGCAAGCATCTAGTTGTAGAGACCACAGCAGATCGAGCCTGTGGATAGACAGGTCAGTAACTCATCAAATGTGACACAACAATGAATTTGAAGATATATCTGCGCAGTATGTTTGTGTATGGTTCTCATGACTTAAGATTGGGTGTTGAGGGAAAAGGCTTTTCAAGGCGTTTCCTGGACAGAGGTCAGTAACTCATCAACTATGATACAATATTGTGTAAAACATTATGCCCCCTTTTCCCCATGTTTTAGACATGAGGAGTGACATGCGGAACATCAGGCTCACCGCATGAGAAGCAGTGCATGATCAACGCCACCCTCAGCAAGGAGATCTGCTGGAAGTGATGTACTCTCTCTTTCACTCTGGGGGTAAGATATAATTTAAACATCACAGATATAAATTCCCACTGTGCCCATGATAAAATGCAATTTGAATTGTGTTGTATTACTGAATGAAACTGAGGAGATGCACTCAGACCAGCCTTTGTGACTGAACTAACGTTAACTACATTACTTTAGTTGGCTGCTTTGAGTACAACTTAAATGTAATATAACCTATTCTAGAAGCCTATTGTTTGTATATGATCTTTATTCATTGTTCACTTGTTGTTCAACAACGTCAGGTACAGGCAGGGATGACTGGGGCCTTCAGCAGGTAAGACACAGGTAAGAGGTAAGAGGTAAGAAATAATTTAACATCACAGATATAAATTCCCACTGTGCCCTTGAAAAAGTAAACTACATTACTTTAGTTGACTGCTTTGAGCAAAACTTGTATGTAATATAACCTATTCTGGGAGCCTAGTGTGTGTGTATGAATTCTGTGGAATATTTCTGGACAATTGGTTTCCCTGAAAACAAGTACTGACAGGAGGAACAATATGAGTCTGTCAGAGGTTGTCACCCTGAATGGGGATGGTGATCAATGCTTTGGGGTTCCACACAACGAAGAACCAGGTGTCCCTTCCAGTGATGTGGAGCTGACCTTGGACCTGGTGCCAGTAAGGATGGTCTTCACAGAGGATGTAAGACCCTTCCTCCTTGATATAGAAATCCTTTGACTTCACTGCCTCTTCAATGGTAAGGTCCCTTGCACCATAGGGACACTTGACCTCCACCACTGCTGTGGTGCCCACCAGACCATCCAGTGAGGCACACAGGATCCCAGACCCCGTGACCCAGAGCCCTGACTCCTGCACATCCATCCCTGTAGCCATTTTGAATGCCTTGATGCCCTCATCTTCGTTATCTGTGCCCCACTTTACAGACAATACCCCATCCAAAGACTGTGATCTGAGGACCCTTTAGCAGCGACGGAGTAATGCGCTTGGCCTTAACCACTGCTCCAAAATTGCTGGCCGTCAACCTCCCTCTCCTCATGGTGTGCCAGTTGGGGTTGGTGCGCTGTCCAACTGTTGCCTGCCATAAAGCCTCCTGCTGCTCCACCGACAGCGCCATGCCAGCCAGGATGCCTGCATGCCCCAGGTGCCCTTGTATTTTAACAATGTCTGGTACAGACAGGAATGACAGGGAGGGTAGCGGTTGTTCTGGCTCAGGTTCAAGG
This sequence comes from Coregonus lavaretus, assembly GCF_964263955.1. Taxonomy (NCBI): domain Eukaryota; kingdom Metazoa; phylum Chordata; class Actinopteri; order Salmoniformes; family Salmonidae; genus Coregonus; species Coregonus lavaretus. The sequence continues at coordinate 9,573,277 of NC_140007.1, read as the reverse complement.
AGACATGCCATTCCACTGAACCTGCCCTAGAGACTGTTCCTTAGACACTGAAGATCCTCCTCTGTAGGCTCTCGGGACCGAGGGTTGTAGTCTTCGGCTGGGTACAGGTCCTCCACAGACTGCACCTGGTTGGGCACGGCTGGCTTCCTCCACTCGCATTCCACATCCGTATGACTGTTAAATAGGCTTCATGGCTACACTTATAAGCTCCACGGAGGCATTTGCATGTGGTAGAAAGAATCCCCTGGTTACCTATAGAGACCTGCCAAGAGGAAGGATGTTAATGCATGACTTTAAACACCTTGAAGTGCGTTTGTTGTAAGAAATGTGCTATATAAATAACGTTTGATTTGATGGATGACATTACAGCTGTAGAATATTTAATAAACTGGAATTTTCATGAGGACAAGTGCAGTTTTTCCATAAACTTTTAATTGATAACCTAGGATTTTATCACTTGACAAATCAATCATATAGTGGTAAGGATCCTATAAATCAAGACTGTGTGAATGCATGTACCACTCTGAATAAATAAATATTGTGCCTCTCTGGTCATGAAACTACAATACAGGTTGGATGTCTAAACAAAGCCAATTCTGAATGTCAATAGATTTTTTGATTCATTCTCATCAATTACAACATTCTAGAACTGAGTTATCATTCATCGAAGTCTGGTATCCGGGGTAATCTGGTTAATGATTATGTAATTGATTAAGTGGCTCTTTCCTTGTAGAATGTTGACCGCTGTATAGAACACATTATATTGCTAAGATGCTCAAACTTAGCTACACTCACCAACACAGGATACACTTTATCTCCCCTTTTAATGCTCTTATGCTCATCCTTGAAAAATGCCATAAAGTCAGCGCTTCCTGCAGGAATTTGTAGTCTTGCTGAGGTCTTCTCTCTTGCTAATTAGCGTTTCAATTTTTTGGGAGTAAATCGAAGCGAAGATATTGATAAAACCACCTTGTTCGAGAGAGAATTACACGGTTATCAAAACGGCATGCCAAGTTAACCTTACACCAAACACACACTTAATTTGATATGTTTGTAAAATTCACAATGTGAAAAATGAATGACGGAAAAAACATTGGAACCATTTCCGTATTTTACCGCTAGATTTTATGGGTATTATGACATGTCTACTGTGGCAGACTATTTCTAATTCAGGAGGTGCCGGAACACAAAGTGAGTGTGAGAGGGGGGGGGGGGGGGGGGGGGGGGGGGGGGGTCTGAGGTACCAGAATAATAATTAGTAGTGGTGCTTACATCATTTGTACACATGGGAAACAGTTTTTAGTAGCCCATCGTCCGGGAAAAATGTGGCCTTTTATAAACACACTTCATGCAATTCTACATGCTTGGAGACTTTAGCAGAATCCTTTTTAATACCACACACATGTTTGAGACAAAGCTCAATAAAAATGGCCTCGTTTTGAATGCAGCCAATAGCCTACGCCATTGAAAACAGTGGAGACACTACAATATGGGAAGGAAATTATAGTCCTAAACAAGTTTTCCAATGTCACTGACTTACCCAATGATGGGCAGCACACTCACTGGTGGTGTTTTATTTGTATGATGATGTTCGCTCAGTGGGCCTATTCGGTAGTTAAAGGTGCTACACCTAGAATTTGTCAGAATTTCTCCCCTATGTGGAAGCTAGTTGAATTGAAACAGCACTATGCTTCATTCAAAACAAATCTCCCCCCTCTTCAGCCTCCCATTTCCCCTAACATGGCGGAGACTCGCGCTTGAGCCTTTTACTTTCGGTTTAGGTCCACCAGCTTCAAACAGCTGTAAAAAACATATTTTTTATTTAAAATATATTTCACAGCAATTTAGATGGTACAGTGATTCACTACACTATTCAGTGCTCATTTTCTCACATAAACTGAAATTGAGTGAACAGTGTAGAATTTTAGCAAACAGGAAATAACAGTGATTTCTACATTGGCAGTTTAACCCGATTTCCACTAGATAACACAGCCACAAAGTCAAAACAGCTTTCCCATTTTGACAACAAATGCCGCTCCGATGGGGAAAATCAATAGGCGAATATCACAGCCAATCACATCACTGGTGGGTAAGTAATACTGTGAAACACTATCATTCCACTATTCCATTCCACTGCATATATACTATGGACATTAAATTACTCCCGAGTGGCGCAGCGGTCTAAGGCACTGCATCTCAGTGCTTGAAGCGTCACTACAGACCCCATGGTTCGATTCCAGCCTGTATCACAACCGGCCGTGATTGGGAGTCCCATACAATGGGCCCAGCGTCATCAGGGTTTGGCTGGTGTAGGCCGTCATTGTAAATAAGAATTTGTTCTTAACTGACTTGCCTAGTTAAATAAAGGTAAAATAATAAACAATGCAAATATTCTACAAAAACATATAATAAAATATTTTGGTAGCCTAGTGCAGACAGATTAGTCTTCTCTTTTCAGCAGGAGCCATTTGCTTTCCAACCTGTACTTTTCCTGTGATTGTATTTGAAATATTACAAAAAGCCTGTTTTGGCTGTTGTTTACGGACAGCCACAACATAACAATCAGCTGATTGATAGCCTATTTGCTGCGCGTTCCCGACTAGGCTATGCCTTGTTATTGGGCTACACTGTAGCCTACACAATCCACAGCTATTTTTTAAAAGAAGCTATTGATCCTCTGTGGCTAAATTATACTCTCTGGTGTAATATTTTGAATTTCACTTTCTGTACAGGAGTAGCTACTTCTATAATGTTGGCAAATGTATTTCAATGCAGCACCTCCAGCACACTATGATTTTATAAGAATACATTTAAACTAATGGGAATATTAAATAACTTTAAATAAATGATGAAGTGCAACGCTGGAGAGATGAGAGATGCAGGCTCACGTCTATCAGAGAAGAGAATGGGAGAGAGATCATAGAAAGTGAATCTCATTCTGGTTCTGTGAGAGAGATACAGTACAGGCGCGCTTGTCTCTCACCACAGCAATGGCCGCGTGTTGGTCTTTATGATACAATGTTGCGCAAACCTAAGCCCGGACCGGTCCAACCAGAATCAATTCTCAGAATATCAGGTGGGCTGAAAATCTACATTTTCATAAACAGTGCCTTGCAAAAGTATTCATCCCCCTTGGCGATTTTCCTATTTTGTTGCATTACAACCTGTAATTTAAATAGATTTTTATTTGGATTTCATGTAATGGACATACACAAAATAGTCCAAATTGGTGAAGTGAAATGAAAAAACTAACTTGTTTCAAAAAATTCTAAAAGATAAATAACGGAAAAGTGGTGCGTGCATATGTATTCACCCCCTTTGCTATGAAGCTCCTAAATAAGATCTGGTGCAACCAATTACCTTCAGAAGTCACATAATTAGTTAAATAAAGTCCACCTGTGTGCACTCTAAGTGTCACATGATCTGTCACATGATCTCAGTATATATAAACCTGTTCTGAAAGGCCCCAGAGTCTGCAACACCACTAAGCAAGGGGCACCACCAAGCAAGCGGCACCATGAAGACCAAGGAGCTCTTCAAACAGGTCAGGGACAAAGTTGTGGAGAAGTACAGATCAGGGCTGGGTTATAAAGAAATATTCTAAACTTTGAACATCCCATGGAGCACCATTTAATCCATTATAAAAAAATTGAAAGATTATGGCACCACAACAAACCTGCCAAGAGAGGGCCGCCCTCTACAACTCACGGACCAGGCAAGGAGGGCATTCATCAGAGAAGCAACAAAGAGACCAACGATAACCCTGAAGGAGCTGCAAAGCTCCACAGCGGAGATTGGAGTATCTGTCCATAGGACCACTTTAAGCTGTACAGTCCACAGAGCTGGTCTTTACGGAAGAGTGGCCAGAAAAAAGCCATTGCTTAAAGAAAAAAAAAAAAAAAAACTTTGGTGTTCGCCAAAAGGCATGTGGGAGACTCCCCAAACATATGGAAGAAGGTACTCTGGTCAGATGAGACTAAAATTGAGCTTTTTGGCCATCAAGGAAAACGCTATATCTGGTGCAAACCCAACACCTCTCATCACCCCAAGAACACCATCCCCACAGTGAAGCATGGTGGTGGCAGCATCATGCTGTGGGGATGTTTGAAAAATGTATGCACTCATGCTAAATGACTAAAATGTAAAAAAAATTAATGTTTTTCATCGGCAGGGACTGGGAAACTGGTCAGAATTGAAGGAATGATGGATGGTGCTAAATACTGGGAAATTCTTGAGGGAAACCTGTTTCAGTCTTCCAGAGATTTGAGACTGGGACGGTTCACCTTCCAGCAGGACAATGACCCTAAGCATACTGCTAAAGTAACACTCGAGTGGTTTAAGGGGAAACATTTAAATGTCTTGGAATGGCCCAGACCTCAATCCAATTGAGAATCTGTGGTATGACTTAAAGATTGCTATACACCAGTGAAACCCATCCAACTTGAAGGAGCTGGAGCAGTTTTGTCCTGAAGAATGGGGGGGGTGAATAGTTATGCACGCTCAAGAAGAAGAGTCTTGCTTGGGCCAAGAAACACGAGCAATGGACATTAGACCGGTGGAAATCTGTCCTTTGGTCTGATGAGTCCAAATTGTCTTTGTGAGATGCAGAGTAGGTGAATGGATGATCTCTGCATGTGTGGTTCCCACCATGTAGCACGGAGGAGGAGGTGTGATGGTGTTGGGGTGCTTTGCTGGTGACACTGTCAGTGATTTATTATTTATTTAGAATTCAAGGCACACTTAACCAGCATGGCTACCACAGCATTCTGCAGCGATACGCCATCCCATCTGGTTTGCGCTTAGTGGGACTATCATTTATTTTTCAACAGGACAATGACCCAAAACACACCTCCAGGCTGTGTAACGGCTATTTGACCAAGGAGAGTGATTGAGTGCTGCATCAGATGACTTGGCCTCCACAATCACCCGACCTCAACCCAATTGAGGTGGTTTGGGAAGAGATGGACCGCAGAGTGAAGGAAAAGCAGCCAACAAGTGCTCAGCATATGTGGAAACTCCTTCAAGACTGTTGGAAAATAATTCCTCATGAAGCTGGTTGAGAGAATGCCAAGAGTCTGTCATCAAGGCAAAGGGTGGCTACTTTGAATAATATAAAATACATTTTGATATGTTTAACAATTATTTGTTTACTACATGATTACATACAGTGGGGAGAACAAGTATTTGATACACTGCCAATTTTGCAGGTTTTCCTACTTACAAAGCATGTAGAGGTCTGTAAAATCGGCAGTGTATCAAATACTTGTTCTCCCCACTGTACCTACTCATTCAAGGGTTTATCTTTATTTTACTATTTTCTACATTGTAGAATAATAGCGAAGACATCAAAACTATGAAATAACACATACAGTGGGGAGAACAAGTATTTGATACACTGCCGATTTTGCAGGTTTTCCTACTTACAAAGCATGTAGAGGTCTGTAATTTTTATCATAGGTACACTTCAACTGTGAGAGACGGAATCTAAAACAAAAATCCAGAAAATCACATTGTATGATTTTTAAGTAATTAATTTGCATTTTATTGCATGACATAAGTATTTGATCACCTACCAACCAGTAAGAATTCCGGCGCTCACAGACCTGTTAGTTTTTCTTTAAGAAGCCCTCCTGTTCTCCACTCATTACCTGTATTAACTGCACCTGTTTGAACTCGTTACCTGTATAAAAGACACCTGTCCACACACTCAATCAAACAGACTCCAACCTCTCCACAATGGCCAAGACCAGAGAGCTGTGTAAGGACATCAGGGATAAAATTGTAGACCTGCACAAGGCTGGGATGGGCTACAGGATAATAGGCAAGCAGCTTGGTGAGAAGGCAACAACTGTTGGCGCAATTATTAGAAAATGGAAGAAGTTCAAGATGACGGTCAATCACCCTCGGCCTGGGGCTCCATGCAAGATCTCACCTCGTGGGGCATCAATGATCATGAGGAAGGTGAGGGATCAGCCCAGAACTACACGGCAGGACCTGGTCAATGACCTGAAGATAGCTGGGACCACAGTCTCAAAGAAAACCATTAGTAACACACTACGCAGTCATGGATTAAAATCCAGCAGCGCACGCAAGGTCACCCTGCTCAAGCCAGCGCATGTCCAGGCCTGTCTGAAGTTTGCCAATGACCATCTGGATGATCCAGAGGAGGAATGGGAGAAGGTCATGTGGTCTGATGAGACAAAAATAGAGCTTTTTGGTCTAAACTCCACTCGCCGTGTTTGGAGGAAGAAGAAGGATGAGTACAACCCCAAGAACACCATCCCAACCATGAAGCATGGAGGTGGAAACATCATTATTTGGGGATGCTTTTCTGCAAAGGGGACAGGACGACTGCACCGTATTGAGGGGAGGATGGATGGGGCCATGTATCGCGAGATCTTGGCCAACATCCTCCTTCCCTCAGTAAGAGAATTGAAGATGGGTCGTGGCTGGGTCTTCCAGCATGACAACGACCCGAAACACACAGCCAGGGCAACTAAGGAGTGGCTCCGTAAGAAGCATCTCAAGGTCCTGGAGTGGCCTAGCCAGTCTCCAGACCTGAACCCAATAGAAAATCTTTGGAGGGAGCTGAAAGTCCGTATTGCCCAGCGACAGCCCCGAAACCTGAAGGATCTGGAGAAGGTCTGTATGGAGGAGTGGGCCAAAATCCCTGCTGCAGTGTCTGCAAACCTGGTCAAGACCTACAGGAAACGTATGATCTCTGTAATTGCAAACAAAGTTTTCTGTACCAAATATTAAGTTCTGCTTTTCTGATGTATCAAATACTTATGTCATGCAATAAAATGCAAATTAATTACTTAAAAATCATACAATGTGATTTTCTGGATTTTTGTTTTAGATTCCGTCTCTCACAGTTTAAGTGTACCTATGATAATACTTACAGACCTCTACATGCTTTGTAAGTAGGAAAACCTGCAAAATCGGCAGTGTATCAAATACTTGTTCTCCCCACTGTATGTCCAAACTTTTGGCTGGTACTGTATATGTGATGGGATGCATAGACATTGTAGACGGTATGTGGATAGAAAATTAGTATATCTGTAGTATGTCTGCAGAATACGTAGTATATACAGTGCTATGAAAAAGTATTTGCCCCCTTTCTAATTTTCTCTACTTTTGCATATTTGTGATACTGAATGTTATCAGATCTTCAACCAAAACCTAATATTAGATAAAGGGAACATAAGTGAACAAATGTTGTTACTGTGGAATGCAGTGTTTGGTTTTCGCCAGGCATAATGGGACCCATCTCGTCCAAAAAGCTGACTTAAGTTTGCCAAAAAGCACCTGGATGATCATCAAGACTCTTGGAAGAACGTTCTATGGACACATGATTCAAAAGTATAACTTTTTGGACGACATGGTTCCAGTAATGCCTGGCAAAACCAAACTCTGCATTCCACAGTAAGAACATCATACCAAAGGTCAAGCATGGTGGTGGTGGTGTGATGGTTTGGGGATGCTTTGCTGCCTCAGGACCTGGACGACTTGCCTTAATAGAAGGAACCATGAATTCTGCTCTGTATCAGAGAATTCTACAGGAGAATGTCAGACCATCCGTCTGTGAGCTGAAGCTGAAGCGCAGCTGGGTCATGCAGCAAGACAATGATCCAAAACACACAATCAGGTCTACATGAAAATTGCTAAAAAGCAACAAATTGGAAGTTTTGGAATGGCCTAGTCAAAGTCCAGACCTAATCCCAATTGAGATGTTGTGGCAGGACTTGAAATGAGCAGTTCATGCTTGAAAACCCACACGTCACTGAGTTAAAGCGTTTCTGCATGGAAGAGTGGGCCAAAATTCCTCCACAGCGACGTGAGAGACTGATCAACAACTACAGGAAGCATTTGGTTGGAGTCATTGCAGCTAAAGGTGGCACAACCAGTTATTGAGTGTAAGGGGGCAATTACTTTTTCACACAGGGGAATTGGGTGTTGCATAACTTTGTTTATGAAATAAATGAAATAAATATGTAATTGTTGTGTTATTTGTTCACTTATGTTCCCTTTATCTAATATTAGGTTTTGGTTGAAGATCTGATAACATTCAGTATCACAAATATGCAAAAGTAGAGAAAATTAGAAAGGGGGCAAATACTTTTTCATAGCACTGTATACAGCAATAGTGGAATTGGATGGCATTGACTACAATACAGTATATACATATGAAATGAGTACAACAGTATGTAAACATTATTAAAGTGACCAGTGTTCCATTATTAAAGTGACCAGTGATTCAATGTCTATGTACATAGGGCAGCAGCCTCTAAGGTGCAGGGTTGTGTAACCGGGTGGTAGTTGGCTAGTGACAGTGACTAAGTTCAAGGCAGGGTACTAGGTGGAGGCCGGCGAGTGATGACTATTGAACAGTTTGATGGCCTTGAGATAGAAGCTGTTTTTCAGTCTCTCGGTCCCAGCTTTGATGCACCTGTACTGACCTCACCTTCTTGATGATAGCGGGGTGAGTAGGCCGTGGCTCGGGTGGTGTCCTTGATTATCTTTTTGGCCTTCCTGTGACATTTGGTGCTGTATGTGTCCTGGAGGGCAGGCAGTGTGCCCCAGGTGATACGTTGGGCAGACCGCACCACCCTCTGGAGAGCCCTGTGGTTGCGGGCGGTGCAGTTGCCGTATCAGGCGGTGATACAGCCCGACAGGATGCTCTCAATGGTGCATCTGTAAAAGTCTGTGAGGGTCTTAGGGGCCAAGTCGAATTTCTTCAGCGTCCTGAGGTTGAAGAGGCGCTGTTGCGCCTTCTTCACCACACTGTCTGTGTGGGTGGACCATTTCAAATTGTGGATGGGGGCGTGCTCCCTCTGCTGTCTCCTGAAGATCACGATCAGCTCCTTTGTTTTGTTGACGTTGAGGGAGAGGATTTTTTCCTGGCACCACTCCGCCAGGGTCCTCACCTCCTTCCTATAGGCTGTCTCGTCATTGTTGGTAATCAGGCCTACTACTGTCGTGTCGTCTGCAAACTTGATGATTGAGTTGGAGGCGTACGTGGCCACGCAGTAATGGGTGAACAATGAGTACAGGAGGGGGCTGAGCACACACCCTTGTGGGGCCCGTATTGAGGATCAGCGTAATGGAGGTGTTGTTTCCTACCTTCACCACCTGGGGCGGCCCGTCAGGAATTCCAGGACCCAGTTACACAGGGCGGGCTTCAGACCCAGGGCCCCGAGCCTAATGATGAGGTTGGAGGGTACTATGGTGTTGAAGGCTGAGCTGTAGTCAATGAACAGCATTCTTACGTAGGTATTCCTCTTGTCCAGATGGTATAGGGCAGTGTCCAGTGCGATGGCGATTGCATTGTCTGTGGATCTATTGGGGCGGTATGCAAATTGAAGTGGGTCTAGGGTGTCAGGTAAGGTGGAGGTGATATGATCCTTAACTAGCCTCTCAAAGCACTTCATGATGACTGAAGTGAGTGCTACGTAAGTCATTTAGGTCAGTTACCTTTGCTTTCTTGGGTACAGGAACAATGGGGGACATCTTGAAGCAAGTGGGGACAGCAGACTGGGATAGGGAGAGATTGAATATGTCCTTAAACACTCCAGCCAGCTGGTCTGCGCATGCTCTGAGGACGCGGCTAAAAATTGGGACGGCAGCCTTGCGAGGGTTAACCCGCTTAAATGTCTGACTCACATCGGCCACGGAGAAGGAGAGCCCACAGTCCTTGGAAGCGGCCCGCGACGGTGGCACTGTGTTATCCTCAAAGCGGGTGAAGAAGGTGTTTAGTTTGTCCGGGATCAAGATGTCGGTGTCCGCGACGTGGCTGGTTTTCCCTTTGTAATCCGTGATTGTCTGGAGTCCCTGCCACATACGTCTCATGTCTGAGACGTTGAATTGCGACTCCACTTTGTCTCTGTACTGACTTTTTGCCTGTTTGATTGCCTTACGGAGAGCAGAACTGCACTGTTTATATTCGACCATATTCCCAGTCACCTTGCTGTGGTTAAATGCGTGTTTCGCATTTTCAGTTTCGTGCGAATGCTGACATCGATCCATAGTTTTTGGTTTGGTAGGTTTTAATAGTCACAGTGGGAACAACATCCCCTATACACTTCCTGATGAACTCAGTCACCGTGTCAGTGTATATGTCAATGTTATTCTCAGAGGCAACCCGGAACATATCCCAGTCCGCGTGATCAAAACAATCTTGAAGCATGGATTCCGATTGGTCAGACCAGCGTAGAATCGACCTTAGCACGGGCACTTCCGGTTTGAGTTTCTGCCAATAGAAAGGGAGGAGCAGAATGGAGTCATGATCTGATTTGCCGAAGGGAGGGCGGGGGAGGGCCTTGTAGCCATCCCGGAAGGCAGAGTAACAATGGTAGAGTTTTTGAAGCGCAAGTACTACAGGCAATTTGTTGATAGAATTTCGGTAGCGTTTTCCTCATATTTGCTTTGTTAAAGTCCCCAGCTACAATAAATGCGGCCTCAGGATATGTGGTTTCCAGTTTGCACAAAGTCTAGTGTAGATCCTTGAGGGCCGTCATGGTATCAGCTTGAGGGGGAATATACACGGCTGTGACTATAACCACAGAGAATTCTCTTGGGATGTAATACGCTCTGCATTTGATTGTGAGGTATTCTAGGTCGGATGAACTAAAGAACTTGAGTTCGTGTACGTTATCACAATCACACCACGAGTAGTTAATCATGAAACATACACCACCACATTTCTTCTTCCCGGAGAGTTCTTTATTCCTGTCTGCGCGGTGTACTGAGAACCCAGCTGGCTGTATGGATGGGGACAGTATATCCGGAGAGAGCCATGATTCCGTGAAACAGAGTATGTTACAGTCCCTGATGTCTCTCTGGAAGGAGATCCTCGCCCTGAGCTCTGATCCTTTGGGTTAAAATGGTCAATAGGGAGGAATTAGGACAATTTCAGCCACCAGAGAGAAGAGAGAGACTTACCGATCTCTAGTTTGATGGGTTGCAGGCTCTTACATTTGTCTGTCCAATGTTTATCCCACATTGGCCTTGTGTGCTCTATTTAGTGATTTCCTCAAAACATATATTTTTATGGATTACGCACACAATTGTTTTACTGTCCTTGTGGGTACCAAACAATTGATTTACATTCAAAATCCTATTTTCTTTTCTCTAACCCTAACCTTGTCTGAACTTTCCTTATTTTACTATCCTTGTGAGGACCGCTGGTCCAAGGATAGTAAAATCAAACACACACGGTCACATCTCTAAGTTTAAAGGATCTGTTCCCAGAGGCCTCATTAGCAGTGCTGGGCGTGAGGAAGGCTCACAGGAGCTGGAGACACACACAACTTTTCCTAAACAGGCTGGAGTGCTATATCATACACACACACTCGCTTCTGTCCCCTACTTCCCAGTCTGACCTGGCTTTACTCCGCTCTGCCTGCCTGATCCTAATCCTACAGGCTTTGTCTTCATCTTGGCATAGCCACATACAGTAACACGTCACAGACATTGGTGCATTTGAAGGATATGTCTTGTCAAAATGGGCAAACAGGGATGGTTCTGTACATTGTATATAAACCACTGGAAATAAGAGGGAGTGGGATAAGGTACATACAGTATATATTTGTACATATTAGTTGAGTGTGTGTGTGTGTGTGATCTTGGTCCATAAGAATACAGATTCTGAAAGAGACTGATGGAGGAAGAGTGAAAAGACACAGAACCAGACGGAGGAAAGACAGAACAAAAGCCACTAATTGTATGTGCATGTGCATCTTAGTCTGAGTATCATCATTACAACGGCAAACATTAGATTGGTCATTCCATGAAAATAGTGCCTTTTGCGTCCATTTGATATTTTAAGTAGAAATTGTACACCAATATTGCATTTTAAAAGCCTGTTATATTAAATGAAGACTTGCTAATGTGCCTAAATTCAGCATGTCCCTCTATGTGCCCTCTGTGACTTTTAAGAAGATTTTAACCCACTTAATGGAAACAATTCTCCAAGTTTTCAACATCATTGTAAAGCCCTAGTTATTTTGTTGCTTTGACGAACTCATTTCTGAAGATTATTATTTACTTCCTGTGATCAGTGATTCATTTACTACTGTCCCTCATTTTTAGGTAGACCCTGTTATGTGAACTGAACTCTTGTTTTAATACGGTGGAACTATTGCTTTAAAAAAAAAACATCTAATAGTCAAATCATAGTGTAAAAGCAGGTGAGCTGGTTCTACTGTAGTCGGGTAATAATGATCATATACAGTGAGGGAAAAAAGTATTTGATCCCCTGCTGATTTTGTACATTTGCCCACTGACAAAGACATGATCAGTCTATAATTTTAATGGTAGGTTTATTTGAACAGTGAGAGACAGAATAACAACAACAAAATCCAGAAAAACGCATGTCAAAAATGTTATAAATTGATTTGCATTTTAATGAGGGAAATAAGTATTTGACCCCTCTGCAAAACATGACTTAGTACTTGGTAGCAAAACCCTTGTTGGCAATCACAGAGGTCAGACGTATCTTGTAGTTGGCCACCAGGTTTGCACACATCTCAGGAGGGATTTTATTCCGCTCCTCTTTGCAGATCTTCTCCAAGTCATTAAGGTTTCGAGGCTGACGTTTGGCAACTCGAACCTTCAGCTCCCTCCACAGATTTTCTATGGGATTAAGGTCTGGAGACTGGCTAGGCCACTCCAGGACCTTAATGTGCTTCTTCTTGAGCCACTCCTTTGTTGCCTTGGTCGTGTGTTTTGGGTCATTGTCATGCTGGAATACCCATCCACGACCCATTTTCAATGCCCTGGCTGAGGGAAGGTACATGGCCCCGTCCATCGTCCCTTTGATGCGGTGAAGTTGTCCTGTCCCCTTAGCAGAAAAACAAAGCATAATGTTTCCACCTCCATGTTTGATGGTGGGGATGGTGTTCTTGGGATCATAGGCATCATTCCTCCTCCTCCAAACAGGGCGAGTTGAGTTGATGCCAAAGAGCTCGATTTTGGTCTCATCTGACCACAACACTTTCACCCAGTTCTCCTCTGAATCATTCAGATGTTCATTGGCAAACTTCAGATGGCCCTGTATATGTGCTTTCTTGATCAGGGGGACCTTGCGGGCGCTGCAGGATTTCAGTCCTTCACGCCGTAGTGTGTTACCAATTGTTTTCTTGGTGACTATGGTCCCAGCTGCCTTGAGATCATTGACAAGATCCTCCCATGTAGTTCTGGGCTGATTCCTCACCGTTCTCATGATCATTGCAACTCCACGAGGTGAGATCTTGCATGGAGCCCCAGGCCGAGGGAGATTAACAGTTCTTTTGTGTTTCTTCCATTTGCGAAAAATCGCACCAACTGTTGTCACCTTCTCACCAAGCTGCTTGGCGATGGTTTTGTAGCCCATTCCAGCCTTGTGTAGGTATACAATCTTGTCCCTGACATTCTTGGAGAGCTCTTTGGTCTTGGCCATGGTGGAGAGTTTGGAATCTGATTGATTGATTGCTTCTGTGGACAGGTGTCTTTTATACAGGTAACAAGCTGAGATTAGGAGCACTCCCTTTAAGAGTGTGCTCCAAATCTCAGCTCATTACCTGTATAAAATACACCTGGGAGCCAGAAATCTTTCTGATTGAGAGGGGGTCAAATACTTATTTCCCTCATTAAAATGCAAATCAATTTATAACATTTTTGACATGCGTTTTTCTGGATTTTGTTGTTGTTATTCTGTCTCTCACTGTTCAAATAAACCTACCATTAAAATTATAGACTGATCATTTCTTTGTCAGTAGGCAAACGTACAAAATCAGCAGGGGATCAAATACTTTTCCCCCTCACTATGCATATATTATACGTACAGTACCAGTCAAAAGTTTGGACACACCTTCTCATTCAAGGGTTTTTCTTTGTTTGTACTATTTTCTACATTGTTGAATAATAGTGAAGACTATCAAAACTATGAAATAACACACATGGAATCATGTAGTAACCAAAAAAGTGTTAAACTAATCAAAATATATTTTATATTTGAGATTCTTCAAATAGCCACCCTTTGCCTTGATGACAGCTTTGCACACTCTTGGCATTATCTCAACTAGCTTCACCTGGAATGCTTTTCTAACAGTCTTGAAGGAGTTCCCACATATTCTGTGCACTTGTTGGCTGCTTTTTCTTCACTCTGCCGTCCGACTCATACCAAACCATCTCAATTGGGTTGAGGTCGGGTGATTGTGGAGGCCAGGTCATCTGATGCAGCACTCCATCACTCTCCTTCTTGGTAAATTAGCCCTTACACAGCCTGGAGGTGTGTTTTGGGTCATTGTCCTGTTGAAAAACAAATGATAGTCCCACTAAGCTCAAACCAAATGGGATGGCATATTGCTGCAGAATGCTGTGGTAGCCATGCTGGTTAAGTGTGCCTTGAATTCTAAATAAATTACTGACAGTGTCACCAGCAAAGCACCATCACACCTTCTCCTCCATGCTTCATGGTGGGAACCACAAATGCGGAGATCATCCGTTCACCTACTCTGCGTCTCACAAAGACACGGCGGTTGAAAAATCTCAAATTTGGACAGATTTCCACTGGTCTAATGTCCATTGCTCGTGTTTCTTGGCCCACGCAAGTCTCTTCTTATTATTGGTGTCCTTTAGTAGTGGTGTCTTTGCAGCAATTCGACCATCAAGGCCTGAATCACACACTCTCCTCTGAACAGTTGATGTTGAGATGTGTCTGTTACTTGAACTCTGTGAAGCATTTATTTGGGCTGCAATTTCTGAGGCTGGTAACTCTAATGAACTTATCCTCTGCAGCAGAGGTAACTCTGGGTCTTCATTTCCTGTGGCGGTCCTCATGAGAGTCAGTTACATCATAGCGCTTGATGTTTTTTGCGACTGCACTTAAAGAAACGTTCAAAGTTCTTGAAATGTTCCGTATTGACTGACCTTCAAGTAATGATGGACTGTCATTTCACTTTGCTTATATGAGCTGTTCTTGCCATAATATGGACTTGGTCTTTTACCAAATAGGGCTATATTCTGTATATCAACCCTACCTTGTCACAACACAACTGATTGGCTCAAACGCATTAAGAAGGAATAAATTCCACAAATTAACTTTTAACAATGCACACCTGTTAATTGAAATGCATTCCAGGTGACTACTTCATAAAGCTGGTTGAGAGTATGCCAAGAGTGTGCAAAGCTGTCATCAAGGCGAAGGGTGGCTACTTTGAAGAATCTCAAATATAAAATATATTTTGATTTGTTTAACACTTTTTTGGTTACTGCATGATTCCATATGTCTTATTTCATAGTTTTGATGTCTTCACTATTATTCTATGTAGAAAATAGTACCTCACATGCGACTCGAAATAAGACTAAGCAATTAGCCCATTAAATTAATTATCTGACTCCATAAGATAAATAGCAATATGCAACAGACTATAGTTAAACCACGTGCAATCAAGTATTTTGCATTTAGTTGACTAAGGTCAAGGAATGGTCATGAAAAGCTAATATCAAAGCAAGTATTATTTAATAACTGTATAAAATAAATGGATTCAATTACAAGGCATAAAGCTTCAGTTACAAGGCAATACTGACGTTAACAAACACAATTCTAGGCATATAGATCCTACGGTTAACTTACAAGACAAAGCATGAACAAAGGCCTAGGAGCCTAGGAAATGAGAATGTATCATAGAACCTTCCTCCATGGACTGGATACAGGATAAGAGAGACAAAAAAGGCATTTAATTCCATTTCTAACATCTGAAGGTGTAACTCTTTCAACCCAAAACCATACAAACCTTACAGTAACCTGAACAGCGCCGGAAGAAGATGGCTGCCGTTTTACAGCCCTCTAACCAATTGTACTATTATGTGTGTTTTTCCGCGTTATTTGTAATTTATTTTGTACATAATGTTTCTGCCATCGTCTCTTATAACCAAAGAGAGCTTCTGGATATCAGGACAGCGATTACTCACCTCGTATTGGACGAAGACTTTTTCTTCAACGAGGCGTTCGCGAAGGATATTCTACAGACACCCAACAAGGCCCAGATCCCCGTCATTCGCGTGAGGAAGAGACGGAGATATCGTGGACACAGATCCGGGTGCCTTGTAAGGATCCGACGGCGAACGAGTAAACTGCCTCTCCCATCAATCCTATTAGCCAACGTTCAATCTTTTGAGAATAAAATTGACGATTTAAGATTACGGTTATCCTACCAACGGGACATTAAAAACTGTAATATCTTATGTTTCACGGAGTCGTGGCTGAACGACAACAATGACAACATTCAGCTAGCAGGCTATACGCTACATCGGCAGGACAGAACGGCAGACTCTGGTAAGACAAGGGGCGGCGGTCTGTGTATATTTGTAAACAACAGCTGGTGCACAAAATCAAATACTAAGGAAGTCTCAAGGTTTTGCTCGCCTGAGGTAGAGTATCTTATGATAAGCTGTAGACCACACTATTTACCAAGAGAGTTTTCATCTATATTTTTCATAGCTGTCTATTTACCACCACAAACCAATGCTGGCATTAAGATTGCACTGAATGAGTTGTACAAGGCCATTAATCAACAGGAAAACGCTCATCCAGATGCAGCGCTCCTAGTAGCCGGGGACTTTAATGCAGGGAAACTTAAATCCGTTCTACCTCATTTCTACCAGCATGTTAAATGTGCAACCAGAGGGGAAAAAACTCTAGACCACCTTTACTCCACACACAGAGACGCATACAAAGCTCTCCCTCGCCCTCCATTTGGCAAATCTGACCATAACTCTATCCTCCTGATTCCTGCTTATAAGCAAAAACTGAAGCAGGAAGCACCAGTGATTCGGCTAATAAAAAAGTGGTCAGATGACGCAGATGCTAAGCTACAGGACTGTTTTGCTAGCACAGACTGGAACATGTTCCGGGATTCTTCAGACAGCATTGAGGAGTACACCACATCAGTCACTGGCTTCATCAATAAGTGCATCGATGATGTCGTCCCCACAGTGACCGTACGTACATACCCCAACCAGAAGCCATGGATTACAGGAAACATCCGCACTGAGCTAAAGGGTAGAGCTGCCGCTTTCAAGGAACGGGACTCTAACCCGGACGCTTATAAGAAATCCCGCTATGACCTCCGACGAACCATCAAACAGGCAAAGAGTCAATACAGGTCTAAGATTGAATCATACTACACTGGCTCTGACGCTCGTCGGATGTGGCAGGGCTTGAAAACTATTACAGACTACAAAGGGAAGCACAGCCGCGAGCTGCCCAGTGACACAAGCCTACCAGACGAGCTAAACCACTTCTATGCTCGCTTCGAGGCAAGCAACACTGAAGCATGCATGAGAGCACCAGCTGTTCCGGACGACTATGTGATCACGCTCTCCGTAGCCGATGTGAGTAAGACTTTTAAGCAGGTCAACATTCACAAGGCCGCAGGGCCAGACGGATTACCAGGACGTGTACTCTGAGCATGTGCTGACCAACTGGCAAGTGTCTTCACTGACATTTTCAACATGTCCCTGACTGAGTCTGTAATACCAACATGTTTCAAGCAGACCACCATAGTCCCCGTGCCCAAGAACTCTAAGATAACCTGCCTAAATGACTACCGACCCGTAGCACTGACGTCTGTAGCCATGAAGTGCTTTGAAAGACTGGTCATGGCTCACATCAACAGCATAATCCCAGAAACCCTAGACCCACTCCAATTTGCATACCGCCCCAACAGATCCACAGATGATGCAATCTCTATCGCACTCCACACTGCCCTTTCCCACCTGGACAAGAGGAACACCTACGTGAGAATGCTATTCATTGACTACAGCTCAGCATTCAACACCATAGTGCCCTCTAAGCTCATCACTAAGCTAAGGATCCTGGGACTAAACACCTCCCTCTGCAACTGGATCCTGGACTTCCTGACGGGCCGCCCCCAGGTGGTAAGGGTAGGTAACAACACATCTGCCACACTGATCCTCAACACGGGGGCCCCTCAGGGGTGCGTGCTCAGTCCCCTCCTGTACTCTCTGTTCACCCATGACTGCATGGCCAGGCACGACTCCAACACCATCATTAAGTTTGCCGACGACACAACAGTGGTAGGCCTGATCACCGACAACGATGAGACAGCCTATAGGGAGGAGGTCAGAGATCTGGCCGTGTGGTGCCAGGACAACAACCTCTCCCTCAACGTGACCAAGACAAAGGAGATGATTGTGGACTACAGGAAAAAAAAGAGGACTGAGCACGCCCCCATTCTCATCGACGGGGCTGTAGTGGAACAGGTTGAGAGCTTCAAGTTCCTTGGTGTCCACATCACCAACGAACTATAATGGTCCAAACACACCAAGACAGTCGTGAAGAGGGCACGACAAAGCCTATTCCCCCTCAGGAGACTAAAAAGATTTGGCATGGGTCCTCAGATCCTCAAAAAATTCTACAGCTGCACCATCGAGAGCATCCTGACTGGTTGCATCACCGCCTGGTATGGCAACTGCTTGGCCTCTGACCGCAAGGCACTACAGAGGGTAGTGCGTACGGCCCAGTACATCACTGGGGCAAAGCTCCCTGCCATCCAGGACCTCTATACCAGGCGGTGTCAGAGGAAGGCCCTCAAAATTGTCAAAGACTCCAGCCACCCTAGTCATAGACTGTTCTCTCTGCTACCGCACGGCAAGCGGTACCGGAGTGCCAAGTCTAGGTCCAAAAGACTTCTCAACAGCTTCTACCCCCAAGCCATAAGACTCCTGAACAGCTAATCATGGCTACCCGGACTATTTGCACTGCCCCCCCACCCCATCCTTTTTACGCTGCTGCTACTCTGTTAAGTATTTATGCATAGTCACTTTAACTCTACCCACATGTACATATTACCTCAACTACCTCAACTAGCCGGTGCCCCCGCACATTGACTATGCAACGGTACCCCCCTGTATATATAGCCTCCCTACTGTCACTTTATTTTACTGTATATATAGCCTCCCTACTGTCACTTTATTTTACTTCTGCTCTTTTTTTCTCAACACTTTTTTGTTGTTGTTTTATTCTTACTTTTTTGTTTAAAATAAATGCACTGTTGGTTAAGGGCTGTAAGTAAGCATTTCACTGTAATGTCTGCACCTGTTGTATTCTGCGCATGTGACCAATAAAATTTGATTTGATTTGATTTGATTTGAACACCAGGGCCAATCTCCACAGGGTGTCAACACATCTACAGGCTTGTGTGGGGGATGAGATCAATGTAAATAAGACATCATTCTTGAGAAGACCATACAATTCCAGAGATACAAGTTACCACAGAGATCATACATATATATAGATAGCTTCAGAGTCCTCTTCAGGTGACAAGTTTCAGATAGATACCAGACATGGATACTATAGTATTATTCTATCACACATTCAATAGTCAGTCCTCTGGATACTGTAACAGAGAGATACATTTTGGCCCCTCAGAGGGGGATGGCTGACTAGTCCTTGGGTATTGTTCTTTGTGCTTTCCTTGTATTCCTGGACCATTTGCCATGCAGCTCCAGGTGAAACAGCACATCAATTAGGGCAGAGCCTACAAATCCCCTCTGGAAAGAAACTGCACATGGACAGCCTGTGTCCATGAGAGTTCCTTTTTGAGACTTCAGTCAAACTTATGAAACCCAACTTCTAGTCCTTGGGCCCATGACATCAGGAGTGTCTTCCGGGGGATCGTTGACAATGTGCTTTTGACATGCAAATGTCCCTAGGTACACATTCCTTCAACCAAGCTTAATAAAACGTAATTCTTTGTTGAGGGCAGAAAGATTACACCAGTTCAATCAGTTCTCAACATTTGATGAAACATTATTACAGTCAAGAGTTTCTAGTCAATGCTATCTTCAAAGTTGATCAAGAATGAATCAGATGGATATAAAATGGAATGAAAGGCCATTAAATGCATAATTACAGTTACACTATCATAAGTGCTAAATTGTACTTTTCTTTGAGAAAGACAAAGTTCTATTGAAAAAGCCTCTCCCCCTGGGACGAAGTTTGCCTTGAAAATATGAAAAACATATTCATGAAAACAAATCACCCTAAGATCAATTCTTGAGTTTAGATAAATAGAAACAGAACATAATACTAACACATTTTACATTTGACATTTTAGGCATTTAGCAGACGCTCTTATCCAGAGCAACTTACAGTTAGTGAGTGCATACAATTTTTTTTTTTTTAACACAACATGTTAAAGGCTCAAAGCAATTATAATATTCTGTAAAACAGTTGAGTAACAATATTAAAGGTAGTGACACATACAGTATATCTATGTGTAGTAAGAACTAGCATCAATCAATATTAGAATTTAAAAAATGGATGTATTATGTTTGCTAAATTATATCCATGTTCTCTGCCGACAGGTCATAAAAGCAAATGCAATTTCTAACTGGTTTCTAAGCAAGCAGAGGGTCTGCAAAGTAAATGTGTTGAAAGGTTTTTAGAGCCAATCAGGAAGTAGAGACTTAACTGCAACTTTAAACATGGATTAAATGGTATGTGACTAAGTCACTGTTCTGTCTCTGGAGACAGAGCTGTCATATGTAACACAATTAATTTCAAACCTGACAAAAATCACATGAAAGGATTAAAAACGATGCTCTCTTTAGCAAGTCACCTTCTATAAGATGCGGATGATAGCAAAATTCAAAATAAAACTTGGGAGTGAGAGCCAAAGCTCACCCACTGCTTGTGTAAATCGAATATGAATAATTCAGTAGTTTGTAAACTCAATCTGAGCCCCCCCTTGAACCCATGTTGACTCCAATGCTTCCCACAGTTGTGTCAAGTTGACTGGACGCCCTTTGGGTGGTGGACCATTCTTGATACACATGGATAACTGTTGAGCGTGAAAAACTCAGCAGCGTTGCAGTTCTTGACACACTTAAACCGGTGCGCCTTGCACCTACTACCATACCCCGTTCAAAGGCACTTACATCTTTTGTCTTGCTCATTCACCCTGGATTTAACAGGTGACATCAATAAGGGATCATAGCTTTCACCTAGATTCACCTGGTCAGTATATGTCATGTTCCTAATGTTTTGTATACTCAGTGTATAGTAGACAAACATAGGCCTATATGGGACAAAGTGAAGGAGTTGCCTTGACCAAGGACTTCTATCAGAGTCAGTTCAAGAGTGGGAGAATCATAATCTCCCATGAAAAACGCATTCAAATCTACTGTTTCATATTGAGAGATGAGTTTGGTATGGGAAACCAGCCAAGCCAACTTAATTCCCTTTTATTGTGGACATAAAAGGGGCATCGAGCCGAAGCTAAGAAATTCATCCAAGTAATCAGCTTTCCATAGTGTCAGCGATTAGCTAAAAGGCTAGAAAAATTATCAAAATCCATAGGTTGAACCATGAAAAGATCAAATCTGAAATCGACATGAAATATTTGCTGTGTAAGGGAAAAGAGTCAATCATCATTATAACAACAATCAAATAAATGTAAACATAGGAAACTTCTATCAATACCTTAGACCATTATGTGTAGCCTATCAATAAACAGCCACCCAGCCAGCCACTGGCTAGCAGAGGGGTGGGGAAAAACCCATAACTCACAGACACATCTTCACATATCAGATGGACTTGGCCATATGCACAATACGCATAGGAATAGGAATCACACTCAGAAATCGAACACGACTGTGACCGGTATGAAGGAAGTTAGAGGTAGTTCCATGAGCCAATGCTAACTAGCGTTAGCGCAATGACTGGAAGTCTATGGGTATCTGCTAGCATGCTACCCACAGACTTCCAGTCATTGCGCTAACTCTAGTTAGCAATTGTGCTAGCGCTAGTTAGCAACTTCCTTCAAACTGCACGCAGAGACATAAAAATGGTATCCACAAGTACATCTGACTCTGGGGAAGTAGATATAGGCCTCATTGCCAAAATCCCGAAGTATCCCTTTAACCTGAGCAAAATGACAGTGTTATAACAAGATCCCACAAGGGGAGTCATGCACCCTCGGGAGGGTGGTAGAAAACAGATGCCCTGTGCAGCATTAATTTAATGAAAAGTGGGGGAGGTCAACCCCTATCCTAAGACAATGCAAATAGTCCGGGTAGCCATTTGATCAGCTGTTCAGAGTCTTATGGCTTGGGGGTAGAAGCTGTTAGGAAGCCTTTTGGACCTAGACTTGGCGCTCCGGTACCGCTTGCCGTGCAGTAGCATAGAGAACACAGAGTCTTTGGCAATTGTTAGGGCCTTCCTCTGACACCGCCTGGTATAGAGGTCCTGGATGGCAGGAAGCTTGGCCCCAGTGATGTACTGGGCCGTATGCACTACCCTCTATAGTGCCTTGCGGTCGGAGGCCGAGCAGTTGCCACACCAGGCGGTGATGCAACCAGCCAGGATGCTCTCGATGGTTTAGCTGTAGAACTTTTTGAGGATCTGAGGATCCATGCCAAATATTTTCAGTCTCCTGAGGGGGAAAAGGCTTTGTCGTGCCCTCTTCACGACTGTCTTGGTGTGTTTGGACCATGATAGTTTGTTGGTGATGTAGACACCAAGGAACTTGACGCTCTCAACCTGTTCCATTACAGCCCTGTCGATGAGAATGGGGGCGTGCTCAGTCCTGTAGTCCACAATCATCTCCTTTGTCTTGATCACGTTGAGGGAGACGTTGAAAACACGGCCAGATCTCTGACCTCCTCCCTATAGGCTGTCTCTTCGTTGTCGGTGATCAGGCCTACTACTGTTGTGTTGTCGGCAAACTTAATGATGGTGTTGGAGTCGTGCTTGGCCATGCAGTCATGGGTGAACAGGGAGTACAGGAGGGGACTGAGCACGCACCCCTGAGGGGCTCCCGTGTTGAGGATCAGCGTGGCAGATGTGTTGTTTACCCTCCTTAACAAAGAGAAAATGGTGCCAAGATCGTAAAAGGACATTTTAAGCAAGTTTTCTTCACTGTATTAAAACTGTTGAACTCACAACATGTTGATATATAGTAACCTGAAAAAACAATTTGATATCTTTCTTCTGATTTTCCTGACATAATAGGGGTATAATAAAGCAGAGGGAACATCCCCCTATCCACATCAACGGGACCGCAGTGGAGAAGGTGGAAAGCTTCAAGTTCCTCGGCGTACACATCACTGACAAGCTGAAATGGTCCACCCACACAGACAGTGTGGTGAAGAAGGAGCAACAGCGCCTCTTCAACCTCAGGAGGCTGAAGAAAGTTGGCTTGGCACCTAAAACCCTCACAAACCTTTACAGATGTACAATTGAGAGCATCCTGTCGGGCTGTATCACCGCCTGTACGGCAACTGCACCGCCCGCAACCACAGAGCTCTCCAGAGGGTGGTGCGGTCTGCCCAACGCAAAACCGGGGGCAAACTACCAGCCCTCGAGGACACCTACAGCACCCGATGGCACAGGAAGGACAAAAAGATAATCAAGGACAACAACCACCCGAGCCACTGCTTGTTCACCCCGCTATCACCCAGAAGGCGAGGTCAGTACAGGTGCATCAAAGCTGGGATCGAGAGACTGAAAAACAGCTTCTATCTCAAGGCCATCAGACTGTTAAATAGCCTTCACTAGCACATTAGAGGCTGCTGCCTCTAGAAATCGCTGGCCATTTTAATGAATGGAAAACGAATCACTTCAATAATGTTGACATATCTTGCGTTACTCATCTCATATGTATATACTGTATTCTATACTATTCTACTGTATCTTAGTTTATGCTGCTCTGACATTGCTCGTCCATATATTTATTTATATATTCTTAATTCCATTGCTTTACTTAGATTTGTGTGTATTGGATATATATTGTAAAATTGTTAGATATTACTGCACTGTCGGAGCTAAACACTTGTATGTGACCAATAAGACTATGTACTTCATCCTAGAGATAGTTTTTCTTATTCAAAACACATTTTTACATTCTGTGAACACTTACAGTGCCTTCAGAAAGTATTCAAATGTTGTTACTTATTCTAAAATTGATTCAATCGTGTTTTCTCCTCATCAATCTACAGACAGTACACCATAATGACTAAGCAAAAACAGGTTGTTAGAAATTTTTGCAAATGTATAAAAAAATAAAAATGAAATATCACATTTACACAAGTATTCAGACCCTTTACTCAATACTTTGTTGAAGTACCTTTGGCAGCGATTACAGCGTTGAGTCTTCTTGGGTTTGATGCTACAAGCTTGGCATACTTGTATTTTGCGAGTTTCTCCCATTCCTCTCTGCAGATCCTCTCAAGCTCTGTCAGGTTGGATGGGGAGCGTCGCTGCATAGCTATTTTCAGGTCTCTCCAGAGATGTTAGATCGTGTTCAAGTCCGGGCTCTGGCTGGGCCACTCAAGGACATTCAGAGACTTGTGCCGAAGCCACTCCTGCATTGTCTTGGTTGTGTACTTAGGGTTGTTATCCTGTTGGAAGGCGAACCTTCACCCCAGTCTGAGGTCCTGAGTGCTCTTAAGCAGGTTTTCATCAAGGATCTCTCTGTACTTTGCTCCATTCAACTTTCTCTTGATCCTGACTAGTCTCCCTGTCCCTGCTGCTGAAAAACATCCCCACAGCATGATGCTGCCACCACCATGCTTCACCATAAGGATGCTGCCAGGTTTCCTCCAGACGTGACGCTTGGCATTCAGGCCAAAGAGTTCAATATTGGTTTCATCAGACCAGAGAATCTGGTTTGTCATGGTCTGAGAGTCCTTTAAGTGCTTTTTGGCAAACTCCAAGTGGGCTGTCACGTGCCTTTTACTGAGGAGTGGCTTCCGTCTGGCCACTCTACCATAAAGGTCTGTTTGGTGGAGTGCTGCAGAGATGGTTGTCCTACTGGAAGGTTCTCCCATCTCAACAGAGGAACACTGGAGCTCTGTCAGAGTGACCATTGGGTTCTTGGTCACCTCCCTGACCAAGGCCCTTCTCCCCCGATTGCTCAGTTTGGCCGGGCGGCCAGCTCTAGGAAGAGTCTTGGTGGTTCCAAACTTCTTCCATTGAAGAATGATGGAGGCCACTGTTTTCTTGGGGACCTCCAATGCTGCAGAAATGTTTTGGTACCCTTCCCCAGATCTGTGCCTCGACACAATCCTGTCAATTCCTTTGACCTCATGGCTTGGTTTTTGCTCTGACATGCATTGTCAACTGTGGGACCTTATATAGACAGGTGTGTGCCTTTCCAAATCATGTCCAATCAGTCCACAGGTGGACTCCAATCAAGAAACATCTCATGGATCATCAATGGAAACAGGATGCACCTGAGCTCAATTTTGAGTCTCATAGCAAAGGGTCTGAATACTTATGTAAATAAGATATTTCTGTTTTTTATTTTTTATACATTTGCAAACATTTCTAAAAACCTGTTTTTGCTTTGTCATTATGGGGTATTGTGTGTAGATTGATGAGTACATAAAAAAAACATAAAAAATAGAATAAGCCTGTAACGTAACAAAATGTGGAAAAAGGGAAAGAGTCTGAATACTTTCCGAATGCGCTGTAGATCGCTTCAGAGTCCTCTTTAGGGGACAAGTTTCAGATAGATACTAGACATGGATACTATAGGATTATTATATCACACATTCAATAGTCAGTCCTCTGGATACTGTAATAGAGAGATACATTTTGGCCGTTCAGAGGGGGAAGGGCTGAGTAGTCCTTGGGCATTGTTCTTTGTGCTTTCCTTGTGTTCCTGGACCATTTGCCATGCAGCTCCAGGTGACAGAGCGCACATACATTAGGGCTGAACCTACACTACTGTTTTTGGCCATTATCTGGTGTTTTGTGGTGGAAAACTGAGAGTGTCGAGCATAATATGTCAACCCTGTTACCCATAGGTATACAGGCTATAAATGTTTTAACAATTTAATTGTTTTTGTGAAGCTTACATTCAATTGCCCCTCCCCGTTGCACACAACAAGCTTGTGAAGCTTGCATTCAATTGCCCCTCCCCGTTGCACACAACAAGCTTCCATTCCCCCTTTCACAAGGGGATTTACGGCTGATTTAAGATGAAATCTTCAACCCTGTTACAGTCAACCCTGTTACAGTCAACCCTGTTATTTTATTTGGCCACCTGTTATTTTATTTGGCACTTCATAGGCACTTACTATAGTCATTATTTTTATTTAACCTCTTGAGATGGGAAAACATGTTCTCTTTATGACAGAATGTTAAAATGAGTTGAAATCAAAGTTATTTTTTATGAAGTTACACTTCACAAAAGGCACCGAATTGGTGGAATGACCCAGATATGTATCTGAACGCTACTGCCTCTCTCCCTCTCAAGGCTAGGAAGCTTAAATAATACTGATTCTGCCTGAGGGACTGCTTGCTAAAAGGAATGTATTTTCTAATTAGATAAAGCTACTTTCCCAATTTGCTGGCTCTTTAACCATAAATAATGGCAGGGAGAGAAGCCTCAGATGTGTTAGTGTGTGTTCATGTGCATAAAGACGTGTAGGTGAGAGTGGGGTACGTTTTTTTTCTTTCTGTACTTTTACCCGTTTATCGTGATATCCAGTATTGTCCCATCGCTGCAACTCCCCTACGGACTCGGGAGAGGCGAAGGTCGAGAGCCATGCGTCCTCCAAAACACAACCCTGCCAACCCGCACTGCTTCTTGACACACTGCTCGCTTAACCCGGAAGCCACAGCACCAATGTGTCGGAGGAAACACCGTCCAACTGGCGACAAAGTCAGCTTGCAGGCACCCGGCCCGCCACAAGGAGTCGCTAGAGCGCAATGGGACAAGGAAATCCCTGCCGGCCAAACCTCCCCTTACCCGGTTGACGCTGGGCCAATTGTGCGCCGCCTCATGGGTCTCCAGATCACGGCCAGCTGTGACACAGCCTGGGATTGAACCCAGGGCTTTAGTGACACCTAAAGCACTGCGATGCAGTGCGTTAGACCGCTGCGCCACTCAGGAGGCCTGAAAGCGGGGTACGTTTATAATTTTTTTACATTCAGCATCACTCTGTGAAGGGAAATATAGTATCCTTCTAACAACGATATCTACATACACTACCGTTTAAAAGTTTGGGGTCACTTAGACATTTCCTTGTTTTCTATGAAAACATACATGAAATGAGTTTGAATAGGAAATATAGCAAAATGAATAGGAAATGTAGTCATTGACAAGGTTAGAAATAATAATTGTGTCCTTCAAACTTTGCTTTCATCAAATAATCCTCCATTTGCAGCAATTACAGCCTTGCAGACCTTTGGCATTCTAGTTGTCAATTTGTTGAGGTAATCTGAAGAGATTTCACCCCATGCTTCCTGAAGCCCCTCCCACAAGTTGGATTGGCTTGATGGGCACTTCTTACGTCAAGCACCTCCCACAACAGCTCAATAGGGTTGAGATCCTGTGACTGTGCTGGCCACTCCATTATAGACAGAATACCAGCTGACTGCTTCTTCCCTAAATAGTTATTGCATAGTTTGGAGCTGTGCTTTGGGTCATTGTCCTGTTGTAGGAGGAAATTGGCTCCAATCAAGTGCCGTCCACAGGGTATGGTATGGCGTTGCAAAATGGAGTGATAGCCTTCCTTCTTCAAGATCCCTTTTACCCTGTACAAATCTCCCACGTTACCACCACCAAAGCACCCCCAGACCATCACATTGCCTCCACCATGCTTGACAGATGGCATCAAGCACTCCTCCAGCATCTTTTCATTTGGTCTGTGTCTCACAAATGTTCTTCTTTGTGATCCGAACACCTCAAACTTCGATTCGTCTGTCCATAACACTTTTCATCTGTCCAGTGTCTGTGTTCTTTTGCCCATCTTAATCTTTTCTTTTTATTGGCCAGTCTGAGATATGGCTTTTTCTTTGCAACTCTGCCTAGAAGGTCAGCATCCCGGAGTTGCCTCTTCACTGTTGACGTTGAGACTTGTGTTTTGCGGGTACTATTTAATGAAGCTGCCAGTTGAGGACCTGTGAGGTGTCTGTTTCTCAAACTAGACACTCTAATGTATTTGTCCTCTTGCTCAGTTGTGCACCAGGGCCTCCCACTCCTCTTTCTATTCTGGTTAGAGCCAGTTTGCGCTATTCTGTGAAAGGAGTAGTTCACAGCGTTGTACGAGATCTTCAGTTTCTTGGCAATTTCTCGCATAGAATAGCCTTAATTTCTCAGAACAAGAATAGACTGACGAGTTTCAGAAGAAAGTTATTTGTTTCTGTCCATTTTGAGCCTGTAATCGAACCCACAATTGCTGATGCTCCAGATATTCAACTAGTCTCAAGAAGGACAGTTTTATTGCTTCTTTAATCAGCACAACAGTTTTCAGCTGTGCTAACATAATTGCAAAATGGTTTTCTAATGATCAATTAGCCTTTTAAAATGATAAACTTGGATTAGCAAACACAACGTGCCATTGGAACACAGAACTGATGGTTGCTAATAATGGGCCTCTGTACGCATATATAGATATTCCATTAAGAATCAGCCGTTTCCTGCTACAATAGCCATTTACAACATTAACAATGTCATCACTGTATTTCTGATCAATTTGATGTTATTTTAATGGACAAAAAAATTGCTTTTCTTTTGAAAACAAGGACATTTCTAAGTGACCCCAAACTTTTGAACGGTAGTGTAATTGATATCATAGGCTTAATAGTACTGTAGAGCTCTTTTTACTTGCACACAAGCTAGGTCAACCCATCCTGTCCCTAGTTTTCCACACACCCCACTCAGGTTAGTGAAACATTCATTATTGGTTTCAGGTTTGTTTGGCCAAGGCCAGATTGACAACCAACAGTACGGCAGACCCCCAGGTCCAGGACTGAGCAGCCCAGCAGCTAGGGATTGCCTAAATAGCTATCTCCCCTGACGTGGGCATGTTTTCAATACAGACTCCTTTTGTCATACAGTATTCCATTTAAGGCATCCAGACCTTATGAAAGTTGCACAGTATACCCTTAATATTGTAATAAATCAAATCTAGTAATACACAACATAACATTTCTTCTGTCCATTGTGGGAGGATAACCAACCTTCCAATGAATGGAAATACATTTCTTAGCCGCTATAAAGACATGCTGAGATAAAAGAACATACTCTTTGCCAGAATTCAGCCAGCCTTCACATGACCATAACATATGCAAATATGTCCCCTTTTGTGTTTTACACCTCCAGCAGAAGAATTACATTTCTGAGTGCATGATATTCAGTTTTACTGGCATATATTATGTTCTATGGTTGGTCTTAAACTGCAGTAAGTTATGTCTGAGATTATATGAACATGACTGGGCATTCTAACATATCTGTATCCATTCATCATCATCAATAGCGTCTCCCAGGTCTTCCTCACATTTATGTTTGACATGTTTTGTGTCATCGGGAAAAGACTATCAACCCTTGATACAGTTTGGAAATCAACTTTAGAGGTTTGTTAGACTGCCTTAAAAGTTTAAATCTCAGAATCTTCTTGCTTGTCCAGTGTTTGCTGCACAGAGATAAAAAAGTGTCCACCTCTGCACCATCACAAACTGGCCTTCTTGGCTGCCCTGCTCAGACCCATGTCATCATCTGAGGCATGAGAAAGAATGTACATTTATACATCATATTATCCAAGAATAGAATCAGTAGTTCAATAATTGAAATGACCATTATTCCCAGATCCCAGACTCTAGCCTACCCATCAACTCAATATGGAACTTTGAATCCATTCACTGATTGTATAGCTAATATACTGAAAAATTATCCTGAGCTCCATAGGCTGGTCTTCCCTGGCTGTCTGATCCTGCAGGGACACCTGTCACCATCTGATCCTGCTAAGACATGATGAGCATAGTTGTGTACTGACTGTGCACCATGACAGTGAAGCCTGTAGAGCTTTTTATACCGTGTCAGTGTGAAAAGTAGGGAATTAGCTATGGAAACTGACAGATTAATAATGTTACATTGCTGGAAAAATGTCAGAATATCGGTCTTCAATCATTTGGCCGCTAGTTTCATCGTTTGATTCAGATCTAGGGTGATTGAGGCGAAACAGCTAGTGAGCTAGCTAGCTATCATGTCCCCCCTGTCCCCAGTGAAAGTTGCACCCCTGTTATACTGTTTAGTTTTAGTGTTAGTGTTAGGCACAGAAAGCATGCTAGGAGCCATTTGGGTTGTATAGTTTCTTTTGTGTTTTTTGGATGTCACTTCTTGCAATAGGTTAGGTTAGCCCTTCTCATGACTCCAATGCTACATTGGAGTCATTTCACGTCCCTTTTGAATAGCTAACGTGATTTGGTCAAGTGTGAAATGCTCTATCTACAAACAATTTATCCTTGATTGCGATACGGTTTTGGAAACCTTGAACACTAAACTTAATTATCATCCAAAAATAACATTACAAGTACAAAATATATACTTTTTTGTGTAACACAGCTTTGTTCCCTCCCGAGTTTCCATTAGCTCAGGAAGTGCAACACAAAACACCTCAGTGGGAATCTGTGTTATAACGACGCTCAGTAAGTGTATCCTTTGTATTTGTCAAATAATTTTGGTCTGATATGAAAGTAGAATTTCTGAGGCTTCCAAAACCGTATTGCTTGAGGTGATTATTGATGTAATATATAATATAATAATATGCCATTTAGCAGATGCTTTTATCCAAAGCGACTTACAGTCATGCGTGCATACATTTTCTTTTTTGTGTGTATGGGTGGTCGCGGGGATCGAACCCACTACCTTGGCGTTACAAGCGCTGTGCTCTACCAGCTGAGCTACAGAGGACCACAAATGTGTAGACAGAGCGCCGGTACAGTTGTACACGTTGGACCCGCTGTGGTCAATTGTTCAAATGAGAACCCTATGGCTCTATGGCCTTGGGTTCTTGAGAACTAAGATTAGGTTTAAATTATAAAGTAAATCTCAATGTGACTTGGATTTAAAAGGAATAGTGCCTAGACTGGTGCAAAACATATGGTGGAAGTAAACTCTCTCGCCAATGTTTACACCAATCCAATGCTTTTTAACTTTAGTAGTACATGTAAGAAGAATCAAGTTAGCCACCTAGACATTTTTTTCCCTGTTAGCTAGTTATGGCTAGTGATAGTGATGCACAAGCTAGGCCTTTTTGAAACAGCGCCATCTCTTGGCCGCATTTACCCACCAGATACAGTAGCTTGAAAACCCCATTAGATTTTTATTTTATTTTAGTTGGTTTTGGAGTCAAAAAGAATAGTCTCAGTATAGTTTTAGTTTTTCAAACGTGTTTGTTAATTATTTTATTTCTGTTTACTAATTCGTTGTTTAATGATCGTTTTAGTTTTAGTTCACTATAATATAGTTAAGAAAGCTATAACCTCTATTGACTAGTGCAATGTATGAATTGCTGGCACTTGTGCCTAACCCTAACCGTAACCTTAGCAAGCAGTTGCTTATCAACAGATAGTTTGTTGATAGTATGACTATATGTAGAGCATCTACAGATGGACTATCCGGACTATCCAAATAAAGTGTGACCAAAAGTGCCTCCGTGGGTCATGTGATCGACCATCCATAACACCTATGTCAAAAACACAGATCATTGACCTCTGACCCTTATGGGCAGTTCTGTAAATCTGAAATCTGCTAAATTCACACTGCAGTTTACTAGTGACAGATGGATTGGTATAGAGTAAGCCTACAATGGCTCACACTAAGCAGAGAGAGAGGACAGGGAGGAGAAATTGCAATGCTGGCATTCTGTGTGTTGATCAAATGGAAGATTGAGTGATGAGAGAAACAAACAGAGAAGAGCTGTTTATATTTTCGTAGACACTCTCATCCAGTGACTTACAGGAGCAATTAGGGCTAAGTGACTTGTTGAAGGGCACATCAACAGTTCGGGGATTCGAACCAGCAACCTTTTGGTTATTGGCCCAATGCTTTTAACCGCTAGGCTACATGCCACCCCAGAGCTAAAGGGGAACCGTAGCAGAGTGCTTGTCTCACAGGAAAATTTTGATTAGGATTTAAGACTCATCAAAATGGTGAGATTCGTACAATGTGTCAGTCTCACTCATCTCTATGACATGTTCTACTTGAGCAGCTTTAAGTGCATACTAGTGTTTAGATCCCTTGTGTACACTGTAAATGTGCAGGACTGTGACTTCAATATTGATTTAGTGCTGCATCCATCTCTTTTTCCCCTCAGTTACCAACAGATGTCACTGCAGATGTAACATTTGGGCAAAGCTGTGCACACATGCTGCAGGCAAGAAGGCACATACTCACACACCTGTACACACACACACACACACACACACACACACACACACACACACACACACACACACACACACACACACACACACACACACACACACACACACACACACACACACAACCCTCCTCAGCCCCTGAGCTTCTGTCAAGCTTTCTCCCCCCCACACAGCCTCATCCTCTGTGGTTCTGTTGGGTAGGCTTTGACGATGTAATGAGAAACAATATCACACATGGACAGACACTCTTAATTATAGCATTAGATGAAGTTCACCTCAGGTAGATTTTCATTCAGCAGGAGCAGAAAGAACATCCAGGCCTTGGGTGAATTATCAAGATGTGATTTATTCAGTATAATAGTAGAGGCCTGCAGCCACCTGCTATGCATCCCAGGGCCTGAGATAAAGCACTAGCCTTTTGTCTGTCTGCTGAGATTACATACTACTTATGAAGAGAGCGACTTTCAATTTCTCTTGTTTAAACATGAAACACGTGAAATCGGTAATGTGTCACTCAGAAGAGTTGAGTTTTTTTCAGCTTCAGGAGGAATGTTGTTTCTTAGCTTTGCATGAATGAGTTTTGAATTAAGTTAAAGGACATCTGGGTAGGAACACTTTCAGGCTGAGTAGTGAGACATCTCCTATTGACCTAAAACACGTGTGTTAAGATTAGTCTCACCGTGATATTAAAACAACATCACTATGATTACTAGATCCCACCTTATAGTACTCATCTCCTCAAGTGCAAACAAGAAAACAATTGAACAGAGATATGAAGACAACAAAGTTAGGTAAGAACTGAAGCAGTGTGCCTTCCAGTTCACCTCTGTGACTGTTTCACTGTGATGCAAAGCTCTGTCTGCCCTCTACTCAGGCCAAACAAAACGCCTTTTAGTGACAAGAATTAACCGTCAGAATCACACATAATTATAAGTTACTGTAATATTTCCATTCAGCTCTACAGTAAATAGTGACTGCTAATAAAAGCCAATTCCATAACCCATCATCAGGGATTCTAATGAGTTGGATTACTGCCAAGGATATTTTCTCCCGTTTGACGCCGTTTCAGCATAGGAGAATTGAATGAGTGTGGTAATTATGCACCCCAAACACAATCTTGAATTAAAATACAAAAATGGGGAGGGAAAAATTCCTTTCTCCCAGGCAGCTGCTGCTGTGAGGCTGAATATGAAGTTTTCGGATCAGGATGTTATAAATGCATTTATTTTGGGAAAAAGCTTTTCTGGAATATAATTTTGCCCTACAATGATTTTAAATGCAAGACTAATTGCGATAATTTATAAATATTACATCATGACACTGTGAAAGAGGATTACAGAATTAAAACTCCATATCTCATTAATATCTATGAGAGGAGTCACTATACTTGTTATGCATTAACCATGAATTAGCATGTTAGAATGCTAAAGAAATTAAATTAAAGATGGGGAAGTGAAAGTTAAACCGCCAGCTGTCCATGTGCGTGATTAGGGTTCAGTCCACACTAACATCAGAGTCACAGACACTATTAGCAAAGTAAACAGTAACTTTTCAGTAACCCTCTATTTTGAGTTAAAATAGTTCAACTGCACAGACCTACAGATGCCATAGCCATACGCTAAAATGTACCGACAAAATTCCTGTTTAAATATCTACTTAATCAATGTAAACGAGAACTGGTACACGTACAGCTGTCTAAGAAGCGAAAGGCACACAAACAAGCAAAACAATTATCCATCACATTTGTTTCATCAACCTACAGTAGATTAAAGAGCTAATTTTTGTTTGAGTTAACCAAATGCCACACTCTTAACAAACAAGTCTCAAGCACTTTGGCGAACAGTCTCACACCACCCTCTCCTTTTGCCTTCCTTCTTTCCCTTTTCCTCTCCCTCTTTCACTCTTCTCCGCATCTCTCCACCCCTCTACTTCTATCTCCCTCTAGCTCTTCCTCCCCGCTCTCTCCCTCCCTCTTTCTCTGCAGCACAGTGTAAGCTTCAGGGGGCTATGTACGGGAAAACTTTAATTAGTTTTCCAAATGACTTTGGTGAGTGGGATGACAAGCATTTGTTCTCTTTTAAGCATTGACGCCGTGGGGCACTCACTATTGCTAGTGTGAATTAGACAAGTTAGAGAAGTTACCATCACCTGTCTGGCGACCTTGGATACAGACAAACCATGTTGGACAAGTGTAAAGGGAGAAAATACATGGTACAATTACTGTGAAACATGAAATGATGGGAGCTTGTGACATGGCCTTTTACTAACAGTGCGACATAGCTATTCCTTTGGGAAAGAAAGGACACGGAGTGGTGAAACTTGTGTTCTTCAGAGTACAGAGACGGCATGAAGAGCAGAGCTTAGAACAGTGAAAGGTCAGTGTGGATCACCAGAGGGACACCTTTAACTTAAAAACTAAACACAACACAGGAAAGCTTCAGCAAGGCTCTTTGTCAGGGCCGACCAGTGTTTTTGTATCCTTTAAAGGGCATTAAGTGGTAAAGAAAAGGCAACACTTTAGTCTGCGCCAGGCTTTATTGACTATATTGTTAAGGTTGGCTTTTAAAGCTCGGACGGCCCTGTATAAAAACAACAACACGCAAACAAAAGCTTTTCACTTCCTGCCACAAATGTCAGAGCTATCTGTTCTCACCATGTTCCCTCTTATCTTGTATCTTTTTTTTCTATCTAGCTTGACTTACATTACAGTGGATCCAGCAGAAGGACTAAATAAAATGGGCAGGCAGACACGGCTAGCTAAGCCTGTCTGACACTGGAAAGCTTCTGTAAAGGCTGGCCTCCTCACGTCTCACTCTGATTCCATTGTGTTGCCCCCATTACCAGATCCATTAGAGGCCCTGTGGCCAGTGGCCCTGGAACATGTGGACAGAATGGAAATGGAATCAGTGCTATATCTGCCTAGCTAACATAATGGCTACAACAATTGACATAGTTAGAATTGAAAACCTTTTTGTGTTATCAATGTTTTTGATGCATCCATCTCCATCAATATATCAGGATGTCTGGAGCTTGACCGAATATGGCCACACAAGAGCCACATGTGATTTGGATTGGCATATCCACGCAAGAGACATTTACTAGTTAGAATGTTTTTTTAAATGTAATTTTTATCTCTAACACTGATGTTCCCCAACACATAGGTAGAGGGTGGGCAGGGCTGCTCTAGTCTACATAGGCAGAGTGTGGAGAAGAAGGGGAGCTGTCCATGGTCCTGAAGGGAAACCTGTCTGCTGTCCCCTTTAGGAGAGTTCTAGTTGTGCTGAAATGGATTCAACAATAGCGAATACTGCAGCTACAATTCCTACTCAAATTTTTTAAATCACAAATATCAGTATAATTTCTACAGTGTACTATCTGTAGGGAAGGACTCTGATGGTTATTCATAGTTGGATGTGATGTTAAGCCCAGCTAGTAATTTTCTTTACAGAATGTGCATAAGGAAGTGTCACACCCTGATCGAGAGAACTCTTGTTGGTTGGGTCAGGGTGTGAGTTTCTGTTGAATTCTATGTTGTTGTAGATCTAGTTTGAGATTTCTATGTTTGGCCGGGTGTGATTCCCAATCAGAGGCAGCTGTCGCTCAACCTTAGTTGTGGGATCTTGACTCGCGTTTGGCTTGTTGTGTTGTAGCCACTGTTTTAGCTTCACGTTTTGTTATTTTGTCAAGTGTTTATTCGTATTAATAAACATGTACGCATACCACGCTGCACCTTGGTCTGACCCGGCTCTCAACGATCGTGACAGGAAGTGACTACATGGGGTTTGGGGTGGCATAGCTTTCATTATCTATTTTTTGCACTCTTTTTATTTTCCTAGATCCCAAAACCTTTTAATTCCCCATCTCTTAGAGTGGATGTTCTGATTAGTTTATGTTCATGTGTCTGTACATTTTTTTTTTATGTGATGAGATTTGAAACAGGTTTTTTTTATTTCTTTATTTTTTAATATTTTTTTTTTAGGAGGTAGATCAGCTTTAATATTGCAGACAGAGTGTAACTTCCATCAATGTAATTGTGTGCATCACTTCCAATCCCCCATATGTTTTTTTTCTCGCAAATATATATATACACTACCATTCAAAAGTTTGGGGTCACTTAAACATTTCCTTGTTTTCGAAAGATTATTTTTTTTTTTTACAGTGTAGACATTGTTAATGTTGTAAATGGCTATTGTAGCTGGAAACGGCTGATCTTTAATGGAAAATCTACATAGGCGTACAGAGGCTCATTATCAGCAACCATCAATCCTGTGTTCCAATGGCATGTTGTGTTTGCTAATCCAAGTTTATCATTTCAAAAGGCTAATTGATCATTAGAAAACCCTTTTGCAATTATGTTAGCACAGCTGAAAACTGTTGTGCTAATTAAAGAAGCAATATAACTGGCCTTCTTGAGATTAGTTGAGTATCTCTGTATCTCTGTAGCTCAATTGGTAGGGCATGGCACTTGTAACGCCAGGGTAGTGGGTTCGATCCCTGGGACCACCCATACGTAAAAATGTATGCACACATGACTGTAAGTCTCTTTGGATAAAATTGTCTGCTAAATGGCATATTATATTATTATTATTATCTGTAGCATCAGCAATTGTGGGTTCAATTACAGGCTCAAAATGGCCAGAAACAAATAACTTTCTTCTGAAACTTGTCAGTCTATTCTTGTTCTGAGAAATGAAGGCTATTCCATGCGAGAAATTGCCAAGAAACTCAACACCAATCTCAACGTCAACAGTGAAGAGGCGACTCCGGGATGCTGACCTTCTAGGCAGAGTTGCAAAGAAAAAGCCATATCTCAGACTGCCCATCTTAAAGTTATTTGTTTCTGGCCATTTTGAGCCTGTAATCGAACCCACAATTGCTGATGCTCCAGATACTCAACTAGTCTCAAGAAGGCCAGTTTTATTTACATTTTAGTCATTTAGCAGACGCTCTTATCCAGAGCGACTTACAGTTAGTGAGTGCATACATTTTTCATACTGGCCCCCCGTGGGAATCGAACCCACAACCCTGGCGTTGCAAGCGCCATGCTCTACCAACTGAGCTACAGGAGGCTTCTTTAATCAGCACAACAGTTTTCAGCTGTGCTAACATAATTGCAAAAGGGTTTTCTATTGATCAATTAGCCTTTTGAAATTATAAACTTGGATTAGCAAACACAACGTGCCATTGGAACACAGGACTGATGGTTGCTGATAATGGGCCTCTGTACGCCTATGTAGATATTCCATTAAGAATCAGCCGTTTCCAGCTACAATAGCCATTTACAACATTAACAATGTCTACACTATATTTCTGATCAATTTGATGTTATTTTAATGGACAAAAAAATTGCTTTTCTTTCGAAAACAAGGACATTTCTAAGTGACCCCAAACTTTTGAACCGTAGTGTATATATACATATACATACATACATACACATATCCTTAAAAAAAATAATATTTCCCTTTATTACTTTCCAACCCCACCACCCCTTCCCTAATTGGAGTAAACTAGTGAACAACAATGCTTAGGCCTCTACTTCCAGCTTATACATACTATATACATTTTATGGACACAGTCAATTTTACAATAATTATATTTAGTTTGTTTTTACTCCTGAACTTCCTCAACCCTCAACATCTTCGATCATTTTCATGATGTCCGTCCGGTTTGCTTCTATATGCCATATCTTTCTAACTGTGCTCTTTCACAAAAGCTCTCAACCTATAACCTATATACTTATTATGGACACACTATGCTTTACATTAGTTATATTGTTGTTATTAGTTGTTGTTAGTTGTTATTAGTCCCATCCTTCAACTCCATCCAACACCTCCCATCTATCTCTTAACACCATCCATATTGGATTTCTATTTGCCATATATTTTTCAACTGTACTGTGATGTTTTACAAAAGTTCTGAACCCTTCTATTCTTATTGTTTCTACAGATTGTAAATTGAAAATAAACATTTTTTCTAAAAGTATTATTATATTATTGATCGAATGACTATAACTTTTCATCTCACCCAGTAGTGCTATCTGCAGGGTTAGCTCCAGGTAAATATTGCAATCCTTTAGCCATTCCTGGACCTGTGTCCAAAAACAAGCTACAAATGGACAGTACCAAAACAAATGATCTAATGATTCTGTCTCTTCGCAGCAAAATCTGCAGAGCTGGGAAGATTGTCACTCAAGAGGGTCACTCATGTTTGTGATATTTAAAGGGGTCTGGCGCTCATTTCATGTTTGTGGTATTTTTTTGAAGGGGGTCTGGCACTCATTTCATGTTTGTGGCCCTTTTCATGTCTCCTAGCTGGATGCTAATTAAGCTGGTTCCTGACACCCCAGGGTGCTCCTCTAGTTTCTCAGCTCCAGGGGTTTTCACCAACATCAGGCCATACTGTACTCTACTGTGAAATGATTGGTGAATACATACCTGCATGTGCTAACAAACTAAATCTGAAGGTCTTCAAATATAATACAGAGGATTAAATGCTTTAAGTTAATCATTCAGTAAAATGTTTCACCATTTCAGACCGTAAATGAGTGTAATATAAGTACTTAAAGTGTAAGTAGCTCTAAATAGGGATGTAGCTCAGTTGGTGGAGCATGGTGTTTGCAACGCCAGGGTTGTGGGTTCGATTCCCACGGGGGGTATGAAAAATAATAATGTATGCACTCACTAACTGTAAGTCGCTCTGGATAAGAGCGTCTGCTAAATGACTAAAATGTAAATGTAATAGAGTTTTAGGTATTTACTTCCGAAAAATACATGCGCAAATGTAGCACAGGTGAAACCAAGTCTCAAATTGGTAGTGATAGGAGAGGGTGGAAGTGAAATCCTAAATGAACAAGCAACCAGAGAAATTCCACGCCTATGAGATATAGATGTGTGTGTTGTCATAAGTTGTTGAAGGTTGACAAGGATCAGATGACGTTCTCCTGTCAGTCTCTCTGGCGGAACTTCTGCTATGTTCCCACTCATGCTCACATTTCACATTTCCATCGCTTAGACATTATCTCTGTTCTTTCCAGGGAGAAAACAGCCCTGAAATGGGGTCCTTTCCCCCTTTCCTGTTTACACAGTTTGACATCGTATTTGCACATTGCAGTCTGACATCATATTTTCACATTACTGAGCCACATAAACATTCCCTCTGTAGTTAGTTTAAATATTTCCTCATAGAGAGAGAGAGTGAGAGAGAGAGAGGGGGGAGGGAAGGAAGGACTCATAAGCACATTGTGCTTATGAGTCAAATAGCTCAGATTTTTTTCTGAAAAAGGGTTCTTCAAAGACCCTCTCACTTTGATGACTGATGGTGGTAAACACACACACATGTATGCACGCACACAGTGGGGAATGTGTACGTGTTTGTGTGCGTGTGTGTTTGTTTGTGTGTGTGTATTAACGTTGTGGGAATGTTGGAAGGTTCAATGTGTATATGTGTGTGTGGTATGGGTTGGAATGGAGAAAAGAGAAACAAAGTTCTTTAAACGTCTCTACATCTCCAGGGCTGACAGGAGTGGGTGTATGGAAAGGACTTCCTTATGTGTGATGATAACCAGGATACATAATGACCCAAATGTGCTCTATACATCAGGAGTGCCTCTGTAAATCCTTTATAAGAGATTGCTCCTGAATGCTGAAAGCGCACAATATATCATTCTAGAGTCCCTCAGAACACAGTGGAAAAAGTAGGAAAATAAATAGAAGAAGTTCAAAGTTAGGGAACAAAAAACTGTACACCCCTCCCCACTGTCTGACTGCTGCTTTCAATGGATTCCAATACCTTGATAGTCTGGTTCAAATGAACATTATAAAGTTGTTGATTTTCTTTCTTACATTTTTGTGTGTGTGTCAGTCGTCTTGAACCATGCCAGTTTTTATAATTGACTCCAACTTAAAAGGCTGCATTTAATATTTCTAGAGGATGAAATATGCAAATCTGAGAAGCATTTAGGATTGTGGATTTGGAACAAATAGAAGAGCTTATTCTGCCCTCAGACACCACCTGAAAGTGAAATTAAGGCATTAATATGCTGTTCAACGACACTTAGTAGAAGTAAGTGTAGAAAGTAGAAAGTGATGTGAAAAAGTTAAGATAATTTGTGAAAAAGCTCAGTGTGATTTGGTGCTTTCCCTCCTACATTCACAGATGGTGTTTGAGTATTTGTCACTCGGAGGAATGAGGAGTTACAAACAACAAAACAAATAAAAGATACAGGCTTATCTAAAGTATTTCTGGGAATGTTTTGTTATTGATAAAAAGTTATTGATAAACTGTGCAAAAACCTTTGAAACTAAGTGTTCCACTTGTAATTGTATGTCCATCAGGGTTTTCACTTATTGAAGCACATTTCTTCTTATTCAAGTTGAGAAAGCTACAGAGAATAAAGTAGAGTCAACAATACACATTAACCTCACTTTCTATAATTTTGGTCTACTGAGCGAATTGTTTTGCTAAATTCTCTCTGTATGTAGCCGATGACTGGGAGGAAAACTTAATTACTTTTCCTTTAATAGATGCACATTTTTAAATCAGCAAAACATTTAAAAAGTGGAGCCCTTTTGGGATGCCCTCTTAGTAACCTCTCCTACTCTCTTTCCCCCTCTCTCTCTTTCTTTAGGTCTTCACCTGCTTAAAGAGCCATGAAATCTTCCCACCCCCTCCCTGTCTTGCCCTATATATCCTTCCCCTTCACCTGTTCCACCCCAGGCCCCAGCTCCAGCCCTGCATGCTCTCTGGCTGTGGCCCCACCTTCATCCTACTGCTTTTAATCAGCATAAGCCCACTGATTACTGACCCTGTCCAACCAACTTTGTGACCGCTCCCATACCCTGTCACAGTCCACACCACTGATCTTATCTCAAACTTCGCAACCGTCGTCATCTCACAGCTGGCCTCACCATCTCCACCCCCGTACCAGCCTGGAAAACACCTGTCACCCCAGAGGTGGGTCCAAAGTAGCACACTGTGACCTGCCAGTTGATGGCGCTGGACGATGTAATGGAAGCACGATCTAATTGGCCATCTTCAGCTTAAACTCTGTCACTTCTACCCCCTCTTCCCCTCCTCCACCCCTCCCTCTGCCCCCAGATCACCCCATGGCACACCTGTCCACTCAGAGTGGTGTCTGCGGCCCTCCCCTCCTCCCTCGCCGTGCACAGCAGCAACCTTCAGGTTGACGGGCCGGACGACAAGACGTGGCGAGATGGGGACGACCTATGACCTGGATGCGGATAAGTACCGACGGGGCACGATGCACCACCTGAGCCAATTAACGTGGGAGCATGCGGTGGCACAGCTCAGAGCGGAACGTTCCGCAGGGCGAGCTGCTGCCCCTAATCTCTTAATACCGCACCACCACCTCCAAGGTGACCTCATCAACCGGACACGGTCACTGTACTTTGTGCTGTTACACAGTGACTGGGGAAAAGAGGACTTAGAGACCAAGACCCCATGTGTACAGAGACAGCAAACCCCTGCATGGTTTGGATTATAGTGCTGTTTGTTCACTGGAAGAAAGTATTTTCTGAGTCATCTTTAAAAGTAAAATAGTGCTGGCCTTAAGAAGCATCAAGATTCATACTACATGTAGGAAGATGTTTAACTCCAAATCAAAGTAAGAAGCTCAATATTTAGCCTGACTGAGAACCTAGTCTTGACACAAACATTTCGATGAAAGTCATTCTGCCGTGAAATACATCAACATGAGAGACGGAGTGACTTGCACATTTACAAACACTTTTATTACAGATGCCTGACCGTCAATAGCAAACAAAGTAACGAGGGATGAAAGCAGAAAAATTAACCCAGGCAGAATATTTTTCATTTCCCCCACCAAATTGTCTTTGTTTCCTGTGTATCTGCCTGAGTAATTACCAGATATCATTGTGAGCGATATCTCTCCACTCCGATGGACAGGCACTGAGGAAAATGGATGACTATTATCAACAGAAACCCCAAAGGTAGTCACCATGCAAACATGGCAGATGCATCCAATCTTGATCTGAGCTAAAGGATTCCCTTTGAAGAGAACTCTGCACTTTGGAGTCTGATTCTCTGTTTGAATTTACTTATTTTCAGCCTCTCTCTGTGGAGATATGACCCATCCAAGGGTGCAATATCTGCTTTGTAAACATATCATTCTCTGACAAGCAGATAGTAAGAGGTTGAAGTCTGTTTTGCCCTCAGAAAAATAGACTCAAACAGATAAACAAATCAAGAGCAGACACCGGGAGAGATAAATAAGCACACACAATTCTCCATCTTCATCTCCCATATCACCAAGATATGCTCTCACTATCCCTTTCTTCCAGTATGTCTACCCCCTTTCAGTCTCTCACTCTCTCTCCGACCTGCTATGAACTTTGTTTTTGCTGTCGCTGTATTCCTCTCAACTGTACAGTACCTATTTCCATTGCGCACAACAGCTGCTATCTGATAACATTACAAAGTAGCCTTCAGAATGACACAATCTCACACTCAATTCGTGCAAATATGTACAAAAAGTATTTCAGCAGATTTCGTGCGTTTTTGTGTGGCTTAATTTGTGTGAAAATACACACATTGTTGTGCGACTTAATTCGTAGGAAAATACACACATTTTTGTGCGACTTCATTCATAGGAAAATACTTTTTGGGGGTGCAAACTTTGGAACAATCTTTTGAAAGTTATTAGAGCAATGCATAATGGGCAATGGTGTTCTACACTGCCTTTTTTGTGTGTCACACATTTATTTATATAAAAAAACTAATGCGTTAACAACCCAATATTGTTAATCAACCAGGTTGTCACCGAAATACGTATAATAGTAGCCTTAGGTTTTTATTTGTTTTTATTAATGCCAATGCTGTTTTCTATGCTTGTTTTCGCTTTTTTACTTAGGGATACTGGTGCTATGTTGGATTTTATATGTTGGATTTTATGAGGGTTGCCAGATTGGATTAAAAAGCTGTATTTGTCTGTTTTTTTCTGTGGTATCAATTTAAGGTATTTGATTGGGGAATGGGGAAACATTTTCATGATGGGAAATGAATTCATCAATAAATGTGGGGAAACAGAAGACCTTAAAAAAAATGGTTTGGTTTAAATTCTCCTGGTGCAACTGCATGGTATTTGCAACTATAACGAGCCTGGACTATCATCAATTAAGCCATATCAATGCAGTTAAACAGATTAATGTAAAATAATGAATTATGTTGGCTTACACTTATGGCACTTCCAAGGCCGTTTCATGATTTATTATGGTTGTGTCAATCATGTTATATACTTAGGCTATTGTAACAAGGCATATGCCAGCATTGTAGGCCTTCTGCCTCTGCCCAGACGCCTACTAGGCTTTCATGGCAAAGGCCGTTAGAACTCACTTTGCCACGTATGAGCCCTGGTTAGAGTCCCTGTTGCAGCTTTCACTTCCGCTATGTTGGTGGCAGCTTTGGGATCACGTCCAGCTCATATCTAGTTATGTGATCTAGTGGTGGGAAGCGTTCTGTTTTTCAACATTGTGTTGGGTGTAATTGCATTGATATATCTAGTGAACAATGGATAAGCAACAATGGGCGTGACGGATAGAAGTAGTCACTACAGGTGTGATCAAGACTTACATCAAAGTTGCCTGAAGCTGAATGGAAAGTGCTATGCCCTGACTGTCTAATTTACAGCAATTAATTTACAAGTGTGGACTCAAAACAAACACATTCTACACATTTACAAACTACCTGTTTAAAGTGCTATTACAACCATGGTGTTCTTTTGTTACTGAAGTTTATATATCAAAAACCTGACAATGATCCACATCATATGGATAGACAAATAATGTAAGTGTGTTATGCAGCAAAACACAACTATCCTTTTTTTAGGATGCAAACCAGTAATATGAATCACTGTTGATCCATCCTGTTCTGATCGAATGTAGGATTTTCTACAGCCTAGAATCGAGGCCTTTCCCAGTCATGAAGGACAAATGTAGGCCCCTCTTGGTTCTCATTGGCGAAAACTGAACTCAATTTAGGGGTTATATGCCAGATTCTCCTATACCACTTTGCCCAACATGTTATACCCCAGAGGTTCTAAATCCTTTTTAAGGTGATTTAACTTCTATCATTATTATAGGGCTGTGAAACCCATAGCTGAATGTCTTCAGACTGAGCATTTCTC
Organism: Coregonus lavaretus; assembly: GCF_964263955.1. Taxonomy (NCBI): domain Eukaryota; kingdom Metazoa; phylum Chordata; class Actinopteri; order Salmoniformes; family Salmonidae; genus Coregonus; species Coregonus lavaretus. Next base: position 9,528,935 of record NC_140007.1, on the reverse strand, counting down.
ACTGGAAATTGCTGCTGACATTGAACATAGCTTAGGGTTAGGGTATTTAATTCATTTCAGACTCTCCTATGGCACTATTCCCAACATCTTATACCCCATAGGTGGTATTTTTTTTTTTTTTTATGGTGATATAACTTGTGTAATTATTATAGGAGTGTGAAACACATAGCTGAATGACTTCAGACTGAGCATTTTTCACCATTTACGGGGAGCAATTTCCGTTTTATAACAGGTTATGTCCTTTTATTTACAGCAGTGTGTTGATTAACACAGAATATGTAATAAAATGCCAAACATACCAAAAGCTAAATCAAGCAGAGATTTATGACTATTTAACCATGTTAATCATTACTGAAACATGCGAACTACAAACATTTAACCAGTAAAAGACAATTAATACATGACAACTACACTGTGTGCACAATTATTAGGCAAGTTGTATGTTTGAGGATTAATTTCATTATTGAACAACTACAGTGCTCTCGGTCAATCCAAAATGTTAATAAACCTCAAACCTGAATATTTAAGGAAGTAAAAGTGTGGTTTTGGCTTTCTTTGGAGAATATCTATGTGTGCACAATTATTGGGCAACTATTAGTGTGCAGAATTATTATGCAACTAAATTAAAAACGAAAAGTTCCCCATCTCACTTGTTTATTTTCATCTGTTAAAGTGAGAATAATAAACAAACAACTCAAAATTTACAAATAAACATTTGACATAAAAAAAAAAATCTGTTACCAATATAGGCACCCTTCTTTTCAATAACAGTCATAAGCCTTCCATCCATGGAGTCTGTCAGTTTCTTGATCTGTTGACAATCAACTTTTTGTGCAGCAGCAACCACAGCCTCCCAGACACTGGTCAGAGAGGTGTACTGTTTTCCTTCACCGTAAATCGACCGTTTAGGAAGGGACCACAAGTTCTCAATAGGGTTTAGGTCAGGTGAGAAAGGGGACCATGTCATTATTCTTTCATCTTTAAGGCCTTTACTGGCTAGCCACGCAGTGGAGTACTTCGATGCATACGATGGAGCATTGTCCTGCATAAAAATCATGGTCTTCTTGAAAGATGCTGACTTTTTCCTGTACCACTGCTTGAAGAAAGTGTCTTCTAAAAACTGGCAGTAGGTTTGGGAGTTGAGTTTGAGTCCATCTTCAACCTGAAAAGGTCCAACTAGCTCATCTTTAATACTAGCCCATACCAGTACCCCACCTCCACCTTGCTGGCGTCTGAGTCGAAGTGGAGCTCCGTGCCCGTTACTGATCCAGCCACGGGCCCATCCATCTGGTCCGTCAAGAGTCACTCTCATCTCATCAGTCCATAAAACCTTCGAAAAATCTGTCTTCAGATATTTCTTGGCCCAGTCTTGACGTTTCAACTTATGTGTCTTGTTCAGTGGTGGTTGGGTTTCAGCCTTCCTTACCTTGGCCATGTCTCTGAGCACTGAACACCTTGTACTTCTGGGCACTCCAGGTAGGTTGCAGTTCTGTAATATGACATCACTGGAGGATAATGGGTTCCTGGTAGCTTCACGTTTGATTCTTCTCATATCTTTGGCAGTTAATTTGCGTCTTTTTTTCTCAATACGGTTCTTGCGACTTTTTACAATGTTTGACTTTTCAGAGTCAGTTAAATCTATTTTTTGGCCCATTTTGCCTGAGGAAAAGAAGCTGCCTAATAATTATACACACCTTGATATAGGGTGTTGATCTCCTTAGGCCACACCCTCCCTCATTACACAAATACACCACCTGAAATGCTTAAATCCAATAAGCATTCCAGTCTATACAGCTTGGAAGTATGCATTATTTTACCTTTATTTAACTAGGCAAGTGAGTTAAGAACAAATTCTTATTTACAATGACGCTGGGCCAATTATGCACCGCCCTATGGGACTCCCAATCACGGCCGGTTGTGATACAGCCTGGAATCGAACCAGGGGGTCTGTAGTGACGCCTCAAGCACTGAGATGCAGTGCCTTAGACCACTGTGCCACTCGGGAGGTGAATAACAGTGAAGACATCAAAACTATGAAATAACACATATAGAATCATGTAGTAACCAAAAAAGTGTTAAACAAATCAAAATATATTTTATATTTGATATTCTTCAAATAGCCACCCTTCGCCTTGATGACAGCTTTGCACACTCATGGCATTATCTCAACCAGCTTCATGAGGTAGTCACCTGGAATGCATTTCAATTAACAGGTGTGCCTTTTTAAAAGTTCATTTGGGGAATTTCTTTCCTTCTTAATGCGTTTGAGCCAATCAGTTGTGTTGTGACAAGATAGCGGGGGTATACAGAAGATAGCCCTATTTGGTAAAAGACCAAGTCCATATTATGGCAAGAACAGCTCAAATAAGCAAAGAGAAACGACAGTCCATCATTACTTTAAGACATGAAGGTCAGTCAATCCGGAATATTTCAAGAACTTTGAAAGTTTCGTCAAGTGCAGTTGCAAAAACCATCAAGCGCTATGATGAAACTGGCTCTCATTAGGACCACCACAGGAATGGAAGACCCAGAGTTACCTCTGCTGCAGAGGATAAGTTCATTAGAGTTATCAGCCTCAGAAATTGCAGCCCAAATAAATTATTCACAGAGTTCAAGTAACAGACACATCTCAACATCAACTGTTCAGAGGGGACTGTGTGAATCAGGCCTTCATGGTCGAATTGCTGCAAAGTAACCACTACTAAAGGACACCAATAAGAAGAAGAGACCTGCTTGGGCCAAGAAACACGAGCAATGGACATTAGACCGGTGGAAATTTGTCCCTTGCTCTGGAGTCCAAATTGGAGATTTTTGTTTCAAACCGCCGTGTCTTTGTGAGACCCAGTGTGGGTGAACGGATGATCTCTGCATGTGTAGTTCCCACCGTAAGGCATGGAGGAGGACACTTAACCTGCATGGCTACCACAGCATTCTGCAGCGATATGCCATCCCATCTGGTTTCGGTTTAGTGGGACTATCATTTGTTTTTCAACAGGACAATGACCCAACACACCTTCAGGCTGTGTAAGGGTTATTTTACCAAGAAGCAGAGTGATGGAGTGCTGCATCAGATGACCTGGCCTCCACAATCCCCCGACCCCATTCCAATTGAGATCGTTTGGAATGAGTCGGACCGCAGAGTGAAGAAAACGCAGCCAAAAAGTGCTCAGCATATGTGGGAACTCCTTCAAGACTGTTGGAAAAGCATTCCAGGTGAAGCTGTTTGAGAGAATGCCAAGAGTGTGCAAAGCTGTCATCAAGGCAAAGGGTTGCTACTTAGAAGAATCTAATATCTAAAATATTTTTTCATTTGTTTAACCTTTTTTTGGTTACTACATGATTCCATGTGTGTTATTTCATAGTTTTGATGTCTTCACTATTATTCTACAATGTAGAAAATAGTAAAAATAAAGAAAAACCCTTGAATGATTAGGTGTGTCCAAAACTTTGACTGGTACTGTACAGTGGCTTGCGAAAGTATTCACCCCCCTTAGCATTTTTCCTATTTTGGGGGGTTTGTATCTTTTGATTTACACAACATGCCTACCACTTTGAAGATGCAAAATATTTTTATTGTGAAACAAACAAGAACCAAGACAAAAAAACAGAAAACCTGAGCGTGCATAACTATTCACCCCCCCCAAAGTCAATACTTTGTAGAGCCACCTTTTGCAGCAATTACAGCTGCAAGTCTCTTGCGGAATGTCTCTATAAGCTTGGCACATCTAGCCACTAGGATTTTTGTCCATTCTTCAAGGCAAAACTGCTCCAGCTCCTTCAACTTGGATGGGTTCCGCTGGTGTACAGCAATCTTTAAGTCATACCACAGATTCTCAAATTGGATTGAGGTCTGGGCATTGACTAGGCCATTCCAAGACATTTAAATGTTTCCCCTTAAACCACTCGAGTGTTGCTTTAGCAGTATGCTTAGGGTCATTGTCCTGCTGGAAGGTGAACCTCTGTCCCAGTCTCAAATCTCTGGAAGACTGAAACAGGTTTCCCTCAAGAATTTCCCTGTATTTAGCACTATCCATCATTCCTTCAATTCTGACCAGTTTCCCAGTCCCTGCCGATGAAAAACATCCCCACAGCATAATGCTGCCACCACCATGCTTCACTGTGGGGATGGTGTTCTCGGGGTGATGAGAGGTGTTGGGTTTGTGCCAGACATAGCGTTTTCCTTGATGGCCAAAAAGCTTAATTTTAGTCTCATCTGACCAGAGTCCCTTCTTTCATATGTTAAGGGAGTCTCCCACATGCCTTTTGGCGAACACCAAACGTGTTTGCTTATTTTTTTCTTTAAGCAATGGCTTTTTTCTGGCCACTCTTCCATAAAGCCCAGCTCTGTGGAGTGTATGGCTTAAAGTGGTCCTATGGACAGATACTCCAATCTCCGCTGTGGAGCATTGCAGCTCCTTCAGGGTTATCTTTGGTCTCTTTGTTGCCTCTCTGATTAATGCCCTCCTTGCCTGGTCCGTGAGTTTTGCTGGGCAGCCCTCTCTTGGCAGGTTTGTTGTTGTGCTATATTCTTTCAATTTTTTTATAATGGATTTAATGGGGCTCCGCGGGATGTTCAAAGTTTTGGATATTGTTTTATAACCCAACCTTGATCTGTACTTCTCCACAACTTTGTCCCTGACCTGTTTGGAGAGCTCCTTGGTCTTCATGGTGCCGCTTGCTTGGTGGTGCCCCTTGCTTTGTGGTGTTGCAGACTCTGGGGCCTTTCAGAACAGGTTTATATATACTGAGATCATGTGACAGATCATGTGACACTTAGATTGCACACAGGTGGACTTTATTTAACTAATTATATGACTTCTGAAAGTAATTGGTTGCACCAGATCTTATTTTGGGGCTTCATAGCAAAGGAGTGAATACAAATGCACGCACCACTTTTCCGTTATTTATTTTTTTGAATTTTTTGAAACAAGTTATTTTTTTCATTCCGCTTCACCAATTTGGACTATTTTGTGTATGTCCATTACATGAAATCCAAATAAATTACAGGTTGTAATGCAACAAAATAGGAAAAATGCCAAGGGGGATGAATACTTTTGCAAGGCACTGTGTGTGTGTTCGTGTATGTGTGTGTGTGTGTGTGTGTGTGTGTATTATAATTTCCCATCATAAAAATGTATCCCCATTCCCCAATGAAATACCTTCATCGATCGCCCCCCCCCCCCCAATGCCTTGTATTAAATGCATTAATGAAAGAAATGCTGTAATGTACACTAGAAAGTGGAGCGTTGTATTAAATGCATTATGCAGAAAATTGTGTAATGTAGGCTCCACGAAATTTGAAATGCGTTACGAAGAAAATCGTGTAAGTCTACTCTTGACTACAAGTGCACCAGTATCTCAAAGTATTAAGCGAAAACAAGTATAGAAAACAGTATCGGCGTTAATAGGCTACTATTATACGTACAGTGGGGAGAACAAGTATTTGATACACTGCCGATTTTGCAGGTTTTCCTATTTACAAAGCATGTAGAGGTCTGTAATTTTTATCATAGGTACACTTAAACTGTGAGAGACGGAATCTAAAACAAAAATCCAGAAAATCACATTGTATGATTTTTAAGTAATTAATTTGCATTTTATTGCATGACATAAGTATTTGATACATCAGAAAAGCAGAACTTAATATTTGGTACAGAAACCTTTGTTTGCAATTACAGAGATCATACGTTTCCTGTAGGTCTTGACCAGGTTTGTACACACTGCAGCAGGGATTTTGGCCCACTCCTCCATACAGACCTTCTCCAGATCCTTCAGGTTTCGGGGCTGTCGCTGGGCAATACGGACTTTAAGCTCCCTCCAAAGATTTTCTATTGGGTTCAGGTCTGGAGACTGACTAGGCCACTCCAGGACCTTGAGATGCTTCTTACAGAGCCACTCCTTAGTTGCCCTGGCTGTGTGTTTCGGGTCATTGTCATGCTGGAAGACCCAGCCACGACCCATCTTCAATGCTATTACTGAGGGAAGGAGGTTGTTGGTCAAGATCTCGCGATACATGGCTCCATCCATCCTCCCCTCAATACGGTGCAGTCGTCCTGTCCCCTTTGCAGAAAAGCATCCCCAAAGAATGATGTTTCCACCTCCATGCTTCCCGGTTGGGATGGTGTTCTTGGGGTTGTACTCATCCTTCTTCTTCCTCCAAACACGGCGAGTGGAGTTTAGACCAAAAAGCTCTATTTTTGTCTCATCAGACCACATGACCTTCTCCCATTCCTCCTCTGGATCATCCAGATGGTCATTGGCAAACTTCAGACGGGCCTGGACATGCGCTGATTTGAGCAGGGGGACCTTGTGTGCGCTGCAGGATTTTAATCCATGACGGCGTAGTGTGTTACTAATGGTTTTCTTTGAGACTGTGGTCCCAGCTCTCTTCAGGTCATTGACCAGGTCCTGCCGTGTAGTTCTGGGCTGATCCCTCACCTTCATCATGATCATTGATGCCCCACGAGGTAAGATCTTGCATGGAGCCCCAGACGGAGGGTGATTGACCGTCATCTTGAACTTCTTCCATTTTCTAATAATTGCGCCAACAGTTGTTGCCTTCTCACCAAGCTGCTTGCCTATTGTCCTGTAGCCCATCCCAGCCTTGTGCAGGTCTACAATTTTATCCCTAATGTCCTTACACAGCTCTCTGGTCTTGGCCATTGTGGAGAGGTTGGAGTCTGTTTGATTGAGTGTGTGGACAGGTGTCTTTTATACAGGTAACGAGTTCAAACAGGTGCAGTTAATACAGGTAATGAGTGGAGAACAGGAGGGCTTCTTAAAGAAAAACGAACAGGTCTGTGAGAGCCAGAATTCTTACTGGTTGGTAGGTGATGAAATACTTATGTCATGCAATAAAATGCAAATTAATTACTTAAAAATCATACAATGTGATTTTCTGGATTTTTGTTTTAGATTCCGTCTCTCACAGTTGAAGTGTACCTATGATAAAAATTACAGACCTCTACATGCTTTGTAAGTAGGAAAACCTGCAAAATCGGCAGTGTATCAAATACTTGTTCTCCCCACTGTATTTCGGTGACAACCTGGTTGATTAACAATAGTGGGTTGTTAACACATTTGTTTTTTTGTATAAATAAATGTGTGACACAAAAAAAGGCAGTGTAGAACAACATTGCCATTCATGCATTGCTCTAATAACTTTCATAAGATTGTTCCGAAGTTTGCCCCCCAAAAATGAATTTTCCTATGAATGAAGTAGCACAAAAATGTGTGTCTTTTCACATGAATTAAGCCACACAAAGACGCACAAAAACGCACAAAATCTGCTGAAATACTTTTTGTACATATTTGCACGTATTGTGAGATTGTGTTGTTCAGAAAGACCATGTACTCTGCTGTGTGTTTTGTTTGGTCATGTGTGTGCACATGCATGCCTGTGTGGTTGTTTGTTTGTGTGGGTGTGAGAAAAAGAAGGGGATGGGCAGTCCATAGCATAGTTTATTTCACTACTGATGATTTTGCTGTAGACAGTGTTTAAATTGTCAGGGATCAATTGGCCGTAAGCTCTTGGGTTCCAATTGGTTTCGTATCAAATTAACCAAATTTCAAAACAATCTTTCATCCTCCAATTCCCAATCCCACCATATTTTACCAACACTGTCTCTCTTCTCGCCTTGCCCACTAAGATAAGTAATCCTCGACAACACAACTGTTTGAGCAAATCATTAGGAGGATTTCCAGCTCTGGAACAGGAGAAAGGCAATTTAGAATCTGGGCTTCATGGACCTGAAAATGTGTTTTTACATTGCACTAATTTGCTTTACTTTGTAATGCTAATTATCCAACTGTGATAAATATTAATGAAACCTACAACTCCCCATAGTTTATCATACTCATTCTATTAACTGTATGAGTCAGAATCAATTTAGGAACTCCAACAATTAATTTGTCGACAGAAATCTCAGGGTACCAAACACAACAAACCAATGAGTACTAGGGAGACATTTGAATAACCATTAGCTTGCTTGCAAAGTAAATGTTTTAAAATGGATACAAATGACTTAATTGACACCAGGGCCCTGGGCATAAGCGACATAAACGGTCACTTAGGGCTCTCTGCCTCTAGGGGGCCCCTGACCAAAACATATACAGTACCAGTCAAAAGTTTGGACACACCTACTCATTCAAGGTTTTTCTTAATTTTTACTATTTTCTACATTGTAGAATAATAGTGAAGACATCAAAACTATGAAATAACACATATGGAATCGTGTAGTAACCAAAAAAGTGTTAAACAAATCAAAATATATTATATATTTGAGATTCTTCAAAGTTGCCACCCTTTGCCTTGATGACAGCTTTGCACACTTTTGGCATTCTCTCAACTAGCTTCATGGGGAATGCTTTTCCAACTGTCTTGAAGGAGTTCCCACATATGCTGAGCACTTGTTGGCTGCTTTTCCTTCACTCGGCGGTCCAACTCATCCATAACCATCTCAATTGGGTTGAGATTGGGTGATTGTGGAGGCCAGGTACTCCTGTTAATTGAAATGCATTCCAGGTGAATACCTCATGAAGCTGGTTGAGAGAATGCCAAGAGTGTGCAAAGCTGTCATCAAGGCAAAGGGTGGCAACTTTGAAGAATCTCAAATATAGAATATATTTTGATTTGTTCAGCATGTTAGTCATGGCAAAATTTGTAGAATTGCAGGTAATTAGCTTTAAAACGTCACAAATGTCTCTCCACCCTATGGCATAATGACTAGAATTGCAGGAAATTAGCTGTAAAACTAAAAATGATGTTCTCTGCCCCCAGGTGGTGAAGGTAGGAAACAACATCTCCACTTCGCTGATCCTCAACACTGGGGCCCCACAAGGGTGCGTGCTCAGCCCCCTCCTGTACTCCCTGTTCACCCATGACTGCGTGGCCAAGCACGCTACCAACTCAATCATCAAGTTTGCAGACGACACAACAGTAGTAGGCTTGATTACCAACAATGACGAGACCGCCTGTGTGGTGGGAGTGTGGTGCCAGGAAAATAACCTCTCACTCAACATCAACAAAACAAAGGAGATGATCGTGGACTTCAGGAAACAGCAGAGGGTGCACCCCCCTATCCACATCGACGGGACCGCAGTGGAGAAGGTGGAAAGCTTCAAGTTCCTTGGCGTACACATCACCGACAAACTGAAATGGTCCACCCACGCAGACAGTGTGGTGAAGAAGGCACAACAGATCCTCTTCAAACTCAGGAGGCTGAAGAAATTCGGCTAAGCACCTAAACCCCCACAAACTTTGACAGATGCACAATTGAGAGCATCCTGTCGGGCTGTATCACCGCCTGGTACGGCAACTACACCGCCCACAACCGCAGGGCTCTCCAGAGGGTGGTGCGGTCTGCCGAACGCATTACCGGGGGCAAACTACCCGCCCTCCAAGACACATCCTTTATATGTTACCCCATCCTGTTGATCTGTTTAGCCTCAGCTCAAACTTTCGTCGCCATTACCAGCTGTTGTCTTAGCTCTCTCGAATAACACCTGTGACTGCTTTATGCCTATCTCCCATTTCAATATGCCTTGCCTATTGGTGTTTCGGTTAGTTCTAACTTTACTTTTTCAATCTAGAGCCCCCAGTCCTGCTCAACCTGTCTCAGATAGATCCTTTGTCCCACCCCCCACACACGCGGAGACCGGCTCAATCGGTGCCTCCAGTGATGCTATCTCTTTCATCTTTACCCAACGCGTAGGTTTACCTCCACTGTACTCATATCCTTCCATATCCTTGTCTGTACATAATGCCCTGAATCTATTCTACAACGCCCGGAAATCGGCACCTTTTTTTCTCTGTACCCAACGCACTAGAAGACCAGTTCTTAAAGCCTTTAGCCGTATCCTTATTCTACTCCTCCTCTGTTCCTCTGGTGATGTAGAGGTTAACCCAGGCCCTGTAGCCCCCAGTATCACTCCTGCTCCCCAGGCGCTATCATTTGTTGACTTCTGTAATCGCAAAAGCCTTGGTTTCTTGCATGTTAACATCAGAAGCCTCCTCCCTAAGTTTGAGTTATTCACTGCGTTAGTACACTCAGCCAACCCTGATGTTCTAGCAGTGTCTGAATCCTGGCTTGGGAAGGCCACCAAATATTCTGAAATGTCCATTCCCAACTACAACATTTTGCATCTAGATAGAACTGCCAAAGGGGGCGGAGTTGCAATCTACTGTACAGATAGCCTGCAGAGCTCTATCATACTATCCAGGTCTGTGCCCAAACAGTTTGAGCTTCTACTTCTAAAAATCCACCTTTCCAGAAATAAGTCTCTCACTGTTGCCGCTTGCTACAGACCCCCCTCAGCCCCCAGCTGTGCCCTGAACACCATATGTGAATTGATTGCCCCCCATCTATCCTCAGAGTTCTTATTGCTTGGTGACCTAAACTGGGAGATGCTTAACACCCCAGCCGTCCTACAATCTAAACTAGATGCCCTAAATCTCACACAAATTTTCAAGGAACCTACCAGGTACAACCCTAAATCTGTTAACATGGGCACCCTCATAGATATCATCCTGACTAATTTACCCTCTAAATACACCTCCGCTGTCTTACATTTACGTCATTTAGCAGATGCTCTTATCCAGAGCGACTTACAGTTAGTGCATACATTATTCTTTTTTATTTTCATACTGGCCCCCCGTGGGAATCGAACCCACAACCCTGGCGTTGCAAACGCCATGCTCTACCAACTGAGCTACCTCCCTGCCGGCCATTCCCTCCCCTCCCCTGGACGACGCTGGGCCAATTGTGCGCCGCCCCATTGGTCTCCCGGTTGCGGCCGGCTACAGCAGAGCCTGGATTCGAACCAGGATCTCTAGTGGCACAGCTAGCACTGCGATGCAGTGCCTTAGACCACTGCGCCACTCAGGAGGTTAAAACTAAAAATGAAAATGATCCTTGGTCTTCAACCAGGATCTCAGCGATCACTGCCTCATTGCCTCCGTCCGTAATGGGTCCGCGGTCAAACGACCACCCCTCATCACTGTCAAACGCTCCCTAAAACACTTCAGCGAGCAGGCCTTTCTAATTGACCTGGCCCGGGTATCCTGGATGGATATTGACCTCATTCCGTCAGTAGAGGATGCCTGGTTGTTCTTTAAAAGTGCTTTCCTCTCCATCTCCTCTGATAATCGAAAATTTCAACAAGCATTTTGCTACGGCTGGCCATGCTTTCCACCTGGCTACCCCTACCCCGGCCACCAGCTCTGCACCCTCCGCTGCAACTTGCCCATGCCCCCCCCCCCCCAGCTTCTCCTTCACCCATATTCAGATAGCTGATGTTCTGAAAGAGCTGCAAAATCTGGACCCCTACAAATCAGCTGGGCTAGACAATCTGGACCCTTTCTTTCTAAAATTAGCCGCCGAAATTGTCGCAACCCCTATCACCAGCCTGTTCAACCTCTCTTTCGTATCGTCTGAGATCCCCAGAGATTGGAAAGCTGCCGCGGTCATCCCCCTCTTCAAAGACCTATATCCATCCTGCCCTGCCTTTCGAAAGTATTTGAAAGCCAAGTCAACAAACAGATCACCAACCATTTAGAATCCCACCGTACCTTCTCCGCTATGCAATCCGGTTTCCGAGCTGGTGTACCTCAGCCACGCTCAAAGTCCTAAACGATATAATAACCGCGATCGATAAAAGACAGTACTGTGCAGCCGTCTTCATTGACCTGGCCAAGGCTTTTGACTCTGTCAATCACCGCATTCTTATTGGCAGACTAAATAGCCTTGGTTTCTCAAATGACTGCCTCGGTTGGTTCACCAACTACTTCTCAGAGAGAGTTCAATGTGTGAAATCGGAGGGCCTGTTGTCTGGACCTCTGGCAGTCTCTATGGGGGTGCCACAGGGTTCAATTCTCGGGCCGACTCTATTCTCTGTGTATTTCAATGATGTCGCTCTTGCTGCTGGTGACTCTCAGATCCACCTCTACACAGACGACACCATTTTGTATACATCTGGCCCTTCATTGGACACTGTGTTAACAAACCTCCAAATGAGCTTCAATGCCATACACACCTCCAACTGCTCTTAAACGCTAGTAAAACTAAATGCATGATCTTCAATCGAACGCTGCTTGTACCCACCTGCCCGACTAGAATCTCTACTCTCGGCGGCTCTGACTTAGAATATGTGGACAACTACAAATACCTAGGTGTCTTGTTAAACTGTAAACTCTCCTTCCAGACTCACATTAAGCATCTCCAATCCAAAGTTAAATCTAGAATCGGCTTCCTATTTCGCAACAAAGCCTCCTTCACTCATGCTGCTAAACATGCCCTCGTAAAACTGACTATCCTACTCGTTGGCTGGTCCTCACTACATATTCGCCGCCAAACCCACTGGCTCCAGGTCATCTATAAATCCCTTCTAGGCAAATCCCCGTCTTATCTTAGCTCATTGGTCACTATAGCAACACCCACCCGTAGTATGCGTTCCAGCAGGTATATCTCACTGGTCATCCCCAAAGCCATACCTTCCAGTTCTCTGCTGCAAATGACTGGAACGAACTGCAAAAATCTCTGAAGCTGGAGACACTTATCTCCCTCACTATCTTTAAGCATCAGTTGTCAGAGCAGCTTACCGATCACTGCACCTGTACACAGCCCATCTGTAATTAGCCCACCCAACTACCTCATCCCCATATTGTTATTTACATTGTTATTTATTTTGCTCATTTGCACCCCAGTATCTCTATTTGCACATCATCTTCTGCACATCTATCACTCCAGTGTTAATACTAAATTATAATTGTAATTATTTTGCACTATGGCCTATTTATTGCCTTACCTCCATAACTTACTACATTTGCACACACTGTATATAGATTTTCTATTGTGTTATTGACTGTACGTTTTGTTTATTCCATATGTAACTCTGTGTTGTTGTTGTTTTTTCCGCACTGCTTTGCTTTATCTTGGCCAGGTCGCAGTTGTAAATGAGAACTTTTTCTCAACTGGCTTACCTGGTTAAATAAAGGTAAAATAAAAAATAAAATAAATAAATAAACATACAGCACCCGATGTCACAGGAAGGCCAAAAAGATAATCAAGGACATCAACCACCTGAGCCACTGCCTGTTTAGCCCGCTATCATCCAGAAGGCGAGGTCAGTACAGGTGCATCAAAGCTGGGACCGAGAGAATGAAAAACAGCTTCTATCTCAAGGCCATCAGACTATTAAATAGCCATCACTAGCACATTAGAGGCTGCTGCTGCCTTTTGAAATCACTGGCCACTTTAAGAAATGGAACACTAGTCACTTTAATAATGTTTACATATCTTGCACTACTCATCTCATATGTATATACTGCATTCTATTCTAAAATATTATACTGTATCTTAGTCCATGCCGCTCTGTCATTGCTTGTCCATATATGTATATATTCTTAAATCCCATTCCTTACTAGTTTTGTGTGTATTGGGTATATGTTGTGAAATTGATAGATATTACTGCACTGTCGGAGCTAGAAGCACAAGCATTTCGCTACACCTGCTATAACATCTGCTAAACACGTGTATGTGACAAATACAATTTGATTTGATTTGATGGCAAAATGAGTACAATTGCATGAAATGTACATCTAAATGTAGTTTCTCTCCGCCGTCAAAATTCGCATTGGGCCCCCAAAAGGTTAGGTCCTTGATTGTCACAGTGCAACAAAGATAGCTTAAAAAGCTTTAAGAGAATGTCATCTACATCAATTTGCCGTTTCAGTTGGCATTCAATTCTGCACATTCAAAATGTCAGACTTTTTAGTTTAAAACATAGTTATTATGTTTTATTTTGAGGAATGCTTAGACTTCCTGCCACTTGCTTGATACACCCAGAGCGATTTTGGAACTCTTCCCAGCAAACCAAAATTGGTTCTGTGATAGCTCCAAGAACATTCGTTACGTCGTGGCAAATGTTCTCATAACACAAATTACTGTCCAGTCATGCTGATGATTATAGAATGTTTTTATAAAACATTCGCCTGATGTTGCAAGAACGTTCGTAGAACATATTTTATCTGTTCTTTAAAGGTTCCCAGAATGTTTCATTAGGTTGTGGGAATAGTCTGGTGAGAACATAGTGGGGACATAACAAAATATATGTTCCCAAAACACAAAAACTGTCCAGTTGTATGGATGAATCTACAATGTTTATTTTACGGTGCAAAACACATTCAACTGATGTTACAAGAATGTTCCCAGAACACAGTCTTTTTTTAAAAGGTTCTCAGAATGTTTCAGTAGGTTGTGGGAACAGTCTGCTGGGAACAGTGTGGGTACATTACAAGTTCCCAAAACACAAAATATGCTCAGTTGTGATGACACTCATACAATATTTAACTTAGGTTGCACAGGACGTTCCTATAATGTTGTAAGAATCTTGACAGAACACCTGGTCTATGTTCTTTAATGGTTCCCAGAACATTTAATTAAGTTATGGGAGTTGTCTGGGATGTTGCAAGAATATTCTTGTGGTATTCACATAGGTTGCACAGAACATTCCCACAATGTTGCGGAATGTTCCACAATTACCAAATAAGTCCGTTTTTATAGCATATTTGTTTTAGGTTTAACATAATATTCCATTGATTTTCACGCAATATACATTTGACCTTGTCTTGAAGGTCCTCAGAACATTTCAATAACTTTTGTGACCGACCGCCTTAATTCGGTCTTATGTAGCAAAATTTGAAATTGTGTTTTTTACATTGGATAAAAGCAGAGACACAGAGCTACAAAACGGTATATCATACACTGCATTTAAGGGAACAATGGGAAAGTAATTCTGCTTTGAAAGTTGATAAACTTTGATCTCACTTTTGAGAAAATAGACTATTAATGTTTTGGTACCTAATGAAGAGCTCTTCTTTGTCTACACCCATTCAGCATCGTTCACACCCTCTTAAGCTTTAGCCCCACCCATCTCGTTTTGCTCTCGGAGCGTTCAGAGTGCACACTTGACACTCTGGCCGATGAGTAGGGTTGATCCGAGCGTTCTGACCTCATAACGGCAGTCAAGCACCCAAGCTAACTGGCTAACATTGGCTAGCTTGCTATTTACTTTCAGACACAAAATTGGGATTATGGTTCATTGTTTACCTCTGGATGACATGAAAACAGTCTAACCAGCTCTGCTGACAACAATGTAATTACGCTTTTTTGCCGACATTTACTGACACCGGCCATATTCAACGGGTGTTGTGCGTTTGTAAATTCATCAGTTATTCTGCGCTCTGGCATACTCAGACTGAATTTACGAATGCACCCGAAATGGTTACTTGCATAGTGGAGTCTTTTGTTGACATGTAGCTAGCTAGCTAGGTAAACAATGAACCTAGCTGGGTAAACAACATGTAAGATCATACACATCACATAATGTTAGCTAGCAAGCCAGCCAGCTAACGTTAGCTAGTTAAACAATTAACCATAGTGCCAACTCATGACATTACTATACTGCATGAATCTGCTGGTAGCTAACCAACCAGGTTCAAGCTAGCTAACTTTAGGCTCTAACTAGCCAAGCAAACGGCTCTGAGATACGAATAATAACATCATACATGTAACGTTAGCTAGCGAGCCAGCCAGCCAAAGTTAGCTAGTTTCCTGAAACGAGTCACATTTAGAAAATGTTATATTTAAGTTTGACCTAATATTACCACAACATTCTTATCATGCAAATTTGTAGCTCCTTAAAACATAAGAAGGCAGATTGAAATACATCCCCATTATAATTCTCTCTAAATGTAATGACAATTCACATTTGAAGGTGATATAGAGACCCATGCCTTTTTTTTTACACTTCATATGTTGACAATCTGCACATTATATCATTCATAGGACATTTGAACAGCATTTAATCATACAAACAGAAACATATTTTTTACACTGCATATGTTGACAATTAGCACACATGGGGTTTAAATCTGCAATGTTTGGTTCCCAAGCCAGGTCTTTTATTCTCTGTGCCACCAGGGTATAGCCATGGCAGTATGGTCAATCAGGAATTCCATGCTTCCTTTCAATCATTCTTAGACATAACTAACCCAGGGAAATACTGGTAACTGGGTTATTGACCATCACTTCACCCATCTTTATATGCAGCATACTTCTGGGCCCATATTTACAAGGTATCCAAGACTATGAGTGCTGATCTAGGACCACTTTAGCTTTTCAGATAATAAAAAATAAGACGGGGAACCATATCAAACGTCTCAAAGTAGGAATGATATTGCATGCATTTTTTAAGTTGAACAGTATATTTTCACACAATGTTGAACTTATTTAGGCTTGCCATAACAAACGGGTTGAATCCTTATTGACTCAAGACATTTCAGCTTTTCATTTTTTATTAAAAACACAATTCCCCTTTGACATTATGGGGTATTGCGGCCAGTGACACAAAATCTCAATTTAATCAATTTTAAATTCAGACTGTAACACAACAAAATGTGGAAAAAGTCAAAGGGTGTGAATATTTTCTGAAGGCACTGTACCAGTATATCCCTGGGTTAGTTATATCTAAGAAGGTTGAAACGGAAGCATGGAATTCCTGATTGACCATACTGCCATGGCTATATACTGAAAATATAAGTTGTAAGTGAGCTGGCCAGTTAGCGCATAGGATAAAAGTCTTGACTTGTAAACCAAACATTGCAGGTTCAAACCCCACATGTGCAGATCGTCGACATCTAGAGAGTAAAAACATATGAATGTGATTTAATGATGTTCAGATGTCCTATTGAATAATCCATGTTGAACAGGCCAAAATACTGATCTCTAACTTCATAAATGTGTTCTTTAGTGATTTACTTTGTTATCTAGACTCAGTTTATTAGGTACACCACCCCGTTCACAAACATGGTTTGCTCCTACAGACAGAGAGTGAAGTGGCTGTAGCTTGCTATATAAAGCAGGCATCAAGGCATTCAGTTACTGTTCGATTGAACGTTAGAATGGGCAAAACAAGTGACCTGAGCGACTTGAGCATGTTATGATCGCCAGTGCCAGGTGTGCCGTTTCCAGTATCTCAGAAACGGCTGGACTCCTCGGCGTTTTCACGCACAACAGTGACTAGGGTTTACTGAGAATGGTGCAACAAACAAAAAACATCCAGTCAGCGGCAGTCCTGTGGGCAAAAACAGTTAGTTGATGAGAGAGGTCGAAGGAGAATGGCAAGAATCGTGCAAGCTAACAGGCGGGCCACAAACAGACAAATAACAGAGCAGTACAATAGTGGTGTGCAGAAGGACATATCAGTACATATACACAAACTATCTAGGTCAAATAGGGGAGAGGCGTTGTGCCGTTAGGTGTTGTTTTATCTACTTTTTGAAGCTGGGTTTGCTGTTCATTTAAACAATATGAGATGGAAAGGAGTTCCGTGCAATAATGGCTCTATATAATACTGTACGCTTTCTTGAATTTGTTCTGGATTTGGGGACTGTGAAAACACCCCTTGTGGCATGTCTGGTGAGGTAAGTGTGTGTGTCAGAGCAGTGTGTAAGTTGAATATGCAAACAATTTGGGATTTTCTTATAAAAAGACGAAGTGATGCAGTCAGTCTCTCCTCAACTCTTAGCCAAGAGAGACTGGCATGCATAGTATTTATATCAGCTCTCTGATTACAATGAAGAGCAAGACGTGCCGCTCTGTTCTTGGCCAGCTGCAGCTTAACTAGGTCTTTCCTTGCAGCACTCGACCACACGATAAGATAAGAGTGCTGCAAGGAAAGACCTAGTTAAGCTGCAGCTGGCTTCATCTGGAATGCTTTTCCAACAGTCTTGAAGGAGTTCCCACATATGCTGAGCACTGGTTGCCTGCTTTTCCTTCACTCTGCCGTCCGGCTCATCCCAAACCATCTCAATTTGGTTGAGGTCAGGGGATTGTGGAGGCCAGGTCATCTGATGCAGCATTCCATCACTCTCCTTCTTGGTAAAATAGCCCTTACACAGCCTGGAGGTGTGATGGGATGGCGTATCGCTGCAGAATGCTGTGGTAGCCATGCTGGTTAAGTGTGCCTAAATAAATCACAGACAGTGTCACCAGCAAAGCACCCCCACACCATAACACCTCCTCCTCCATGCTTTACGGTGGGAAATACACATGCGGAGATCATCCGTTCACCCACACTCGTCTAACAAAGACATGGCGATTGGAACCAAAAGTCTCATATTTGGTTCTCCAGTCCAAAATACACATTTCCACCGGTCTAATGTCCATTGCTCGTGTTTCTTGGGTCAAGCAATCTCTTCTTCTCATTGGTGTCCTTTAGTGGTGGTTTCTTTGAAGCAATTCGACCATGAAGGCCTGATTCACACAGTCTCTACTGAACAGTTGATGTTGAGATGTGTCTGTTACTTGAACTCTGTGAAGCATTTATTTGGGCTGCAATTTCTGAGGCTGGTAACTCTAATGAACTTATCCTCTGCAGCAGAGGTAACTCTAGGTCTTCCATTCCTGTGGCGGTCTTCATGAGAGCCAGTTTCATCACAGCGCTTGATGGTTTTTGCGACTGCGTTTGAAATGTTCCGTATTGACTGACCTTCATGGCTTAAAGTAATGATTGACTGTCGTTTCTCTTTGCTTATTTGAGATGTTCTTGCCATAATATTGACTTGGTCTTTTACCAAGTAGGGCTATCTTCTGTATACCAACCCTACCTTGTCACAACACAACTGATTGGCTCAAACGCATTAAGAAGGAAAGAAATTCCACAAATTAACTTTTAACAAGGCACACCTGTTAATTGAAATGCATTCCAGGTGACGACCTCATGAAGTTGGTTGAGAGAATTCCAAGAGTTTGCAAAGCTGTCGTCAAGGCAAAGGGTGGGTATTTGAAGAATCTCAAATATAAAATATAATTTGATTTGTTTAACACTTTATTGGTTACTATGTGTTATTTCATAGTTTTGATGTCTTCGCTGTTATTCTACAATGTAGAAAATAGTAAAAATAAAGAAAAACCCTTGAATGAGTAGGTGTTCTAAAACTTTTGACTGGTAGTGTAAGTTCTCAACAACAGGTTATGGTCAATAATATAGAAGGCTGCACTGAAATCTAACAGTACAGCTCCCACAATCTTCTTATTATCCATTTATTTCAACCAATCATCAGTCATTTGTGTCAGTGCAATACATGTTGAGTACCCTTCTCAATAAGCATGCTGAAAGTCTGTTGTTAATTTGATTACAGAGAAATAGCATTGTATTTGGTCGAAGACAATTTATTCCAACAGTTTGCTAAGAGCTTGCAGCAAGCTGATTGGTCTGCTGTTAGAACCAGTAAAGGCCGTTTTACCACTCTTGGGTAGCGAAATTACTTTGGCTTCCCTCCAGGCCTGAGGACAATGACTTTCGTCTAGGCTCAGATTAAGATATGACAGATAGAGTGGCTATAGATTCAGCTACCATCCTTGTCAATGTCAGCAGGTTTGTCATTATTGATAGATAACGAGACTTTCTCCACCTCTCCAACACTAACTTGACAATATTCAAACTTGCAATGCTTTTCTTTCATTATTCGTTTTTTTATGCATGAATACGATGGCTCACTGTTCATTGTTGGCATTTCCTGCCTAAGTTTGCCCACTTTGCCAATTAAGTAATCATTAAAATTATTGACAACATCAAATGGTTATGTGATGAATAAGCCATCTGATTCGATGAAAGATGGAGTTGAATTTGTCTTTCTGCCCATAATTTAATTTAAAATACTCAAAAGTTTATTTCCATCATTCTTTATATAGTTGATCTTGGCTTCATAAGAATGAGCGTAAAGGCCAACAACCAACAAATCTGCAGGCTCCACCTAGTGGTACCAACACATTTCAGTGCATATTAATGCATAAACCTGGAGGACTCCAATAATTAAATAAAAGTTATGGCTCACAAATTATAAAACCATTTCTTAAAAATAAAAACACATCAAATAAACACAAAACTGTTTCTTTCAATATCCGTGTTTTTGCATGTATATTGATTGATTAATTAATCAATTAATGTATCTTGCACAAAGATAAATAAAAAATCTAAACTAATCCATTCTGTTTTTTAGACTTATTGCACCCATTACTGAAATGGTTGTTCCAGTTTAGATGGTTTAGGTCATCTCATTCATTCATACTTCGAACCCTGGCAATCATTCTGAATGCCGATTGTGGGAATCCACATTGGCTGGATTCCAATAGGAATTAAACGTCACTTTGCAAGCCAGCATAATGTGACTTGTTGCTGGTTTTTCTTTAGCTTATGCTGGTCACCAGTGTCCAAAACATAGCGAAGGCTGATCACCAGCAAAAACACAATGAATGCTGGTCACCAATGAAAACACAACAAAGGCTAGTCACCAGCGAAAACACAACAAAGGTTGGTCTGCCAACATAACCAGCTAGACCATGCTGGTTGTCCAGTAAAACCAGTTAGACCATGCTGGTCAGACCAGCTCGACCAGTTAGACCATGCTCGTCAGATCAGCTTGACCAGCATCCGACCAGCACTGACCAGCATAGACCAGCATGGACCAGCTTGTAATATATGCTGGTCTATGCTGTTTATTTTCAGAAGGGTGGGCCTACAATACAGTCCTCAAATGCGAATGACATTCAATCTGGAGAGGAACATAAAGGGGATGTATTCCAATCGGCTTTCTTATGCTTTAAGGAGCTATACGTTTGCATACTGAGAATGTTGTGGTAATATTAGGTAAAACTTAAGAATAGAAATGTTCTAAATGTTCTTGAAATGTTCTGAGGAACTCCAAGACATGAAATGTATATGGCGCGAACATCAGTGCAATATTATGTTAAGCCTAAAACAAATGTGCTATGAATGTCATAAAAATCTGACTTATTTGGAAATTGTGTAACATTATGCAACATTGTGGGAATGTTCTGTGCAACCTTCGTGAATATCAGAAGAATATTCTTGCAACATCCTGTGTAACCTAACTTGAACATTGTATGAATGTCATCACAAGTGAGCATATTTTGTGTTTTGGGAACATATCTCTTGTAATGTATCCACACTGTTCCCACAACCTAATTACATGTTCTGGGAATCTTTAAAGAACTAAGAAAGGCTGTTCTGTCAACTTTATTGCAACATCAAAGGAATTTTTTTGCACCCTAATATAAACATTATCTGAATGTCAGCACAACTGGACAGTTTTTGTGTTTTGGGAACCTATCTCTTGTCATAACCCCACAATGATCCCACAACCTAAAGAAGCATTCTGGAAACCTATAATGAACAGACAAAATGTGTTCTGGGAACGTTCTTTTGACATCAACTGAATGTTTTTTGTACCCTAAAATTTACATTGTAGAATCATCCGCACAACTGGACAGTTTTTGTGTTTTGGGAACATATCTTTTGTGATGTCCCCACAATGTTCCTACCAGACTGTTCCCACAACACAATTAAACATTATGGGATCCTTTAAAGAACAGACTAAATGTGTTCTGGGAACATTCTTGCATCATCAGGCAAATGTTTTCTACATACAAACATTGTATAATCATCAGCACAACTTGACAGTTTTTGTGTTATGAGAACATTTGCCGCAACCTAACGATTGTTCTGGGAAAACAAGGTTTGCTGGACAATCATCGCTGGTCATTTTTTTTATACATTAACTGGAAACCTAATGTGAACTTTTGGGGAATGTTCTGTGTTGGTCTTTACAGATGTTGTGCACAACATTTTAATGAATGTTAGGAGAACTTTCCAAGGATATTTCATCGTAATGTTAGATTAAACCTTAATTACAACATAATGGGAATCTTAGCAAATGTTTTGGGGAATTTTCCCTCCTTGGGCCATGACAGCTATCTGGTGGGACGATCAGATCAGATCTAGCACACTGTAGCCACAGATCACAGAAGCAGTCCTCACTGCTTATCCAAACGTGGATGAATAATATATTCAGCGGCCCATTAGAAGCTCCTGACAACGCATTAATGGAGGCTGATAAAACCTTGCTAATTCCCAGACAGAGGTTTTGTCACAGCTGATCAAATCATGCCGCTTGCTCATCATAATTAATTACTGATATGGGGCAGATTGTAAGTGAAGTGTGTGCCAAGCGCTCGAGCGTCTCCCTCATTTCTACCCCTCCATCCTCTCATCCACCATTTACTTCCTTCTCCTAAATCCCATGCCCCAGTAGGGGTTATGAGTGTTTGGAGTGTTAGCGCCAGATGAGGATGTGGATGAGGGCTTACATCTACAGTGACTTGTCTCTGAGCTACAGTATATACTGAAGTGCTAGCATTTCCTTAGAAGAGAAGTAAGGTCAATTTGGTATCTGAGCCTCCTTAATGAGACACGTATTTTGCATGAGGCTGGGATGTCTTGTGCTTTGAATTACATTGCTAATTCTCTTAACTGCACCAACAGCAGCTGTCACATGGATCCCACAGCTTGTTCCCAACATATCTTTCGGTGTCTCAGAATGTTCCCTTGATGTTTCCGTAGTGGCTACAAAACATTCTTGGAACATAAACGGTATCACAGGCCTGGTTGCATTAAAGTAGATAAGATAGGTGGTCTATGTTGCTAGATCTTTATTGCAGTTTTTTAAAACTAAAAACTGTTGAACAAATGTTCAACCTCAGTTTGTACAATGCTCTGACAACATCCCCATAGTAGTGTGATATATGACACTTTCCCTTTGCATGCTTTATCTTTGTTAAAAAAAGTATGTCTTTGCTGGGTTGTGAGTCAACCTTCAAGTAGTGCCTATAGGGACGTCTATTTTCTAAGTAAGACATCGAAGAGGGAGATGGACAAGAGGATACAGGTGGGAAGGTTCTGGAAAAGCAATGTCGATAAGCTAACAATTAGGGGATGTGAATCAGAATGCTGCTAGGCTAATAGTACAGGGCTCTATTGGACTATTGATATGCTGTCAGTCTAACAATCAATCTCATTGTGTTGAGAGGGCTCGGGGCCCAGCTGTTGACATGCTGACAATTTGGGGCGATTATGCTGGGAGTCTGGGTCCTTATTATCTGTATGCTAAGAGTTTGGGGCCTTTGAGTCGATACTCTGAGACTTAAGGGCCTGGCTGATGTCATGCGAACAGTTTAAAGCTTTGGTGTCAATGGGCTGAGTCTTAGGGACCCAGGTTTTGTATACAAACAGTTTGGGGGTTTGGTGACATTTGAGCTGAGAGTTTTGTTTTCTTCATTGTTACCATGCTAACAGTTTGGGGAACTCCAAAGGATGAAGTGCCAAGTTTCGGGGCTGTGTCTGAGAGTGCTGTTCTTGGCAGGGCAGTGAGGTGCGAAGGAGGTGATGAACAGTGATTGCTCCGATCCTCCCTGTGCGACGCCGTGCCCTGCCCTCTGTAAGCCAGAGAACACCAGGAACAGACGGAGAGAATGGGTGAGAGGGGGCGGGCGAAGAGGCGAAAGACAGAGATTAGGTCCACTGACAGGGCACTCTACTGTCGCAGAGAGAACGTTCCCAGTTCCTGGTGGATTGGATAGCAACACTCCATTAGAGACTCAGGGGGCAAAGTGAAGGGCGCGTGCCATACCGCCACATTTTTTAAAACTGACAGGAACCCTTGGAATATCTGTGAGGGAACGCAGTACCCCCAGTCTGCCACATATGGTACAGTAGGGGGAAGGACTCAGTGCTTGGTTTCTGCTTGGTTTTGTTTTGTTTGGTGGTTAGTGTTTTTGGCAGGTGATTTGATGCAGCTGAGGGCTGTGTTTGCTCGCAGTCATGAATAAACAGTAGCTCTCCACCAGTTGCTAAATTAGATTCCTGTGAGAGACAGTCTTTAGGCTGATGCCCAATGCAATCTCACTACTTCCACTGGAAGTGCTCTCTCTCTCATTGTGACAGGGAATGGGATGTGGCTCAAGGGTAAGTGTGTGTGTGTGTGTGTGTTTGTGTGTGTGTGTGTGTAAGATGGTTGGAAGAAGGGAGGTGAAAGAACAATAACAAGACATGAGGAGAGAGAGACCCTGCAGAGTATCCCTAACACCCCTCACCACCCTTCTCCTACCTTAAAGACAAAGCCCTGAGTATGCCACGCAGCATGGGCCTACAGAGACTCTCAGCATGCATCTGTCCATCCCCCCATCACTGACACAGTCTCCCCTGTTTACCAGCTTCAGAGGGAAACTGGTACCTGCGGTCCGTTTGTCTCTTTTCACTGAACCAGGAAAGGTCAGGGAGCAGGGGGGGAGGAGAAAGATAGAGAGAAACAGGCTTGAGGGTGGTGGTGGGGAGGGGTTGAGCTTGAACATCAGTGCATGTGGGGTCCACAGTGAGTTGAGGGTGGTGGTGGGGAGGGGTTGAACTGGATCATTCGGAATGTGGGGTCCACAGTGAGATTCGTATAAATCATGTAAACCCATTTTTTTTTCAAATAACAGTATTGCAGCAATCTGTTTTTGGCAAAATGGTCAATTGTATTGTCTAACTACAATAAATGATGACAACACATGATTCAAGTGTTGATGATGTTGATGGTTTTTCCTTTAGCAGCAACAGCCCTGTAAACTTCCCATGCTACTCCTTTAAAAAAATGGTCTCCAAAGGAGCAGATCATTAGACTATAAATATGTAATATTCAAAGAAATGACAAGGAGGAGAGCACCTAAGGTAGCACAGCCTTCCTACAGGGACACCTTCACTCCAGGTGATTCTCATCTCATTTACAGTCCAGAAATACAGTGGAATTACTAATTTCTCTCCATCTCCTCTCTCTCCATCCATTTCTCTCTCTCCATCCATTTCCTCTCTCTCCATCTCCTCTCGCTTCATCCATTTCCTCTCTCTCCATCTCCTCTCTCTCCATCCATTTCCTCTCTCTCCATCTCCTCTCTCTCCACCTCCTCTCTCTCTCCACCTCCTTTCTCTCCATGGGTAATTGGGAGAATTTGAAGCATCTGAGACACACACCAGTGGGATCCTCTATCCTCTGACATCAGTGTGGGGGACAGAGACAGGGAAAGGTACTGTAGGCCTGCAGAATGAGACTCTCACTCAAATAATTACTACAACCTTGAGAGATGAAGGAGCTGTCAGAGCTGAATCAGAGCTGAGGCCATCTCCCCCACCAAGCGAAAGAGAATAAAGTGGTCTAAAATGTAATGTTAACTCCGCACTGATGCAGAGAGCTTGAGAGAGACTCATTAACACCCATCTCTCTCTTGTGATTGCAGATATTCTGAGCCACGCTAATTGATATTCTGCTGTTTGTTTGCTATGGGGATTATCTCTGCGTGTGTGTGCGTGTACGCGCGTGTCTACTCTGAAAACTCAGCAGGTCCTAATTACACATATCCATCTCATACAGGAGCAAAGTGGCGAGATGATTATCCCAAATCCTCCCCGAGTCAAAATCAATAGATAGAGGGAGGAGAAGAAGAAAAGGACTGGGAGATCCAGACAGGCACTGGGAAGTCCATCCGCTGCACTCTCCCTCGCCATGGTGAAGGCTTTGAACTTCTGTTACCATGCTTAATCTCTCTGTCACACTACAACAGCGTTTAACTAGCCATAATAAACACCGAATCTAGAACAGACCGGAGAATGGAGGTGAACCTGAATTCCACTGAGGGTGTGAATCATGATGCACGGGAACGCCATCAGAATTCTGATGATCGTGGAGATTGTGAGAGGATGGGCCGGAGGCTCTCTGGAGCTGCAGTAACTGTTGCTCCAACAATCACCACCTCCATCACCACACCCATCACCACCGCTCCACACCCACCCTCCACCTGATAATACCATACCCTCCCCCTCATCCTCCATTGGCAAGCACTCACAAGGCGACAGTTTTATTTCCTTTTTGCAAGTGCTGCATAAATGTCTAAAACAACAACAAAATATCAGTCAAACAATGCCTTCAAAAAGCCCCACTATCCTTAATTACCAATTCAGCTCTTGGATAACATATGCTCTCAAAGTGCTGGGAGAAAGAGGGCTGGTGCATGAGAGTTACTTTACACTGCAGCATCAACATTACTATATGAATAATGCAGGCGCCTTTGTTTTCTGCTATGAATTAATTGCTGGCATAACGGGATGAAGTGCACATTTAAATATATTGATTTGATTCTTATTTGATTTGTTAGCGTGGAAATAACAGCGCGGCAGGCGAGCGGGGGCGCCACTGTTTTTATATGAGTTAAGTGGCATATGGAAACATTAATTGCTCTATAAATCAAAGCAAAAGGACTGGGCTCAGAACATGAGAAAAATGATAAATACAATTTGAGCTCATTAAGAAGAACATTCCAGCAGCACACAATTCTGATATGGTGAACAGAAACAAATCAAAGAAATGTGTTCTGGCAATCACCTGATTGTTAACCTGGTTGTGTAGGCATTTACTGTATATCAATAGACTATGTATTTACCACTTTCCTTCCTTCTGCACAAGTAGGCTTACATCTTTACTATCAGGATACCCCCTTCCTCCTTCTTAGTGTCGGCATCTGGGATTTTACAAATACTACATGCACAGCACATTTTCTTATTCATATCATTTTTTGAACACTGCGTATTTTCAGCAAATACCCAATTTCCCCTTTTGTCCAGTTAATCTTGATTCATCTTTATTAAGGCGTTAGAGAATGGATGGGAATAAAAAGCCCTTTCTCTTCTAATAAGCTGCTGGCTCCACTACAAGACCAGCCAGTGTGTTATTAGGCTGAGCTAAGCTAAATGTACTTCCCTCACTTTGGGTGTTCCTCATTGCTCTCCTGGCGTATCTTCAGCAGTTTTATTATGTGACAAACACATTTTTTGCTACAATATGCTGTGTTATTTAATGGAACCATTGTGGTTGAGCTGGTAGGGGATTAGGGGTAATCCGTGGAGGAACTTTGCAGATAAGTGGAGACATAAAGGCATTAGCAGGAGCCTCTATTCAGGGGAAGAGTTCATTTTCTCCATAAATGGTTGGTCCAGCAAGTCATCGCACAAGTGTAAGCTGTACTTAAGCATGGATTCTCACAGACAAATTGGAAACTTTAGAGTTAGAAGAGAAAAAGTGCACACCACACACAATGGCACACACAGACACATACAGAACATACACACTGACCCATACAACTGGTATTTTCATTAACTATAACAGTGTAACAATCCCCAAAACCAAACCAGGTGTGTGCGTGTGTGTGTGTGTGCCTGTGTCCGTGCGGTTTAAGTTGGTACATCTAAAGTGTAATTTTTTTTATTGTTGTTGAGCACTGACATATGGGGTTGTAAAAACCCTATGATTCATAGCAAAACATCAATTTACATTCATTTCCCTACTGATTTAGCATAATCGTATCTTTTGTAGCGCGCAATTCTGAATTATGTACATTAACAAATCACAGACAAGCACAGAAAACACAAATATAGACACTTACTGTATATTAGCATGGGTTGGTTACATTTTGGTGTGGAGTATGTACAGAAACTCGGCTCTCCCCAAAGGTATAGTTTCTTGTTTCATAATTGACTGTAATTCAATAAAAAATATAAAGACACTGTGATGGGTGATTTGAAGGAGTCAGGCGCAAGAGGGTAAATCACAGAATTTATTCAGGAATACAGAGTTACGCAGAATAGCGTGAAACAGTCCAGTGTGCAAAACAGGCGCACAGAAACAAAACAGGCACACGGGGAAAATATACCCCGGCAATAGAAAATACACAGAGCTTAACTGAGCTACACGCTCCTCACATTAAACAATCACCCACAAGGACAAGGGGGCAGAGGGAACACTTATTATACACATACTAATGAGGGGATATGAACCAGGTGTGTGTAATAGACAAGACAAAACAAATGGAATGATGAGATATGGAGCAGCAGTGGCTAGAAGGCCGGTGACGACGAACGCCCGAAGCCTGCCCGAACAAGGAGGGGAAGCAGCTTCGGAGGAAGTCGTAACAGACACTGAAATCCCTTTCAATTACTGAACCCCTTACCCCTTATAGCTTTACATTTTTCTTACTCATTCTTTTTCTTGTGGTATTCTTCTCTACACAGCCTGGTGAATGACCCATGGGCATAGTGGAGCCTGACAAATGTTATTAGTTAGACTGACTCAAATTAAGACCAGGGACTTCAAAGCCACTTCACGTTTGCTATTCGGATCCTCTGTTAGGCACATCCATTTCTTTAGTCCCCTGCCGATCTGGTCGGCAACTTGTAATGTAGACGGGAGGGAGTTGGCAAATGTATTATTATAATAACTATTTCATGTGTGACAGTTATCCCCTGTCTATTCAAATTACTGCTCAAGAGGCCTCAGTTTAGGTTTCTGAAAAGTTAATAGAAAATGAAGAGGGAGGGAAACAGCTAAGTGGAGGAACTAAAGCTTAGAGTGCATTGGGATTTGGAGTCTAGAGTTAAGAATGTAGTATTCCATGGTTCAATGATAGCACTCTGTAAAACTCATGTTTACCTTGGGGACCCTCAGACGGGTTCGCGCAACCTTGAATTTCAACAAAACTAAGTAAAAACAGAGGACATTACATGAAAAACTGAGATAATAAAGAAAAATCTTTAATTTCAACAGAAACCCGAGAGAGAGACTTGGAAAATGCTCACGCAAATGATGAGAAACAAATTATTTCACTGAGAGAAATTGTTCATTAGTGTTTCACAATCATAGTTTGGCTGGGGTTTGAAAAGTTCAATGCAATTTGTGTTTGCAAAATTGATGAATTTTACCAGGAGCCATCCTTGTCGAGTGCAGGTAAACACAAGCATAGCCTATCACAAGCCCTTACATAGGGCCAGGTGTTTTTCCTGAACACTTGACATTACCAGGAAAAACTCTCCGTTCCTTGTTACTGTAATAAGCGATGACTGACAACCACGTTAGCATAATCAAAGCTAATTTCTTAGCTAGCATCTTCTCAACGTAACATTGTGGAGGCTCACAAGGCACAAGGATCAACATTATAACACATCCTCACAGTTACATAACTAGGGACAGGTTTTTTTTCTGGCCCTATCTGTGCAGCATGTTCTTTTGCTTCTATCATACAGTTGAGTGGGAGTTTCTGGGATAGTGGTTCTTATGCTCTACTTTGATCTACAGCAGTGGTGGGGATCCATGTTCCAAGAGGGGAGCAGCCAGGCCTCATAGTTGTCTAAGATATAGATCAACACTTGATCCAGTCATTGAATAGGGTAATAATTGACAAGAGCTTGTAACGCCAAGGTAGTGGGTTCGATCCCCGGGACCACCCATACACAAAAAAAAATGTATGCACGCATGACTGTAAGTCGCTTTGGATAAAAGCGTCTGCTAAATGGCATATTATTATTATTATTATTATTATTATAAGTATTTAAATAGCTTTACTTAATGCTTAACCTGCTAAACTACAACATCTACAGTGTAAATTGTGCCAGCTGTGCCTGAGTTAATAATGTGTCTTTAAGAGGTGGGCTGAGTCTTTGTGATGCACATCCAGCCTGTCCCCTATCTGTCAGAGAAAGCATTAGCAGGTCAGGCAGCAGGATGGATGACACTGGAAACTAAGAAAAAAGTGCTGTCTGCCATGACATCACAACATGGCCCCTCATGTCACCTCTTCAACTTTTAATGAAAAGCACCGTGGAGTTCGTGTCAAGCGCCAAAACCGACAGCTTGACAACAGGCCTTTCATCTCCTACGCGAAGACTCTCAAAACTCACGATCGACTTTAGAGAAAAATACAGAGGAATGTTTTGAAAGTGTGAGCCGGGGCCAGCGAGTGCTGAGTTGAGGAGAGCTGCTCTCACCCACGGTGGCCTGCTAGTTAAACATGACAAACATAACATGCTCTTTTAGACATGTTGCTGGAGCGCTCTGGAGGGTGTTGTCACGGTGACAGTGACAAGAGGGCCCAGATAGTAGAAGCGCTGTCAGCGCTCGTTTGGCTCAACTCGTTAAGGAATGAAGTAAATGAACATAAGTATTAAAAAGGTTTTGACAGTGTGGAGGAGAGCTAGAGCGTCTCTTCTCTCTCCTCCTCTGGGGGGGGAGTGACGGTCGCGTTTGAGCTGCGAACCGGTGCGTCACAGCTGCGTTTTCTGCTGCTAATGATTCCTTACAGGAAGTGGATCAGAGCTGAATGCTTTTCATGAGTTGCAGAGCCGATCACAGCTGCTCTCCCCCGTCTCCCCCACACCACCCTGGGCTGCTCCCTCCAAGGCTTCTGCAGATCCCAAGTCACTGTGTTTGGTGGCATGCAGGGAAAGAGGTGGGGATGATGTGATGAGGTTACTGTATAGAGAGAGAGAGACATGGTTCTTCCCGGAGAGATTTCAGACACTGACTCTGAGAGAACATGAAAACAGACAGTTGGACAGACAGAAGAACATGCGAGAGAGAAATAAAGACAGCATACAGCATGATTATGTTGTTTTCAGTGCAGGACCCATCACCTGTCAATCACACCCTGCAGAGTGCTGGGCGGAGGCTGTGTTCAGAGCCTGCTGTTTCTCAGAGCCTGCTGCCACTCATCACTTACAATGTAGTAGTAGTAGTAGTAGTAGTAGTAGTAGTAGTAGTAGTAGTAGTAGTAGTAGTAGTAGTAGTAGTAGAACTACTCATCTGGGACATGCTGTTTGCAGACGATGCAGCAGTAGTGGCACACACCCAGGAGCAACAACAAACCCTTGTGGACCGGTTCACCCAAGCATGCCAGGTCTTCAGCCTGACCATCAGCCTAAAGAAAACCAAATGAATGGGACAGGGTACCAAACAAGCCCCCTCAACCATCACCAACAACATGTTACTCGATGCCGAGCTCAGCAGCTGCATTGGAAAAGCAGCCTCCACCTTTGGAAAACTGACATCTAGGGTATGGAACAAGCTCACAGTCCACACAAAGATACATGTGTACAAAGCCTTTGTCACAAGCACACTCCTGTAAACCTGGACCATGCTCGCACCAAGAGTGGAGGCTAAACAACTTCCACCTGCGCTGCCTGAGGCAAATACTGGGCATCACCTGGAAGGACAGGATCACGTACACAGCAATCCTGGAGACGAGCACAGCTACCCAGTATGTACTGAAGCAGCGATGTCTCCGCTGGCTGAGCCACGTCCGTCGGATGGACAACGGACGAATCCCAAAGGACATTCTGTATTCAGAACTGTCCTCTGGAAAGAGACCAACTGGCCGCCCACAGCTACGCTACAAAGATGTCTGCAAGCAAGACCTCAAGTCCTTCACCATTAACACTGACACCTGGGAAGATGCAGCACACGACGGTCTTCACTGGCAGCAGGCACTTCGCAGCAGGCTGCTGACAAGCAAAACAACCCTGGCTCAACACCGCAAAGCTAAGAGAGTGAAGAGAAAAGAACACCAGGACACCATCACATCATCGACAACAACTGTGGCCGGGTCTGCCTCATGGATTGGACTTCACAGCCACAGCAGATGCTGCGCTAAGACCTAACCCCTCAAGGCACAAGAAATCTATGGTCTCCTGAGACTGTAATACCGACAGGGGGGGTAGTAGTAGTAGTACTAGTAGTACTAGTAGTAGTAGTAGTAGTAGTAGTAGTAGTAGTGGTAGTAGTGTGTAGGTGCTAGAAAGAGAAAAGTTGGTCCTAATTTTTGCACTTTTGTTTGTATAGAGCAGGGATGCCCACCCCCCTTCACCTTGCGAGAAAAACATTTTAGCAACCCTGAAGAAGGCACTGTGATGCCGAAACATTGGTGTTTAAACCAATATATTACTGGGAGTTAAAATATATAGAGAGTGTGCGACTCTCTTTATTTATTTTTATAGCAACCCCCCTCTTGACAGCGGAGTAAAAATAATATACGTTTAGGGTAACACTTTATTTGGATAGATGCTCTACAGACTATCAGTAACATTTCAACGAACTATCTACTAACCCTAACCTTAACCCTTATCCTAACCCCAAACTTAACCCTTACCCTAGCCCTAATCTTAACCCTTACCCTAACCCTTATCTAAACCTAACCCTAACCGTAACCTTAGCAAGCAGTTGCATAAAAATAAATAAAGAATGCTGATGCACAACCACATTTCGAAATTGCACCTTGTGTATTCTACTATTCTAATACACAGTGGCCGGGGGCCGCCAGTTGGTTTAGAGGGCACTGAAATTCCTGCCGTATAAAAACGAACAAATTACATGAGCGTTTACTAGTCTCACTTCGTTAGTTCAGAACATCTGTTGAATTCAGCTCTGTGATCACTGGCAACGTTACAGAAAGGAAACCAGACACAGAAACACAACATAAAAGCTTTTATCAGTGGGCAAATTAAAGGATTTAACTTGGTGCAGAGCCATTGGCTGCTCATACAACTCCTAACAGTACACTGAGCATGGGTGAGCACCAAAGACTTAGTAGTCCAGCGGAAAAATGTGTCCACTTTGGTGGCAAGGGTTTGATGGTATTACATTGTTACTCTGTTGTCACTCTGTCTGTCTGTCTGTCTGTCTGCCTGCATTTGCTTCTCCTTGTTCTCCTCTATTGTCACTCTGTCACCAGAAGACCAGGGGACCACACTGCCTGTGCTGGGTCCAGCAACATCCTAGTTGTGAATAAAGAAGAAAAATCACTGAAGAAATGCCTAATAGATGACCGTTGGCTCATAACACCTTATAAAAGCCTAACTACTTATACTTACAGTACATTGCAAATTAGTGCCTGGCCGTCATGCATGTTCCCCACTATCCTAAGGGTTAATTACTATTAAATAAACAGTATCATATTGAGCTAAAATATCAATAAACCGGCCAGTGCGTCTTTCTCTCTCTCTCTGTTTTTTCCCTACCTCCACTGCACTTGACTCTGCTGCAGCAGCTGAGCAGTATGTGCTGCTGAGCCTATCATCACTGGGAACAGTCATTGTTCCCCACAAACCCCAGATTAAATATATATATATGATACCCTCTAGCGTTCGATGTCACACCTTATATATATTGTTGTATGGGAGTCTATGCAATAGAATGTTCGCAGGCTGATAAAGGAATTTTGAAACTGGAATGTTCATATGATCATTCAAAATGACTATCAAACCATGGGATTTGGTGAATTTTTATTGAAACAAGAATGTTACAAATAGCAGAACTACATATTTGTTTTAGGGAAATTGGTCATACTGAGAAATAATAGAAGTCCATGAGATCCAAATATGTATTGAGTTTATAGTTGCCACCTGAGACAAATCATTTACTAAACCCTAAACCTCAACTAAATCTTGTAATGAATAATGTGGAAATTGAACAAGTTGAGGTGACTAAACTGCTTGGAGTAATCATGGATTGTAAACTGTCATGGTCAAAACATATTGATACAACAGTAGCTAAGATGGGGAGAAGTCTGTCCATAATAAAGCGTTGCTCTGCCTTCTTAACAGCACTATCAACAAGGCAGGTCCTACAAGCTCTAGTTTTGTCGCACCTGGACTACTGTTCAGTCGTGTGGTCAGGTGCCACTAACAGGGATTTAGGAAAATTGCAATTGGCTCAGAACAGGGCAGCACGGCTGGCCCTTGACTGTACACAGAGAGCTAACATTAATAATATGCATGTCAATCTCTCCTGGCTCAAAGTGGAGGAGAGATTGACTTCATCACTACTTGTATTTGTGGGAGGTATTGACATGTTGAATGCGTACCCCACAAGACATGCTACCAGAGGTCTCTTCACAGTCCCCAAGTCCAGAACAGACTATGAGAGGCGCACAGTACTACATTCAGTAGAGCCATGACTACATGGAACTCTATTCCACATCAAATAACTCATGCAAGCAGTCAAATTAGATTAAAAAAACAGATAAAAATACACCTTATGGAACAGCGGGGGACTGTGAAGAGACACAAACACAGGCACAGACACATGCATACACATACACGATAACATAAGCACTTTACACACATACACATGGGATTTAGTGTTGTTGATATGTAGTTGTATAGTAGGGGCCTGAGGGCACACACTTAATGTGTTGTGAAATCTGTTGTGAATGTATTGTAATGTTTTTAAAATTGTATAACTGCCTTAATTTTGCTGGACCCCAGGAAGAGTAGCTGCTGCCTTGGCAATTGGACCATTGCTGATGCCCTCGACAACCCTCAGCAGCCACTAACCAATACATATTTCAGTAGGCCCTATACAACAACATACAATTTAACACACCAAAGTGACAAATATGTGAAATCTGGCCTGCTGGCCCATGGACTATTAGGGACCACATAGCCCCTCATGCATAAGAGAAAAATAACAACTGACAACAACAAGCAAAAGCAAATGAACAATACCCAGACACGTGTCCAATGGTCAAATGGTTAGGGCAAACGTGACAAGTACTGTATGCAAGCTAAGACATAGTATGCAAAATACTTCCATGGGTTGGGTTGCATGCATAGAGTTTGTTTGGTGAATTGTCTGCAGTACCTATTCACTGAAAGGTTCCTTGTTGACTAGGCTGGACCAGGTACATTTTGAGTGTAATCAATGTTTTGGTTTGAACAGAAAACCTGCAGACACAGGGGTTGTGGAGAGCTGCCAAACAGAGCCACTGTGCCTGGAAAGAATGTTCACTTCAATTTCCTCTACGCTCTGTCTACTTGTAAAGGGATCACACTCTCTACGATTTCAATTACCTCTCTCAGTCTGTCTTTCTCCAGTTGAGCAGTTTGCCAAGTTGGGTAAAGTTTGGGCGGAAAGTAGTATTTGTGCATTATGCCCACCCCGCCCATTTCTGCTCCCCATGCCCACCCTCTCATCCCTCTTTCCCACTCATCTCTACCTTGCTTCCTCCCTCTTTCCTTCCCCCTTAACCTCCCCCCCTTCCTCCCTCCCGAACCCTCTCTTCCATGACACATGTACAGTGCCTTGCAAAAGTATTCATCCCCATTGCCGTTTTTTATTTTGTTACATTACAACCTGTAATTGAAATATATTTTTATTTGGATATCATGTAATGGACATACAGAAAATAGTCAAAATTGGTGAAGTGAAATTAAAAAAATAACAGACTCCAACATGAGAAAAATATAAGTGATTAGCAGAACCCTGAAATGTTATTACGCCGTAGCAACAGTGTATGTTGTGTGTGTGACTGAGTCTGAAAGGCTTTGGTGCATTGTCCCGCATCAGTGAGCACCAGAGGAGGCTGGTGGGAGGAGCTATAGGAGGATGGGCTCATTGTAAAGACTGGAATGGAACTGCTGGAAAGGTATCAAACACAGCAATCATATGGAAACCATGTTTGACTCAGTTCCATTTCTTCCATTCCAGCCATTACTATAGCTTCTTCCACCAGCCTCCTCTGGTACACACACACAAACACACACAAGTTTTCCCTATCTTGTTGCATTACAACCTTTATTTGAAATCAAATTTTTTTGGGATTTCATGTAATGGACATACACAAAATAGTCCAAATTGGTGAAGTGAAATGAATAAAATAACTTGTTTCAAAAAATGCAAATAAATAAATAATGGAAAAGTGGTGCGTGCATATGTATACACCCCCTTTGCTATGAAGCCCCTAAATAAGGTATTGTGGCAACCAATTACCTTCAGAAGTCACATAATTAGTTAAATAAAGTCCACCTGTGTGCAATCTAAGTGTCACATGATCTCAGTATATATCCAAACCTGTTCTGAAAGGCCCCAGAGTCTGCAACACCACTAAGCAAGGGGCACCACCAAGCAAGCGGCACCATGAAGACCAAGGAGCTCTCCAAACAGGTCAAGGACAAAGTTGGGGAGCAGTACAGATCAGGGTTGGGTTATAAGAAAATATACGAATATGGCACCACAACAAACCTGCCAAGAGAGGGCCGCCCACCAAAACCCACCAAGGCAAGGAGGGCATTAATCAGAGAGGCAACAAAGACACCAAAGATTACCCTGAAGGAGCTGCAAAGCTCCACAGCGGAGATTGGAGTATCTGTCCATAGGACCACTTTAAGCCGTACACTTCACAGAGCTGGGCTTTACGGAAGAGTGGCCAGAAAAAAGCCATTGCTTAAAGAAAAAAATAAGCAATCACGTTTGGTGTTTGCCAAAAGACATGTGGGAGACTCCCCAAACATATGGAAGAAGGTACTCTGGTCAGATGAGACTAAAATTGAGCTTTTTGGCCATCAAGGAAAACGCTATATCTGGAGCAAACCGAACACCTCTCATCACCCCGAGAACACCATCCCCACAGTGAAGCATGGTGGTGGCAGCATTATGCTGTGGGGATGTTTTTCCATCGGCAGGGACTGGGAAACTGGTCAGAATTTAAGGAATGATGGATGGCGCTAAATACAGGGAAATTCTTGAGGGAAACCTGTTTCAGTCTTCCAGAGATTTGAGACTGGGATGGAGGTTCACCTTCCAGCAGGACAATGACCCTAAGCATACTGCTAAAGCAACACTCGAGTGGTTTAAGGGGAAACATTTAAATGTCTTGGAATGGCCTAGTCAAAGCCCAGACCTCAATCCAATTGAGAATCTGTGGTATGACTTAAAGATTGCTGTACACCAGCGGAACCCATCCAACTTGAAGGAGCTGGAGCAGTTTTGCCTTGAAGAATGGGCAAAAATCCCAGTGGCTAGATGTGCCAAGCTTTTAGAGACATACCACGAGACTTCCAGCTGTAATTGCTGCAAAAGGTGGTTCTTCAAAGTATGACTTTGGGGTTGTGAATAGTTATGCACGCTCAAGTTCAATTTTTTTGTCTTATTTCTTGTTTGTTTCACAATAAAAAATATTTTGCATCTTCAAAGTGGTAGGCATGTTGTGTAAATCAAATGATACAACCCCCCCAGGGTTGTAAGGCAACAAAATAGGAAAAATGCCAAGGGGGGTGAATTCTTTCGCAAGCCACTGTAGGAGAGAAAGACAGAGGAGTTAATAAAGCATGAAGCCATGCTGTTATTTCTGGCAGCTGTGCAGGCATATTGTAGACAGAGTTAACGCTTTTGGAAAATAAATTATTTACTTTTCTCCAAAGTTGTCTTTGTGGCTCCACAAACAAGATACGTTGACACTTATTAATGGAAATGTGGGTAGTTTTCCTGTTGACATTTATCCTGGTATTTCAATATGAGTATTTTCCCCTTCCAACTATTAACCAGTTTTATCTCTACCAACATAATTTCCAATGAAAGCCAATATGCCATGTTATCTCTGGAGACTTTGGTATTGATATGCCAATAGAAAAATCTATTATTTTTTTGTGCTGTTATTTTCATTGACTTGTTGCTGTGGCATTGCTATTGAATGACCAGTCCCTTTCAGTGTGTAGTCTAAAGCCATAGCTTGAGACCAACATCCAGCTCAAATCAACCAACCCCTGCACATTTATTGTTCTGTCTATCAAACTCTCATTATTCTTCTTACTGACAGAACAGTTAGGTCCTCAGCACCTTCCTGCTAACTGCTACAGACATCTCTCTGGCAATGAGTGGTTGGCAGGAAAGGACGTGTGCACGGGCCATATCTCACAGATATTTGGGCAGCACTCACCCTGGCATCTGTTTAAACATTAGCCCACTTTTCCGTGGGCATATTTGTACCCCTGCCACCCTGGGAGAATGGGACTCATGATGGCAGGGAACGTGAGGTGACCTGGAAAAAAGAAGTTAGGTTTGAGTCAGGGGACCTACTCTTAAGATGTAGAGTGTGTCCAAGCCCCCCCCCCCCCCCTCCAACATTCTTACTGAAGTTTCTGTTGCAAAAGCTTGTAAAATTTATACAATTGATACATTTAGAAAATCAACATCTCTCTTCCAGCAGCCTTGATCAATCCCCCTCCTCCTCTTCTCCCCCTAGAGGAGAGGATGTGCTGTCGAAATTCCCCAGACCAAAGCTCCATGAAGAGAGGAGGGGTAAAGAGAGGACAGCGATCAATTTCAGATATGGCCACAAGCACAGGGTTTACTAACAAAAGAGATTTCACGCGCTGTTAAGGGTATCGAGTGGACCAGTGGATTAGCCCACACTGCACATTAACCCTGCAACTCAAGGCCCACTTAACAAACAGCCTGCATCCCCGCTACAGACCGTAGAGGCCCACTTAACCACCAATAGGATCAACATCAGCTCTGGAGCAGTAATGGCGCCTCTACACAAGTGACAAACAGTAGTGTTTAAAGGACACACATGTTCAATGCGGGGGAACCCAAACACATGTAAGCAAGTGTTTTGAGTTTACATGTCAGTAGTAGCATATAGTATGGTACGGTTGAAGAGGTGTAAGTGGAAGGATCAGTGGAGTCTGACAGAGATGTGAGAGGTAAATCCATCCCTCTGATGTATTTACAGCTGTATTCAAATGGTATGTCTTATATCTACCTCAATGTTTGAAAATGTTTTGGAAGATGCCGGCCATTGCTCTTCCTTGTGGCTAATGCTTCTTCCCACCCTGACAAACCTCTGACAACGTGGTCGGAAACGTTCCAGGCTAAAATCCATCGAGCGGGAGATATAGATCGGCTTAATTGGATTTTGCCGACTCTGAAGAAGGAGCTAATTATCCAAACACTGCCCCCACTTTAAATACATCCGTCACAAGGTGCTCCTCTGCCTGTAGATATCTCATTGAGCAGGGAGTCGGAGGAAAAGAAGAAGGAGGGAGAAGGAGAGACGATTATTTACCTTATTAATTACACTACAGTAGGTCTACTCTCTTTCCAACAGTCAAGGGCAGGTAACAAAACTGAGACTTCAGCAGTGATAGCAAACCATGTTGTTGCTAGTACACTGGTACTGGGTAGTGAGGAGATAAAAACATATCTCTTCAGAAAAAAGTGTCTCCTTTTGTGTTTTCAGAGCACATCATAATCCATCACTCCTCTGCTGCAATTAGGACAGACTGTGTAATTTGTTTGCTTTGTTTGCTGACAGTGCTTGTTTGCCGAATCTGATTGTTTCAGGGGAAAACAGAGCAGCGATAGGGCGATTATAGCAGGGAATGGGAAAGTTTAAAAGACTCACTGAATTTTTTTTCAATTTTTTCTTGTCTCCCTCTTCCACTGAACAAAATGTACTGTAGGTTATAATATTGCATTTCTAATGTTCTTCTATGATGTCTGAGTGACAAAGAAAATTACTGTCATCAATGATTTACAGTATTTTCACTGCGTCTTAATTCTCAGCTGGTATCTAAAGGGAACTATTGCATCATATAATCTAAGTTGAGCCCAACGAAAAGGCTCTCAAGGTGGAAATTCAGAGACACTTGATCATTAATTGAGGACCTCTCTAATTCTAGCTCGAATATAACCATGCAAGTCCAAGAGGCACACAGGACACAGGTCAAGAGTTTGCGAGGCAACAAACTTTCCTTGACCAATAGAAAGCCTCATATCCTCCAATCTGTCAATCAGGATATGGTTCGACCCTTTCTTTCTGACAATGAAGAAACTCTTTGGTCATTAATGTAAAATCTGACTCCAATAACCCATCATATTAATTTATTACACTTGTGCGTTAGCCACCTCACCAAGCTAATGATGATGAATTATCTCACAATGTCACCGTGAATTAATTACCCAAATTAAATATGAGGGAACATTTCTCAAAGGAAGAGATTTACATTATAATCATATATCTTAATGTACACGATAGTCATGGTTTTCATGTGAATAGCTGGCTCTGTTTTACTGTGTTCAGTTTCTTTGGGTTCTATTTGTTATATCTACACTTTAACCTTGATCATAGCAATTAATACAGTGGTGAGGAGGAGGACTCTACCGTGTCCAGAAGTGACTTCACCATTCATTTTCTGTATTCAGGGTTCACTCAAACATCATTTTAAGCTTAGTTTTAATATTTACAGTTACAGCTGATTTAGGGATTGTAAATTATATCGATTTGCTGTCCTGAAATATAAGTCATCTGAATTATTCAATCAATTGTTCAATCAAACTTTTCGCCACCAGCTCATGATATCAGGGTATAAAAACCACAATCTGTCTCCTGAATTAGCCTGGTGTGCATGTTAACTGGGCTCGTTTTCCCCGGTTTTCCCAGGCTAAACTAGCTGGCTAGCTGAACTATGCTAGTTTTCGTCCTCATTGTCAACTTAAATACTGCACCCTCAACTTCAAAACTCATTTGCTAGTTATACAATCAAACTAAGAAATTAGCTGGAAATGATTTATTGTTTTGTTGAATAGTTATGACTGGTTCGAGATATCTATGGTAAGATGACGGTGGCGAAGGATCATTGCTACTTAACGCGGATCCAAGTTCAGTTTTGAGATCCACTGGCGTCGTTGGCGCAGGGATAGCTGGACGTTTCTGACTGGTCTTGGAACTGTGACAGGGCAGCCTCTCCCCGCTTGGCTCCATGGGATATGTAGTGATTTTGCCTACACAGCCTGATATGTACACGGTCTTGTACCCTTAACCTTTTTTAAACTGACTATCGCATTTGTTGATTAAATCAGACTTTATTAATACAATGACTAATCCAGGAATATCACGAGTTAATTGACACGAGAAAACTCACATAAATAGCAACTCTACAGAGCACAATGAGTACAATGAATGGCTAAATTACTTCGGGACACGAAGGGTCAGCGGAGCTCCTACTCCTCGTCACAATACAGATCTGACTTGATGTGTAATAATGTGATTGACTCTACATACAGTAATGAGAGAAAATTGATAGGGGTACTCACAGTGCTTGGAGAGGAAACATTCAATGTGCCAGTGGATGAGCGGGCACATGAGACGTGGCTTCAGTTCATGTTTGGAGAGAGTTGACAACGGTAGTGGAGTGGTCATCACCTCTTAAATCAGGGAACAGGAGGGGACTTAGCTGTAAATACAAATAGCAGATACATTCCATTACAGCTGCGCCGTCGTAGCTTTGAACAAGAAGTTTCTCCATGAAGTTAAACACAGACTGCGTATCTTGCCCACTTGACACATCATAGTAGCCCAAGAAACGTTCCTGAATAAAGCCCTGATCATCCACATACCTGACGATAACTGACAACTGCAAGCAGTGGTGGCACCATAGGTCCCAGAATGGGAGGGAGGCAATTTTTACCCCCTGGGGCCAGGAGTTTTTCCCGATCTGTTAACCTAATCAGGAAAACTCTGGACCCTGTAAGGTATGACAGTGTTTAATCAGTTGTAAAAAGGGTTTATGAGGGCAATGATGGGAGCAGTTTTTCCTAATCAGGTTTTAAAAAACTGTGGGGGGGGGGGGTTGGGTGAAAACCCTGTCAAACTGCAGCAACCTTATACTTGTTCATATTAATTATATTTAGACTAGACTAGTAGGGGGATTTCCTCTACCCAGACACAGAGACAACAACTGATAGACAATAGAACTCACAGTACGCACCATACAGAACACACTGCAACTGCCTCTGCAACGCAATTCTGCAAGGCAAACGTAGCGTTCCATTGGAAATTAATTTACTTCTGGTGTACCAAAACGCAAAGACACAGTCGGTGTCTTTAAAGCGTGAGCCGCTTGAGAACATCCCTGTTTCTCCTTACTTTCTCGTGGTGTTGCGCAGTTTGAATACGCAGACCTTCGTCATGATCGATGCAGCTTTTTCCCAGAAGCTTGAATCTGATGTTGGCATTTATATGCTCCCTGCTTTTGTTTAGCCGTTTAGCTGAATGATCAATGTTCTTCTGGTCACTGTACCCCCCTTTCGCCCAAGGCTGACTTTCCAGAAAGCAGGCAAGGCCAGCAATACAGGTGGCTTGATGAAAAGCTCCCTGTTAACCAGCTATCCTTTTGATACCAGTTGGTATTGAACGCCCTCACCCTTTCATCCTTCTTCATGAAACTGATCTCAGGCAGAGGTCGACCCTCAGTTTTAATGTGCACCTTTTTCGTGTACCCCAGAGAATGAAAGGGGTTTCTCAACAAAAAGTCAATAACATTTGCGGTAGCGTTGGCGGCGAAAACTGCACACTAGAGCTGATAACTACTGCTACTTGCTACTGAAGTTAGCAAGGCAAATGGAAATAAATTGCTCTAACTGGACACAAAAATAAAGTTATAAAACAAAGAAAATAATGTATAATCTACCTCCTCGGTCTCCTGTAATTTGAAGAAACTAATTTGAATTGAATAATATCAGAAAAAATGCTCAACTATCACGTTTCAATCTCCATCCAATAACGTCACCAACTCACCAAGCTTCTCAACACATAGAACTCCCCCCATAATGTTCTGCGGCACAACATCAATACAACACACTAGGTTCATTCTCTGATCCTAATCCAATGATTGGATGGACAACATGTCAGTTCATACTGCAAAAGCTTTGATTGGTTGGAGTTCGTCCTCTGGAAGTGGTCATAATTACCATGTAGGTCAATGGAAGGGGGTGAGGCCTACGAGCTCCTAGGTTTTGTATTGAAGTCAATGTACCCAGAGGAGGACAGATGCTAGCTGCCCTCCGGCTACACCAGGGTGCAACCCCAGAGAGTGCTGTTGAAGTTACTATAGACCTTCATTGCAAAACCGTGTGTTTTAATCAATTATTTGGTGACATATGAATACATTTTGTATAGTTTTATCTATTTATTTACCTTTTTAGTGTTTCATTATTTTAATTTTTCTGAAATTTCACTGAGGAGGATGGTCCTCCCCTTCCTCCTCTGAGGAGCCTCCACTGATGTCTCTCTACCTTCAGTTGTGAGAATAAGCTGAGCAGTATTTCTAGGATACACATTCTAAGCCACAGATTACAGACACATTTGATCTGTGCTTAAACACAGATTTGTGAGAAATGTGTGTTTCCTTCAGACTCCAACATGATGAGAAAAATATAAGTGATTAGCAGAACCCTGAAATGTTATTACGCCGTAGCAACAGCATCTGTTGTGTGTGTGTGACTGAGTCTGAGAGGCTTTGGTGCATTGTCCCGCATCAGTGCACACCAGAGGAGGCTGGTGGGAGGAGCTATAGGAGGATGGGCTCATTGTAAAGACAGTAATGGAACTAATGGAAAGGTATCAAACACAGGAATCATATGGAAACCACGTTTGACTCAGTTCCATTTCTTCCATTCCAGCCATTACAATGAGCCTGTCCTATAGCTTCTTCCACCAGCCTCCTCTGGTACACACACATACACGGACGGCCTTACCTGACCTGACTGAAACTACAGTGCCTTGCAAAAGTATTCATCCCCCTTGGCGTTTTTCCTATTTTGTTGCATTACAACCTGTAATTGAAGTGAAAAAAATAACTATTGTGGCAACCAATTACCTTCAGAAGTCACATAGTTAGTTAAATAAAGTCCACCTGTGTGCAATCTAAGTGTCACATGATCTCAGTATATATACACACCTGTTCTGAAAGGCCCCAGAGTCTGCAACACCACTAAGCAAGGGGCACCACCTAGCAAGTGGCCACATGAAGAACAAGGAGCTCTCCAAACAGGTCAGGGACAAAGTTGTGGAGAAGTACAGATCAGGGTTGGGTTATAAAGAAATATCAGAAACTTTGAACATCCCACAGAGCACCATTAAATTCATTATTAAAAAATTTAGAGAATATGGCACCACAACAAACCTGCCAAGAGAGGGCCGCCCACCACAACTCACAGACCAGGCAAGGAGGGCATTAATCAGAGAGGCAACAAAGAGACCAAAGATAACCCTGAAGGAACTGCAAAGCTCCACAGTGGAGATTGGAGTATCTGTCTATAGGACCACTTTAAACCGTACACTCCACAGAGCTGGGCTTTACGGAAGAGTGGCCAGAGAAAAGCCATTGCTTAAAGAAAAGAATAAGCAAACATGTTTGCTCCCCAAGCATATGGAAGAAGGTACTCTGGTCAGATGAGACTAAAATTGAGCTTTTTGGCAATCAAGGAAAACACTATATCTGGCGCAAACCCAACACCTCTCATCACCCCGAGATGTTTTTCATTGGCAGGGACTGGGAAACTGGTCAGAATTTAAGGAATGATGGATGCCGCTAAATACAGGGAAATTCTTGGGGGAAACCTGTTTCAGTCTTCCAGAGATTTGAGACTGGGACCGAGGTTCACCTTCCAGCAGGACAATGACCCTAAGCATACTGCTAAAGCAACACTTGAGTGGTTTAAGGGGAAATATTTAAATGTCTTGGAATGGCCTAGTCAAAGCCCAGACCTCAATCGAATTTTGAATCTGCGGTATGACTTAAAGATTGCTGTACACCAGCGGAACCCATCCAACTTGAAGGAGCTGGAGCAGTTTTGCCCTGAAGAATGGGCAAAAATCCCAGTGGCTAGATGTGCCAAGCTTATAGAGATATACTCCAAGAGACGTGCAGCTGTAATTGCTGCAAAAGGTGGCTCTACAAAGTATTGACTTTGGGGGTGTGAATAGTTATGCACGCTCAAGTTCAGTTGTTTTTGTCTTATTTCTTGTTTGTTTAACAAGAAAATCCAGGTTGTAAGGCAACAAAATAGGAAAAATGCCAAGGGGGGTGAATACTTTCGCAAGCCACTGTACATTCTAAATAACTGTTTTTCCCATTCACAACCTGCTGTGGATAATAAGAAGTGCAGGTGGGGTACAAACAGTACACACAGTGCACGTGTGGCTTAGCATTCTGTCTTTATTTACTCCTATTGATCTGCCTGTGACAATAGAATGATTAATGTTTGGGGGAGAAATTGAAAGCAATTGTGTCTGACGTGACATGGTGCCTGTTTCCTAACATATGTTAAACCGCAGCTGCGCTCCCTCTACCCATAGACCGCATGGGCTCTGACTGGAAAGCATCCTGTGCTGCTGCATCCTGGATCAAAACAAAACAAACTACAAACCATTGAACAATACACAG
This sequence comes from Coregonus lavaretus, assembly GCF_964263955.1. Classification (NCBI taxonomy): domain Eukaryota; kingdom Metazoa; phylum Chordata; class Actinopteri; order Salmoniformes; family Salmonidae; genus Coregonus; species Coregonus lavaretus. The sequence continues at coordinate 9,484,157 of NC_140007.1, read as the reverse complement.
ACTACCCACTGGTTGAATCAACATTGTTTCCACGTCATTTCAATCAAAAAAATCAATGTTGAATCAACTGGAATACTGATTGGATTTGCAAAAAGTAATCAACTTTGAAACCTAAATCCAATGACATGGTGATATTTTTTGTTTATTTCATGTTGAATTTGTGTTAGTTGACAACTCAACCAAATGTAAGCGATGGATAAAAAATTCATTATGGGTACCTGGAGGAAAATGGAAGTGGTTATGCTTTTTTCAACTTCAGTCAACGGGAGGGTTTAGTCGTTTTTAAATCTAGTCCAGGGGAGGGTAATGTCATTTGTAATTGATGAAATTTCAATATTTCTCAGTGTTTTAGAATTAGTTGCTTATTAGGTTATATATACACATGTGCCCGATGCCGCCCCTGATCTCTGATTCTCCGCTGGGTGTGTAATATCAAGTGTGCCTATAGGCAATTTAGTCTCAATCAAATGATACATAGGTAAACTTTGATAGCTTGCTACTACTATTGATTTGATTTAAAAAAAAATATATATATATAAAATTTTTTAGGGGGTAGATCAGCTTTAATATTGCAGATAGATTGTAACTTCAATCAATGTAATTGTCTGCATCACTTCCAATCCCCCATATCATTTTTTCCTCGCAAATATATAGAGTTGAAGTCGGAAGTTTACATACACCTTAGCCAAATACATTTAACATCAGTTTTTCACAATTCCTGACATTTAATCCTAGTAAGAATTCCCTGTCTTAGGTCAGTTAGGATCACCACGTTATTTTTAGAATGTTAAATGTCAGAATAATAGTAGAGAGAATTATTTATTTAAGCTTGTATTTCTTTCATCACATTCCCAGTGGGTCAGAAGTTTACATAAACTCAATTAGTATTTGGTAGCATTGCTTTGAAATTATTTAACTTGGGTCAAATGTTTTGGGTAGCCTTCCACAAGCCTCCCACAATAAGTTGGGTGAATTTTGGCCCATTCCTCCTGACAGAGCTGGTGTAATTGAGTCAGGTTTGTAGGCATCCTTGCTCGCACACGCTTTTTCAGTTCTGCTCACAAATTTTCTATAGGATTAAGGTCAGGGCTTTGTGATGGTCACTCCAACACCTTGACTTTGTTGTCCATAAGCCATTTTGCCACAACTTTGGAAGTATGCTTGGGGTCATTGTCCAATTGGAAGACACATTTTCTACAAAAGGTACGATCTTTGTCCCAATGTGCAGTTGCAAACCGTAGTCTGGCTTTTTTTAGGGCGGTTTTGGAGCAGTGGCTTCTTCCTGGCTGAGCGGCATTTCAAGTTATGTCGATATAGGACTCGTTTTACACTTTTGTACCTGTTTCCTCCAGCACCTTCACAAGGTCCTTTGCCGTTGTTCTGGGATTGATTTGCACTTTTCGCACCAAAGTACGTTCATCTCTAGGAGACAGAACGCGTCTCCTTCCTGAGCGGTATGACGGCTGCACAGTCCCATGGTGTTTATACTTGCGTACTATTGTTTGTACAGATGAACTTTGTCTGCTCTACAACATTCGGAGAGTACGACCCTGCCTTACACAGGAAGCGGCACAGGTCCTAATCCAGGCACTTGTCATCTCCCGTCTGGATTACTGCAACTCGCTGTTGGCTGGGCTCCCTGCCTGTGCCATTAAACCCCTACAACTCATCCAGAATGCCGCAGCCCGTCTGGTGTACAACCTTGCCAAGTTCTCTCACGTCACCCCGCTCCTCCGCACACTCCACTGGCTTCCAGTTGAAGCTCGCATCTGCTACAATCAATTTCAATCAATCAATTTTATTTTATATAGCCCTTCTTACATCAGCTAATATCTCGAAGTGCTGTACAGAAACCCAGCCTAAAACCCCAAACAGCTTGTAATGCAGGTGTAGAAGCACGGTGGCTAGGAAAAACTCCCTAGAAAGGCGAAAACCTAGGAAGAAACCTAGAGAGGAACCAGGCTATGAGGGGTGGCCAGTCCTCTTCTGGCTGTGCCGGGTGGAGATTATAACAGAACCATGCCAAGATGTTCAAAAATGTTCATAAGTGACAAGCATGGTCAAATAATAATCAGGAATAAATCTCAGTTGGCTTTTCATAGCCGATCATTAAGAGTTGAAAACAGCAGGTCTGGGACAGGTAGGGGTTCCATAACCGCAGGCAGAACAGTTTAAACTGGAATAGCAGCAAGGCCAGGCGGACTGGGGACAGCAAGGAGTCACCACGGCCGGTAGTCCCGACGTATGGTCCTAGGGCTCAGGTCTCTCAGTTGGCTTCTCATAGCCGATCATTAAGAGTTGAAAACAGCAGGTCTGGGACAGGTAGGGGTTTCGTAGCCGCAGGCAGAACAGTTGAAACTGGAATAGCAGCAAGACCATGGTGCTTGCCTATGGAGCTGTGAGGGGAACGGCACCTCCGTACCTTCAGGCTCTGATCAGTCCCTACACCCAAACGAGGGCACTGCGTTCATCCACCTCTGGCCTGCTGGCTCCCCTACCTCTGCGGAAGCATAGTTCCCGCTCAGCCCAGTCAAAACTGTTCGCTGCTCTGGCACCCCAATGGTGGAACAAGCTCCCTCATGACGCCAGGACAGCGGAGTCACTCACCACCTTCCGGAGACATTTGAAACCCCACCTCTTTAAGGAATACCTGGGATAGGATAAAGTAATCCTTCTACCCCCTCCCCCCTTTACTCCAACCCCCCCCCCCCCCAAATGTTTTATATATATATACAGTGGGGAAAAAAAGTATTTAGTCAGCCACCAATTGTGCAAGTTCTCACACTTAAAAAGATGAGAGAGGCCTGTCATTTTCATCATAGGTACACGTCAACTATGACAGACAAATTGAGCATTTTTTTTCCTGAAAATCACATTGTAGGATTTTTAATGAATTTATTTGCAAATGATGGTGGAAAATAAGTATTTGGTCACCTACAAACAAGCAAGATTTCTGGCTCTCACAGACCTGTAACTTCTTCTTTAAGAGGCTCCTCTGTCCTCCACTCGTTACCTGTATTAATGGCACCTGTTTGAACTTGTTATCAGTATAAAAGACACCTGTCCACAACCTCAAACAGTCACACTCCAAACTCCACTATGGCCAAGACCAAAGAGCTGTCAAAGGACACCAGAAACAAAATTGTAGACCTGCACCAGGCTGGGAAGACTGAATCTGCAATAGGTAAGCAGCTTGGTTTGAAGAAATCAACTGTGGGAGCAATTATTAGGAAATGGAAGACATACAAGACCACTGATAATCTCCCTCGATCTGGGGCTCCACGCAAGTTCTCACCCCGTGGGGTCAAAATGATCACAAGAATGGTGAGCAAAAATCCCAGAACCACACGGGGGGACCTAGTGAATGACCTGCAGAGAGCTGGGACCAAAGTAACAAAGCCTACCATCAGTAACACACTACGCCGCCAGGGACTCAAATCCTGCAGTGCCAGACGTGTCCCCCTGCTTAAGCCAGTACATGTCCAGGCCCATCTGAAGTTTGCTAGAGTGCATTTGGATGATCCAGAAGAGGATTGGGAGAATGTCACATGGTCAGATGAAACCAAAATAGAACTTTTAGGTAAAAACTCAACTCGTCGTGTTTGGAGGACAAAGAATGCTGAGTTGCACCATACCTACTGTGAAGCATGGGGGTGGAAACATCATGCTTTGGGGCTGTTTTTCTGCAAAGGGACCAGGACGACTGATCCGTGTAAAGGAAAGAATGAATGGGGCCATGTATCGTGAGATTTTGAGTGAAAACCTCCTTCCATCAGCAAGGGCATTGAAGATGAAACGTGGCTGGGTCTTTCAGCATGACAATGATCCCAAACACACCGCCCGGGCAACGAAGGAGAGGCTTCGTAAGAAGCATTTCAAGGTCCTGGAGTGGCCTAGCCAGTCTCCAGATCTCAACCCCATAGAAAATCTTTGGAGGGAGTTGAAAGTCTGTGTTGCCCAGCGACAGACCCAAAACATCACTGCTCTAGAGGAGATCTGCATGGAGGAATGGGCCAAAATACCAGCAACAGTGTGTGAAAACCTTGTGAAGACTTACAGAAAACGTTTGACCTGTGTCATTGCCAACAAAGGGTATATAACAAAGTATTGAGAAAATGTTGTTTTTGACCAAATACTTATTTTCCACCATAATTTGCAAATAAATTCATTAAAAATCCTACTATGTGATTTTCTGGAATTTTATTTCTCATTTTGTCCGTCATAGTTGACGTGTACCTATGATGAAAATTACAGGCCTCTCTCATCTTTTTAAGTGGGAGAACTTGAACAATTGGTGGCTGACTAAATACTTTTTTTCCCCACTGTATATATATATATATATATATATATATAATAAATAACAAATCTATAAAAAAATAATTAAAAAAAAACATTGTAAAGTGGTTATCCCACTGGCTATAAGGTGAATGCACCTATTTGTAAGTCGCTCTGGATAAGAGCGTCTGCTAAATGACGTAAATGTAAATGTAAAATGAACGTGGTACCTTCAGGCGTTTGGAAATTGCTCCCAAGGATGAACCAGACTTGTGGAGGTCTACAATTTTGTTTCTGAGGTCTTGGCTGATTTATTTTGATTTTCCCATGACGTCAAGCAAAGAGGCACTGAGTTTGAAGGTAGGCCTTGAAATACATCCACAGGTACACCTCCAATTGACTCAAATTATGTCAATTACCCTATCAGAAGCTTCTAAAGCCATGACCTCATTGTCTGGAATTTTCCAAGCTGTGTAAAGGCACAGTCAACTTAGTGTATGTAAACTTCTGACCCACTGGAATTGTGATACAGTGAATTATAAGTTAAATAATCTGTCTGTAAACAATTGTTGGAAAAATGTATTGTATCATGCACAAAGTAGATGTCCTAACCGACTTGCCAAAACTATAGTTTGTTAAGAAGAAATTTGTGGAATGGTTGAAAAACGAGTTTTAATGACTCCAACCTAAGTGTATGTAAACTTCCAACTTCAACTGTATGTATATACACACATATACATACATACACACACACATACACATATCCTTTAAAAAAATATATTTCCCTTTATTACTTTCCAACCCCACCACCCCTTCTCTAATTGGAGTAAACTAGTGAACAACAATGCTTAGGCCTCTACTTCCAGCTTATACATACTATATACATTTTATGGACACAGTCAATTTTACAATAATTATATTTTGTTTGTTTTTACTCCTGAACTTCCTCTACCCTTAACCTCTCCGATAATTTTCGTGATGTTCATCCGGTTTGCTTCTATATGCCATATCTTTCTAACTGTGCTCTATCACAAAAGCTCTCAACCTATAACCTATATAATTATTATGGATACAGTATGCTTTACATTAGTTATCTTGTTGTTATTAGTTGTTGTTAGTTGTTATTAGTCCCATCCTTCAACTCCATTCAACATCTATCGCTTAACACCATCCATATTGGATTTCTATTTGCCATATATTTTTCAACTGAACTGTGATGTTTTACAAAAGTTCTGAACCCTTCTATTCTCATTGTTTCTACAGATTGTAAATTGAAAATAAACATTTTTGCTAAAGGTATTATTATATTATTGATCGATTGACTATGACTTTTCAGATCACCCAGTAGTGCTATCTGCAGGGTTAGCTCCAGGTAAATATTGCAATCCTTTAGCCATTCCTGGACCTGTGTCCAAAAACAACCTACAAATGGACAGTACCAAAACAAATGATCTAATGACTCTGTCTCTTCGCAGCAAAATCTGCGGAGCTGGTAAGATTGTATCCCCCATATAAGTAACATTCTATTGGTAGCAAGAATTTTGTATAATAATTTAAATTGAAAAATTCTAAGTTTTGAATCCGGCATCGTTTTGCGTATCAGTTCATAAACACTATGCCATTGAATCGGTATGTCAAAAATCTCTTCCCAACTATTTTGCAATCTATATGGGACGGCTGTCAATCCTTTGGTCCTTAAATGAAACTGGTATACTTTTTTATTTATCATAATTTTCTTTAACCAATTGTGTTCTTTAATGCAGGGCCGACAGACAAGTTCCTTACTTTTTCCTCCTTCCACTTTCCTCTTCCATTTTTGCGGTAATGCTGCAATTATTTGGTTGTAATTTTGGGTAGAGCAGACATTTCCATATGTTTTTGTTAGCTGCATGTGTGACATAACTCCACCAGTCCTACCTATGATATAATTTACGAAGATTATACCTTTTTAAAACATTGTTTAAAAAAATATATGTTTTTTTTCTTCTATCAATTAGTATATTTGAGTTTAACCACAATATTTGTTGCATTATTTGTTCTGTTGTTTCTGGAGGATTACATTGAAATTGCAACCAACTTTCTATGGCTTATTTTAGAAATAGTGATATTTGGGAGATTATTTCCTTTTCAAATAACTGAAAGTGAGGGGTTGTAATCTGAATACAGGGAAAAAGGCCATTCTTAAACATTGGGTCAGACAATCTTACTAATTTGCTAGAGAACCAGTTCGGATTTAAGTATTAATTGTGCATGACTTAACATTTTTTACATTTTTAGTAATTTAGCAGACGCTCTTATCCAGAGCGCCTTACATGAGCAATTAGGGTTAAGTGCCTTGCTTAAGGGCACATCGACAGATTTTTCACCTAGTCGGTTTGGGGATTAGAACCAGCGACCTTTCAGTTACTGCCACAATGCTCTTACCCACTAAGCTACCTGCCGCTTTTAGTGATAGGTCTAATGCTTTAATATTTAATAATTTCTGTCCTCCGAATTCATATTCATTATATAAATAGGCCCGTTTAATTTTGTCTGGGTTGCCGTTCCAAATAAAATTGAATATAAAAAAAAAAAAAAAAAAAAAAGGCAAGACCATAAGCAAATAGGTACACTGGGATAATACTAAAGAGTTAATCAGGGTGATATTTCCACAAATTGACAGGTATATATCTTTCCATGGTAGCAAGATCTTATCTATTTTTGCTAACTTTCTATTAACATTTATTGGAGTGAGATCATTGATTTCATTTGGGATATGTATTCTGAGTATATCCACATCACCATCAGACCATTTTATTGGTAAACTACATGGTAATATAAAATTGTATTTTATATTGATCCAATACGTAATATAGTACATTTATCATAATTTGGTTGTAATCCAGAGAGGTTAGAAAATGTATCTAGATCCTCTATGAGGCTGTGGAGGGATTCAAGTTGTGGATTTCTAATCCCTTGATATTATTGTTGGATCTGATTTTAATAGCTAACATTTCGATGGCCATAATAAACAGATATGCCGATAGTGGACAACCTTGTTTCACTCCTTTTGACAGTTTAAAACTTTCGGAGAAATAGCCATTATTTACTATTTTACACCTAGGGTTACTATACATGATTTTAACCCATTTTATAAGAGATTCTCCAAAATTGAAGTGCTCCAGGCATTTATATATAAACCCCAGTCGTACTTTATCAAATGTCTTTTCAAAGTCTGCTATGACTAGCAGGCCTGGTTTCCCAGATATTTCATAGTGTTCTATTGTTTCCAGTACTTGCCTTATATTATCTCCAATGTATCGTCCATGTAAAAACCTGTCTGATTAGAATGAATAATGTCAGACAATACCTTTTTAATTCTATGCGCTATAAAATATGTTCCTTGTCCATTATGTATTTATCAGAGTTATTGACCTTACTCGAATCTGGCTTATTGTAAGTTACATTGTGGTGCTGAAACTTGAAGCAGCAGCCACGCACGGTCAAACTGAAATGGACAGCTCGTGGTGCTGAAAGTAGGCAAATTCGAGCAGGCATACTGTAATTCATTTAAACTGTTGTCATGTTAATTAGACTTAATTAGATTAACAACCAGAGGTCTTTGTGTTGGAGACTATTTCTTCCTATTTAAGAAATAAGAGGTAGGCCTACCTGTTTGACAGATGAAATTCGGCTATAGGCTGGTATATCCATAGATTTGTTGGTCAATTCCTCCACCCACCATGCACTCTTTAAATAGCCTACCTCCTTGTCAGTGAAGGGCTGTTAAGTTAAAACCAAGATTCAAATTGAGGGGGTATGAGAGGGTATGCCATAGGCCTAATTTTTATTAAAGAAAATGGCAAAAAGCACATTCCAACCCCTTGTTAGTTTGAGATTTTGAAGAAAATAAAATGGATCTGATTATAAAGTCATCTATAACAGCGCTTTGGTCCGCAATGCTTTATCCTAGAAACAAGCTGTAAAATACCAGGTTAGGACGTGACTCCGATGCATATGTCGATATCATTGTTTAATTTCTTTGACATTCAGAGGCTGAGCTACAATTTATAGCCTAGGAGACAAAAATTGACTTATGTAAGGGTTGGTGTGAGGTGTGACCCAGGTGCGGTGCAGGTTAGACAGTAGGCAGAGATGGTGAAACAAGGAACTTTACTGCTGGTCCTGAAGTCAGGATACAAAATAACGGACTTTACATGAAAAAGAAAGGCGGAGCAAATAAGACTCCAAAAAACAGGCAGACAGCCAAAAATACGAAATACTAACTATGACTGAAATAATAAATAAACAGGGAGAACACTTCTCACCTACCTGTCCATACGTCCCGCGATCAGACACTGATTAGTACTGCTTGGCATAGTGAAACTAGCAGAGAAAACTGAGCAAGGGAACACAGGGAAGTGAGGGCATAAATACACAGGTGAACCAGATAGACACAGGTGACACCAATAGGAAGATGATTAGTCCCGACTGTCAGTGAGGAGGTGCCTAAGGTTGTCGGAGGATGTTTAAACCCAGACAGCTTTTAGGGAAACACTTGTGACTTTCTCTTGTTGGGTTAAGCCATAGAAGAAGAGTAGAAAGCAGTTAAAGCTTACATTTTCGGCGTCGGTAGGACTACTATCTGGGGTGGAAAGGTAGGCCTAACTTTTGAACATGCCATGCTCAGATTCCTAATGAAGTCTCAGATATAATTATTTGCAAACAAGGACAGTTTCGTTGCAAACTTAAACACACTGATTTGGCATTGGAGAAATATGATAAGACAAAGACATAGGCCTATCTCTCTGTCCATTCTTAGCCTGTAATTTCGGTAATTTGTGTGGTATTAAAAAAGGTTCTGCTAAAATGTAAAATGATGTAGAATTGCAACTCCATATTAATGCCCATGATTTTGGAATTAGATGTTCGATGAGCATGTGTCCACATACTTTTGGTCATGTAGTGTATTTTGCTGATGGGAGGACAATCCATTTTCATTTCAGAGCGGTCCGATATTCTCCATGTAAACCTTATTATAAATCAAAACTAGACGTTGACTGAGTGGGTAATGACTCAGAGAGAAGGTACTTTGTCTATTCTCAATTCTCTACTTCTCTGGTCCTTGTTTAGTCTTCTTGTTGCTATGGAATGTTCCGGTTTGCTTTTGCATCAAATCTGTAATATATCCGCCATCAACTGGTAATGATTTTTTTCCTCTAGGGAATAGATCGATGACACAAGTTCATCGTTTGTTTTGTTCTCTGTTTCTTTGAGTAATGGCTATTAGGAAAGACAAGCAAGGTATGACATAGAGAGAAGGATGTTCATCTCGAAAAATTTGTTTCTCTTTGTGTCTGCAGTGTGTGTGTGTTTGTGTGCCTGTGTGCGTGTACCAGTGTTATCTGGCTGGTAACCACATCTCTCTCTCTTTTTCTCTTTCTCTCTTGGTCTCACTCTCCCATTTTCCTCTCTCTCTCAATCCCTCAAACTCTCTCTCTCCCTCCTCTCTCCCTCCTCTCTCTCTCTCTCTCTCTCTCTCTCTCTCTCTCTCGCTCTCTCTCCCCCTGTCTCTCTTCCTGTATTTGCAGAGTGCTGCTCATTGTGCTGTGACAGAGTAAATGCTGACACCAACACCTGTTCCCTAAAGGTGACACCATGCTGTCTGACTGTTACAGTAATGTTCCTGCAAAGTTACCCACAAGAGACACACAATAGGTACCTCACCCCGTTCACGAAAATGGATCGCTCTAACAGACAGTGAGTCACGTGGCCATGGCTTGTTATATAAAGTAGGCAGACAGGCATCGAGCCGTTCAGTTACTGGTAGAATGAACGTTAGATTGGGCAAAACGAGTGACCTAAGTGACTTTGAGCGTGGTATAATCATCGGTGCCAGGTGCGCCGGATCCAGTATCTCAGAAACGGCCGCCCTCCTGGGCTTTTCACGTACGACAGTATCTAGGGATTACCGAGAATGATGCAACAAACAAAAAACATCCAGTCCTGTGGGCGAAAACAGCTCGTTGATGAGAGAGGTCGAAGGAGAATGGCAAGAATCGTGCAAGCTAACAGGCCGGCCACAAACAGACAAATAACAGCGCAGTACAATAGTGGTGTGCAGAATGGCATCTTGGAACGCACAACTCATTGATCCTTGTCACGGATGGGCTCTTGCAGCAGACGATCACACTGGGTTCCACTCCTATCAGCTAAAAACAAGAAGAAGCGGCTCCAGTGTGCATGCGATCACCAACACTGGAGAATTTAGGAGTGGAAAAACATTGCCTGGAACATGACAGCGTGTTCAGTTTACTTGAGTGGCCTGCACAGTCCCTAGACCTCAACCCAATAGAGCATCTTTGGGATGAGATGGAATGATCTGTTCGCAGCATGAACGTACCGCTGTCCAATCTGCAGCAACTGCGTGATGCCCTTGTGTCAGCATGGACCAACATCCCTGTGGAACATTTCCGACACCTTGTAGAATGCCCCGTAGAATTCAGGCTGTTCTGGAGGCAAAAGGGGGTCCGACCCTGTACTAGATGAGTGTACCTAATAAACTGGCCGGTGTAGCCTCTGGTCTTGATACCAAGCTTGCATGCTGTCAAAAAAGCAGAATAAACACACATTGTTAACGAAGGAGAGACAAGGAAACATCCGCCCAGGTCACACATTATTACCAACCATGTTAGCAACGCTCCTCACTGATGTTATAGTAGCATCATTAGCTACTTTGGCTGCCTGCAGCAGAACTGAACAATAGGCCTATTGTCAGTGCCACATGAGAACCCCCAGAACAAAACTATGTTACTATGTGGTTGTTAGGTGTCTCATTATTGTCTCTCTGCAGGTGGAGAACGGAGAAGACTCTTCACCTATAGAACCATGGTGTCAGGTGATGAGAATGGGGATTCTGGAAAATAATGTCAGATGATAACTGGCAAGAGGCTGGTAGTGAGGATTCACCTTTCATGTGTTGATGTACTATGCTGTAGCCTGTCATAGATTATAATTTCCACACCTGTCCAAACAGCTTGATAGAAGGTGACAGCTATACAAGTGTAACAATGTAGCAACCAATGTAACAGCAGGGCATCAGATAATTGTTTATCATCCTCACAAATAAGTTGTTGGCATGTTTGTTAATTAACACTGTGAACAGTAAACAAGTACTATGTAAATGATGCATTAGTTAATGATTTATTCATGTCAACTACATGTTCATTAACTCACATTGTTTGTAGTGTCATTGTTTCCTCTCTCTCTCTCTCTCTCTCTCTCGCTCTCTCTCACTCTCGCTCTCTCTCTCTCTCTCTCGCTCTCTCGCTCTCTCGCTCTCTCACTCTCTCGCTCTCTCTCTCTCTCTCGCTCTCGCTCTCTCGCTCTCTCGTTCTCTCGCTCTCTCGCTCTCTCGCTTTCTAAATTCAGATTACCTCCAATATATCTAGCTATAAGAATCCATAGTTGACCTTATCTGGAATGGATAAAATTGCTATATTTTTACATGTATACTATCAAAGTGGGCAGGTGTTTACATTTACACCATCTAAGTGGAACTGAAGTTCATATCATTAAGTGGGGACATAATTATCTGTTGCATGGCAAGTTCAGGCAGATGGGGCAAAAATTGCTTGTTCCCATGAATTTAACGAGGCTACTTTACAGGGTGAAAATACATAAACACCTCCTTACCAGCCACTTTTTCATATGCCCATCATGCAGATTTTTCCTGGTTTTAGACTTCATTGCAGTCAGACATCCGGTCATTTTTTATTATCGCTGTGTCCACTTTCCATTATGGAAGAAGGGGAGAGAGGAGGATCATATATCACAAGACCTTTACAGCACTGATCCCTTCCAATCCACCTCATTCAATGTGAAGAATGGAATATAACAATTTTACACAAAGCCCAGGACCATTATAAAGATGAAGCCTAATTTCCCCATCATAACAAATATTAATAGGCCAATACAATTCTGAGAATGCTCTGACCCTGGAATAGACAAATGGTTTCTTATCCTATTGGTGGACATGAATATTTGTATATTCTGTACTCAACATTCACTGGCTGAAGAGTAATATAATATTGTAGCCAGAAAGGCTACCAGAGTATTCAACATCATTCTGCTTTGATAAAGTGAGGTCTCTTCAACTACAATGTGTATTGTGCATAACATTTATGTTTCTCCATATGCTAGGTCTTTTTTTCTACCTCAAAGTGATGGGTTGAATCAAGTGTAAAGGATGACTGTTTTGTTTCAGTCAATTATAGCTTTTAGACTGACACAATTTGTCACACCCTGGTTCTGGGACTCATTATGTTGAGCCAGGGTGTGTGCAGTCTATGTGGTTTTGTTCTATGTTGGGTGTCAAAGTGTTGTATTTCTAGGTTTGGTCAATGACTCCCAATCGGAGGTAACGAGTGTCAGCTGTCGGCTCGTTATCTCTGATTGGGAGCCATATTTATTTCTGTATGTTTTCCTGTGGGGGTTGTGGGTTATTGTTCCGTTTCTGTCAGTTTAGCAGAGGACTTCACGAATCGTCGTTTGTTTTGTATTTACGTGCTTTACTCTATTAAAGTTATCATGTTCACTCAACGCGCTGCGCTTTGGTCCGTTCATTCATCAGACGATCGTGACAGAATAACCCACCAAAGAAAGACCAAGCAGCGTGTCCAGGAGCAAGGAGACTGGACATGGGAGGAGGCGCCGGGCAAGGAGATGGAGAGGCTGGCGATGGCCCAGGTGGGCACATCGTGGTCCTGGGAGGACATGCTCGGAGGCAAGGGACCTTGGGGAAGGATCAAGGCCCTGGCGAGAGAGGAGCAACGGCGGCAGCAGGGCCATCGTCGGAGGGTCGTGTGTCAACCCCAGAAAATTTTTAGGGGGGGGCACACGGCATGGACGACGGGGCTGACGGAGGAGAAAAGGGGGAGTATCCAGGAGGCCACCAGGCCAGGGGTACACCGCCCTGTACGTCCTGTGCTGATGCCTCACACAGAGTGTGTGAGGGTAGGCATTCAGCCAGGACGGGTGGTGTCCGCTGTTCGCTCCAGGCCTCCTATCCGTCTCCACAGCCCGGTCCGGCCCGTTCCTGCCACCCGCACCAAGACTACGGTGCGCGTCGCCAGCCCGACCCGGCCTGTTCCTGCCACCCGCACCAAGTCTACGGTGCGCGTCGCCAGCCCGGTCCGGCCTGTTCCTGCCACCCGCACCAAGACTACGGTGCGCGTCGCCAGCCCGACCCGGCCTGTTCCTGCCACCCGCACCAAGACTACGGTGCGCGTCGCCAGCCCGGTCCGGCCTGTTCCGGCCACCCGCACTAAGTCTACAGTGCGCCTCAGACGGCCAGAGTCTGCCGTCTGCCCAACGGGGCCTGAACTGTCCGTCTGCCCAACGCCGTCTGAACTGCCCGTCTGCCCAACGGCGCCTGAACTGCCCGTCTGCCCAACGGCGCCTGAACTGCCCGTCTGCCCAACGGCGCCTGAACTGCCCGTCTGCCCAACGCCGTCTGAACTGCCCGTCTGCCCAACGCCGTCTGAACTGTCCGTCTGCCCAACGCCGTCTGAACGGCCCGTCTGTACTGAGCCTGCAAAGCCGCCCGTCTGCCATGAGCCTTCAGAGCCGTCCGCCAGACCGGAGCCGCTAGAGCTCTCCGCCAGACAGGATCAGCCAGAGCCTTCCGCCAGACAGGATCAGCCAGAGCCTTCCGCCAGACAGGATCAGCCAGAGCCTTCCGCCAGACAGGATCAGCCAGAGCCTTCCGCCAGACAGGATCAGCCAGAGCCTTCCGCCAGACAGGATCAGCCAGAGCCTTCCGCCAGACAGGAGCAGCCAGAGCCTTCCGTCAGACCGGATCAGCCAGAGCCTTCCGCCAGACCGGATCAGCCAGAGCCTTCCGCCAGACAGGATCAGCCAGAGCCTTCGGCCAGACAGGATCAGCCAGATCCGTCAGCCTGCCATGAGCAGCCAGATCCGTCAGCCAGCCATGAGCAGCCAGATCCGTCGGCCAGCCATGAGCAGCCAGATCCGTCGGCCAGCCATGAGCAGCCAGATCCGTCGGCCAGCCATGAGCAGCCAGATCCGTCGGCCAGCCATGAGCAGCCAGATCCTTCAGCCCGCCATGAGCCGTTCAGCCAGGATCCGCCAGAGCCGTCCAGCCAGGATCCGCCAGAGCCAGCCAGCCAGGATCCGCCATTGAGTCAGGTGCTGCCCCTTATCCTGGTGCTGCCCCTTAGTCCGGTACTGCCCCTTAGTCCGGTGCTGCCCCTTAGTCCGGTGCTGCCCCTTAGTCCGGTGCTGCCCCTTAGTCCGGTGCTGCCCCTTAGTCCGGTGCTGCCTCTTAGTCCGGTGCTGCCCCTTAAACCGGTGGGGGTCATTTGGAGGAACCTACGTAAGCGGGTAGTGACGATGGTGGGGTGGTGGTCTAGGCCGGAGCCAGAACCGCCACCGAGGAGGTATGCCCGCCCAGCCCTCCCCTGTTTGGGGGTTTTGAGGCGCGGTCGCAGTCCGCGCCTTTAGGGGGGGGTACTGTCACACCCTGGTTCTGGGACTCATTATGTTGAGCCAGGGTGTGTGCAGTCTATGTGGTTTTGTTCTATGTTGGGTGTCAAAGTGTTGTATTTCTAGGTTTGGTCAATGACTCCCAATCGGAGGTAACGAGTGTCAGCTGTCGGCTCGTTATCTCTGATTGGGAGCCATATTTATTTCTGTATGTTTTCCTGTGGGGGTTGTGGGTTATTGTTCCGTTTCTGTCAGTTTAGCAGAGGACTTCACGAATCGTCGTTTGTTTTGTATTTACGTGCTTTACTCTATTAAAGTTATCATGTTCACTCAACGCGCTGCGCTTTGGTCCGTTCATTCATCAGACGATCGTGACACAATTTCATTACATCACTTGTCATTCCTCCCCTCTTTGATTCCCAATCTCAGTTTCATGTCCTTACTCTTCCATTTTAACCTCCAGTCTGAAGAACTGTCACTTGATCTCACCAAGGGACATGTGTGGCATGTGAGTCAAAAGGATCTGCGAGGGTCTGGGGCTACTAGGTTCGAGGATCTGCCACTGTGCAACTCTACCAAAGACGGTCCCCTGGAGGAAGCTGCAGGGACTAGTGGAAGGTCAACCCATGGACGGAGGCATGCCAGTGGGCTTAGTGCTCAGCTCCCTACCCCTGTGGGACACTCCCATCCTGGGCCTGACCGAGGAGAAGAGTAAAGCATCTGTCTCCTGACACGGCAGTGACTTGTCTCAGCGGCTGGGACAGAGATCACACTGTAAGCCTACTCTGACTGACTGTCCCACTGACCCCTGAGCTGGGGGAGGCTGATGGGGAAAGACCTCCGTCAGAGAGAACTAGTCTGACCCAGACTCACAGCACAGAGTGAATCAGAGAAATGACTGGGCTTTTCAGAGGGAGGTGACTGAGAGCAGAGAGAGATCAAAGGGGAAGTGAAGTGTTCAGTATGTCACAGACAGACAGACAGACAGACAGACACGGAAGGACAACCTGCTCCAGTGCTGGCTGTATCACTGGAATCAGAAGGCTGTTGCCGAAACATGCTGGTTTTAACAATAAACACACATTTTTTAACAACTTCCATTTGTCCTCCAAAAGTGGGTGATTAATTTTTTTTTCTAAACCCTACATTATCGATCGAGAGAGAGAGGGAGAGAGAGAGCGAGAGAGAGCGAGCAAGAGAGAGAGAGAGACAGGCTTCAACACTCATCCAAATCCTCCACTGCATTGCTCCTTATCTCTAAAAAGACAAAATAAAAAATTACTTTTAACCTGTGTTTTCCGGTGTATTGCTGGTTGAGGAAAATAAGTGCTAATTACATTCAGTTCTTATTTAAAACAATTGCATGTATAATTCAAACCAACTAGCGAAGCAAAATAAATAAATAATCCTCAAGTGATTTGTGCCAAAAGCTCTACGCGCTCCCCTCAAACACGTAGAGTCAATGTGGAAGTCCTTCTCTTGCTTTTGTCAGGAGATAGTCATGGCTATGGAACAGCTCCCTGTGTACTGTGACGCAATGGGTTGATTTATGGTGGTGTTTCACATATTCTGACTCCACAGCTGTAATTTCAACACCCCTTATTACTATGTCTCTGTTCCGTCGAGGTTAACAGAAGTTCTGTGAGGAGCAGGGAAGTTGTGTTTCTGGAAGACTTGAGAACTAGGTACACTGTTGACTTCTTTTGGGTGGGAAGTTATTTGTCTGTCTGTTGTGCACTTGCAGGGTTCAATCACTCTGAGAAAGTCCTCTTATTAGTGTACACAAGCATAAACTCTCACCTCAAATCAAATACAATTTTATTGGTCACATACACATATTCAGCAGATGTTATTGCGGGTGTAGCGAAATGCTTGTGTTTCAACCTCCAACAGTGCAGTAGTATCTAACAATTCACAACAATACACAAATCTAAAAGTAAAAGAATGGAATAAAGAAATATATAAATATTAGGACGAGCAATGTCGGCGTGGCATTGACTAAAATAAAGTAGAACAGAATACAGTATATACATATGAGATGAGTAATGCAGTATGTAAACATTATTAAAGTGACTAGTGTTCCATTTCTTAAAGTGGCCAGTGATTCCATGTCTATGTATGTAGGGCAGCAGTCTCTAAGGTGCAGGGTTGAGTAGCTGGGTGGTAGCCGGCTAGTGATAGTTATTTAACAGTCTGATGGCCTTGAGATAGAAGCTGTTTTTCAGTCTCTCGGTCCCAGCTTTGATGCACCTGTACTGACCTCACCTTCTGGATGATAACGGGGTGAACAGGCTGTGGCTCGGGTGGTTGATGTCCTTGATGATCTTTTTGGCCTTCCTGTGACATCGGGTGCTGTAGGTGTCCTGGAGATCAGGCAGTGTGCCCCCGGTGATGTGTTGGGTAGACCGCACCACCCTCTGGAGAGCCCTGCGGTTTCGGGTGGTGCGGTTGTGGGCGGTGCATTTGCCGTACCAGGCGGTGATACAGTCCGACAGGATGTTCTCAACTGTGCATCTGTAAAAGTTTCTGAGGGTCTTAGGGGCCAAGCCAAATTTCTTCAGCCTCCTGAGGTTGAAGAGGCGCTGTCTGTGTGGGTGGACCATTTCAGATCATCAGTGATGTGTACGCCAAAGAACTTGAAGCGTTCCACCTTCTCCACTGCGGTCCCGTCGATGTGGATAGGGGCGTGCTCCCTACCTGTTTTTGATGTGAAGTTTAGACCCAGGGGAAGGAGAAAATACACACACAAGCACATGAACATGCACACACACACCACTGGGCACAAACTGGTTGAATCAACATTATTTCAATATAATTTGTCAACGTATTTTTGACTTGGAATCTACGTGGAAAAAACATTGGATTTGAAAAACGTATAATCTACGTGTTGTTTTGAGGGTGAAATTTCAACTACAGGATTGTCATCATGGTAACCAAATGTCAACATAGACAATCCTTGTATAAAATATGTTGAATTTGTACCTTAAAAACAAGGTGGACTCCAATCAAGTTGCAGAAACAAGTTGCCCAGTGTCATTGCACTAAGGCGGTCTCAGAATTCCCATTTGATATTTGCTTCTGGGTGTCTATGGATGTATATTTTATTAGCCCCAGTCATTTGTGGCCATTTTAGGGTGTGTTTTGGGGTTTGTGTGGTGTGTGTGGTGAGTAATGTGATGGGCAGAACTTGGCAAAGATGTTGTTTTAGCCTAGTGCAGGGACCGCTACAGTAATTACACACCTGACAGTAGCTGATAAACACATTTGGCAAGCTGCCAGATCCACTGTGTACTGTCTGTGTGTGTATTGTGTGTGTGTGTGTGTGTGTGTGTGCCTGTGCGCATGTGTCTGTGTGAGGGGGAGAGAGAGAAAGAGAGAGGGAGGGAGAGGGAGAGAGAGAAAGAGAGGAAAAAGGGAGAGCCAGTATTCATGGTATGCCATAGCCTAATCGCTCACACTGAAACACTTACCTCAAATTCCACTGCCTCTTTGTGTGCAGCAAAGTAATGCAATTTTGCATCTGGTTCCGAGAGTGGGCAAATGGATGTGCAATTTGGAAACCTTACATCGATCAACAGTATAACACCACATGGGATGAGATGCTTATTCCGAGGATTATTTCACCAGAAATCATCTTCAACTTTATAATGAACTAAGTAAAGAGAGTGTTGACCTCTGCATGGAGTGGAAGTTTTTCATCTGGTAAAGCAAAGACAAAACCTACAGAATATACAAATGATATTATTCATGCATTGATAATTGCAGTTTATTATACACGCATGTTTACAAAATATTCACACGTCTTGAAATTAATATAGTTTAAATAAAAACAATAATTATTTCAATTACACAGCATGTTGAGGTTTCCTTGCTTGGGCTGCTCTAACAAATAAGATTTCATTTTGAGCAAGCAAATATCGGGCAGGTAAAATGTGTGAAATGTAATAGTTTCATTTAATTTGTGGGAGCACAGCATTTGGAGATCAAAGCGTAAATTCTGGAAAATGAAATATGTACGGCAGGTAATTTCATCCACTTACATTACCTCAAGGTAACGACATGATAAGAAAATATTCACACACTGTAGTTCTTTATCAGAGTTTAATATCATCAGTCTAAATCCATTTCCTGCTGTGATGCTGCACAAGCAGATTTAGGAGAGATCTCTTCTCTCCCCTAGCCCCCTATTTCCTTCTATAGTATTATAATTTCTCGACTCAACCAACTACCCAACATGCAACTTTGTTCCTCAGTACGGCTCTTACCCCTACAGTTGAAGTCGGAAGTTTACATACACTTAGGTTGGAGTCATTAAAACTCGTTTTTCAACCACTCCACAAATTTCTTGTTAAAAAACTATAGTTTGGCAAGTCGGTTAGGACATCTACTTTGTGCATGACACAAGTAATTTTTCCAACAATTGTTTACAGACAGATTATTTCACTTATAATTCACTGTATCACAATTCCAGTGGGTCAGAAGTTTACATACTCTAAGTTGACTTTGCCTTTAAACAGCTTGGAAAATTCCAGAAAATTATGTCATGGCTTTAGAAGCATCTGATAGGCTAATTGGCATCATTTGAGTCAATTGGAGGTGTACCTGTGGATGTATTTCAAGGCCTACCTTCAAACTCAGTGCCTATTTGCTTGACCTCAGAAAAAAATCTGTAGACCTCCACAAGTCTGGTTCATCCTTGGGAGCAATTTCCAAATGCCTAAAGGTACCACGTTCATCTGTACAAACAATAGTACGCAAGTATAAACACCATGGGACCACGCAGCCGTCATACCGCTCAGGAAGGAGACACGTTCTGTCTCCTAGAGATGAACGTACTTTGGTGCGAAAAGTGCAAATCAATCCCAGATCAACAGCAAAGGACCTTGTGAAGATGCTGGAGGAAACAGGTACAAAAGTATCTATATCCACAGTACAACAAGTCCTATATCAACATAACCTGAAAGGCTGCTCAGCAAGGAAGAAACCACTGCTCCAAAACCACCATAAAAAAGCCAGACTACGGTTTGCAACTGCACATTGGGACAAAGATCGTACTTTTTGGAGAAATGTCCTCTAGTCTGATGAAACAAAAATATAACTGTTTGGCCATAATGACCATCGTTATGTTCAGAGGAAAAAGGGGAAGGCTTGCAAGCTGAAGAACACCATCCCAACCGTGAAGCATGGGGGTGGCAGCATCATGCTGTGTGGGTGCTTTGCTGCAGGAGGGACTGGTGCACTTCACAAAATAGAGGAAGGAAAATTATGTGGATATATTGAAGCAACATCTCAAGACATCAGTCAGGAAGTCAAAGATAGATCGCAAATGGGTCTTCCAAATGGACAATGACCCCAAACATACTTCCAAAGTTGTGGCAAAATGGCTTAAGGACAACAAAGTCAAGGTATTGGAGTGGCCATCACAAAGTCCTGACCTCAATCCTATAGAAAATCTGTGGACAGAACTGATAAAGCGTGTGCGAACAAGGAGGCCTACAAACCTCACTCAGTTACACCAGCTCTGTCAGGAGGAATGGGCCAAAATTCACGCAACTTATTGTGGGAAGCTTGTGGAAGGCTACCCGAAACGTTTGACCCAAGTTAAACAACTTAAAGGCAATGCTACCAAATACTAATTGAGTGTATGTACAGTGGCTTGCGAAAGTATTCACCCCCCTTGGCATTCTTCCTATTTTGTTGCCTTACAACCTGGAATTAAAATAGATTTTTGGGGGGTTTGCATCATTTGATAACATGCCTACCACTTTGAAGACGGAAAATATTTTTTCTTGTGAAACAAACAAGAAATTAGACAAAAAAACAGAAAACTTGAGCGTGCATAACTAGTAAATACTTTGTAGAGCCACCTTTTGCAGCAATTACAGCTGCAAGTCTCTTGGGGTATGTCTCTATAAGTTTAGCACATCTAGCCACTGGGATTTTTGCCCATTCTTCAAGGCAAAACTGCTCCAGCTCCTTCAAGTTGGATGGGTTCCGCTGGTGTACAGCAATCTTTAAGTCATACCACAGATTCTCAATTGGATTGAGGTCTGGGCTTTGACTAGGCCATTCCAAGACATTTAAATGTTTCCCTTTAAACCACTCAAGTGTTGCTTTTGCAGTATGCTTAGGGTCATTGTCCTGCTGGAAGGTGAACCTCCATCCCAGTCTCAAATCTCTGGAAGACTGAAACAGGTTTCCCTCAAGAATTTCCCTGTATTTAGCTCCATCCATCATTCTTTCAATTCTGACCAGTTTATCAGTCCCTGCCAATGAAAAATGGTGGTGTTCTCGGTAATGAGAGGTGCTGGGTTTGCACCAGACATAGTGTTTTCCTTGATGGCCAAAAAGCTCAATTTTAGTCTCATCTGACAAGAGTACCTTCTTCCATATGTTTGGGGAGTCTCCCACATGCCTTTTGGCAAACAGCAAATGTGTTTGCTTACTTTTTTCTTCAAGCAATGGCTTTTTTTCTGGCTACTCTTCCGTAAAGCCAAGCTCTATGGAGTGTACGGCTTAAAGTGGTCCTATGGACACATACTCCAATCTTTGCTGTGGAGCTTTGCAGCTCCTTCAGGGTTATCTTTGGTCTCTTTGTTGCCTCTCTGATTAATGCCCTCTTTGCCTGGTCTGTGAGTTTTGGTGGGCGGCCCTCTCTTGGCAGGTTTTTGTGGTGCCATATTCTTTCCATTTTTTAATAATGGATTTAATGGTGCTCCGTGGAATGTTCAAAGTTTCTGATATTTTTTTATAACCCAACACTGATCTGTACTTCTCCACAACTTTGTCCCTGACCTGTTTGGAGAGCTCCTTGGTCTTCATGGTGCTGCTTTCTTGGTGGTGCCCCTTGCTTAGTGGTGTTGCAGACTCTGGGGCATTTCAGAACATGTGTATATATACTGAGATCATGTAACACTAAGATTGCACACAGGTGGACTTTATTTAACTAATTATGTGACTTCTGAAGGTAATTGGTTGTACCAGATCTTATTTAGGGGCTTCATAGCAAAGGGGGTGAATACATATGCACGCACCACTTTTCCGTTATTTATTTTTTAGAATCTTTTGAAACAAGTTATTTTTTTTAATTTCACTTCACCAATTTGGACTATTTTGTGAATGTCCATTACATGAACTCCAAAAAAAAATCAATTTAAATTATAGGTTGTAATGCAACAAAATAGGAAAAACGCCAAGGGGGATGAATACTTTTGCAAGGCACTGTAAACTTCTGACCTACTGGGAATGTGATGAAAGAAATAAAAGCTTAAATAAATCATTCTCTCTACTATTATTCTGACATTTCACATTCTTAAAATAAAGTGGTGATCCTAACTGACCTAAGACAGGGAATTTTTACTAGGATTAAATGTCAGGAATGGTGAAAAACTGAGTTTAAATGTATTTGGCTAAGGTGTATGTAAACTTCAGACTTCAGCTGTATATTCTTGACTATAATTTTCTATGGTAAATTTCTCATTGGAGAGTAAGTGATCTCGCCTCTCTACTCTCTTCAGCCAGTGTCACCCAGGTCCATGACCGTCCATCCCAGGGCATTTAGCGATCTTTACCTCAGCTCAACCCCAACACACATCACAGCTCCTCAAGGGGTGATTCTCATGACCGAGCCTGATCTCCCACACCCCAGCTGGGGCTGTGAACATCTGGGGACAGGGGGAGAGATGGAGGACTGGAGAGGGGTGGAGTTTGTGACGTTTTACTCCCATCCTTCTGCCCCGAGTCTGCCCTCTGAGGCCAGAGTGTGAAAAGCACCAGTGTGATATGAAGAACCAGAGTGAAATATACCTACGCACAAATACGCACACACACACACACATGCATGCACACACAAACACATGCACTCACACAACACACACACACACACACACAGAAAGCACTCACATGCCTGCCTAAACACTTGTCTTCCGTCAGAACCAAGGTCAGGCAGTCTGAATTGAATGGAAACCTCTGTCGGTGAAAAAGCTCTCTCAGTAATTAAATGCAAACAAAGGGTTATAAATGAGCATAGTGCAGAAATGGTGAGGCCATTTTGGCTGTCTGTGTGGGTTTAGGGGAACCATTCTGGTGCTGATTTCCAGCCCTCTCTGAGTAACTAATGACAGCATTGTATCTGGCTCTTAGAGGCTGTGAAAGAGATGTGCAAGGTGCTCTGTTGTTGCTCTATTGATCTGCTGGAAGCCATTGTTAACAGGGTTATAGAGAAACCAAATTAATGTCTTGTTTTCCACCAGAAAATACACAAAAATAGAGATATAGGGAGTGAAACAGACAGGCACTGTATTGCCGTTATACGCTATAAACTTTGCAATTAAAGCGTCAACACTTGCTGGACTTTTTGGAGTTTAATCTGTGTTTTTGATCATGGTGTGAAGCTCTCTTTTCCCAGCCGGAGGGGAGGTGGTATTTTAGAGGCTGGAATAATCATATAGTCTGTGATAATCATAATCAGCCTGCTATTTTCTCTTTATCACTCTAAAGAAAGGCTATTCTTAAATCCTGGTCCTTCAGGGCCAGTGTCTGTTGAGTGTGTGTGTGCGTGTGTGTGTGTGTGTGCATGCTTGCGTGTGTGCCAGTGATGTGCAGTGAGGTCGGTGGCTGGTTAGGAACTGGCTATTATCAAAGCAAGATTTACTAAAAAAATTAACCTTGATGAAGCCAAAGTTCACCATACAACAGATATCTCCAACAACTAGAGTGACATAAGCTATTAACCAAATGTAAATACCAATGTAGCCAAGATACACAAGCAATAGCCTCCGATGGCAGCTTATTTCATATCATCCGACAAAATGACACACTGTAGCATCCATAGTTACAACCAATTGGTGGCACTAAAATACCAATACATGGACAAATTTAATCTGAATAGTTTGCAATGCAAACTCCTTAGCCTTTCACAATGGATTTACAATTCTTCCAATGCACCACACACACACACACACACATGCGCACATGCACACACTCGCGCACACACACAAACAATAATATTATTATGTGAAATATTATTACACATACAGTATATAATAAAGATCTAACAACATTTCCATATTAACTATTGAAATGACTGAAAAATGCAGTTAAAAACATAAAAAAAGTGTCTAATCAAAACAAAATTCTAGCTTGATAAATCTAATGCATCAAAGGGATGTTCTCTATCCTCATGTTCATTCAACAGTAGCTTAACCCGCACATTGCAAAAGGAAATGCGTTTAGGCTTACCTTTACTTGTAAATTAAGTCCATTCGTCTGTCTTTCAGGGTGAACTCTCAGTGACAGCTTTGTAGAAGTCACAGCAGAACCCCATGTCCATTATTTTATTCTGCATGCAAACAGCAGGCCCACTGTCGAGTGGGAGACAGGGCCTCCTTCGGTTCCATTTTCACACCGACAAAAAGGTCACACACACACACACACAAACAGTAGCTGGTAGCACAGTTCTCCCACGCAGCACACAGGTAGGTAGCTTCATCCATTAGGGCATCCAGACAGTCGGAGAGCAGAATCCTCCCGCGAGAGTGCGCCCCCATGCAGCCACACAAGTAGAATTACTGTAGTTAGTCAGATCCATCTTGTAGAAGCCAAGGCTCTGGCCCGCATTGAGTGGCGGGAGAAGCCCCATTCCCATTACGTCCAAAAGTAAATGTCCAAGATGTGTAAAAGTTAGGGTAAAAAGTAGTAATTGGTAATGAAGTTTCAGACAAGTGGACAGTCCATTACTCACTGTTCGCCTGCCCGACAGCTAGCAGTGAGGGAGATGGTGGTTGTCTGTCATGAATAAAGTCACATCTTGTAGATCTCCTCTATGCTGCTTCTGTCTGGTCTTAACTTTCATTATAGTTGATGTTCCACTCTTCAAACCCTCCAAACGGCTTTCCAACTTGGAAAATTGTTTGTGGTGCAGTATAGTGTCCATTTGTCAGGTTTTTTTGCTAGCTAGCTTCGTTCAGTTCACGGGATGCGAGTGCCAAATTACGTAGACACACCCAAATGTGCAGAGCTTACCCCAGGCTTACCCAAACAAGATGTTGTAAGTTGAGGTTCCGGTACAGGTGGATGGATGACTTTCAGTAGGAGCAAGGACTGGATGGAGACGGATAACTATTTATCAGCTTTAATGGTCAAACCACACTGAACATCCTCAACCACCACACTAGAACTGTCTGTCACTTCCTGTATCAATAAAGTTTAACCCCACACAATTAAATAATTGGCCAATAGAAAAACTGAGAATTCTTTACCAGGTAAAGAAATAGATAAACACAGTTATTTCCTGTAACACAGATTCACCACATTTCCGCCATGTGTATAACTGCCATGTAAATGAAACAATTACTCAGGAAATAATCCTACAATGTTTAGGCAATATGCATGCGCAAAATATGAAATCGGCTCAATGAAAAGAAAGAAGCTAAGCAAAGCAGCAGGGCCTATGCTGACCCCATGCGCATCAACAGTGACTGGAGTCAGGAATGGCCTCGCGCGTCAACGATTTGAATGGATGGGAGTACGGCATGAATACCCTAGTGCCTTTCCTCATGCAGTTTAAGCAAATGTTGAGATTTTGAGCATAAACACCACCAGAATCATTGAGAAAAAACATTAGATAACAAAAAAATATTTATTTGGCTTTTCATAACAGCTTTTTTTATTAGATTATCACATGGTAAGCACTGCATACCATGCCTACCCTGACTGCAAGTCACTGGTGTGTGCATGCATGTACCAGACATGTGTGCAGTAAGGATTGAGATAACAATCTTTTGCACTAAATGCAATCCTTGTCTGACTTTTACGGGGTACGAAACCAATCTTTCCTCTTAAAGCTCCCTCACACACAGTGAGCAGCTCTCTGTGTGGCATTCACACACATAGAGCTGCTAAAAGCCTGTCCCTGCTGACAGCCTCCTCTAGGTACAGTCAAATACACAGCGCCAGCCCAAAGAGGCAGGAGGGATACGGAGGAGGAGGGGGTGGGGGGATGTTTGGTGGTTTTAGCTTTCAAGGAGCAGAGAGAAAACAGTACTGCAATTTTCCACTCCTCTCTTCTCTTCCTCCCATTCCTCTCTCTCTCTTGCTCTCTCTCTTTCCTCCTGTCATACCGCTAGCTCTTGTTATGGATATACAGCTGCCTTGTGTTTTGGAGGTCTTTAGTTGTTGCTTCTGGAAGATATCTTTGTAAATGTTATCTGGAAGTGTGTGTGTCATTCAGTGGCCAGTCTGCAACCCCCTTTCCACACCAAACAGCATAGATTATTTTCCGTTTTGATGCTAAACTGGCGTTCAGATACAGATACATTACCATTTGTAAAATGGTGTCGGGAAACAAACATTAGCATTTTAAAGAAACACTGACCTGCTTTCCAACACTCTTGACTATCATAATTAACCACTAGAGACTCCCATGTATTATTTTTTTACTTCTACCGGCTGGGATGATGATTGCTATTCAGAGCCTGCAGCGAGCCGAGGCGAATCAGTGACGTTTCAAAGACCATGTCTGCCCCTGCGTTCACCTGAGGAAGCGCTAGCCATGGGCTCTAAAGCTAAATCAAGAGACTAGATCAGCACTGATAATCGCGGCTGCATGACGTTCAGTACAGACACTCCAACCAGCACTCTGAGACCTCTGAGAGAAGCTTCCGGAACATTCTCTCAGTTTCCTCTGAGCCGAGACTACCAACTGTCTGTTTAATCATCTGAAATGAGCTGATGATTCAATCAACAGAGAATATTCTGTTTTGTTTGGGATAGGGAAGCAGGGAGAGTAGCGATATATTCTCATTTTGGTAATTAAAAATGTTATTTAATTTCTCTCAGCGCGCAGACAATTAATGTGTTCGTTGCTCATCCACCCAAATGATTGTTTATTTGTCTTGCATTGACTGCACACAATCCCCCAGAGTCACGCTAGCCCCGTGCTAATTATTTTTAAATCCCTCATATCTCTTTTAATTGTTCTTGGGCTGTTTATCCTGGAGATCAGATGGCTAACTGAGAGAGATTGAGGGTGGCTGTCAAAACAGACCAGTGAGGAAGACAGATGAAAACACATTTCTGGCGTTGCAGCAGAATAAGCTATGGGTAATATTGTCATGGCCTCTTGTCTGTCTTCTCTCTGAGTGATGGTACTCTATACAGATCAGCAAGCCTCCCCCCACCACCCCTCCCCCACTTCCCCCTCCGCCCCCTATTTCCATCCTGGTCCACCCTCCCCCATATAAAAGACTACACACAAGAAAACCTTTTAGGTGTTGTAGTAATAAAAATGTTTAAGCGTAAGCGAGCAGAAAGAAGAGGAGACGTAAAAAAGCAATCGGTGGCCTTGCCTACATTAAATCAGAGTCAGAGGCTAGCTTATTGAAATGTTGATAAATAATGGCCCAGGTACATAAGGTTACACTTTAAAAGATTCTGCCACATTTCATTTTAGATTTTCATTTTGACCATTGACTCAGCATCCCTTGTACTATCTGCTCCCTTCTGATCTGAATATCCCTTTAAGCTTCCAGAAAAGGTCAGGAAAGTAATTAACCTTGTTCTGTGTGCATCAACAGAGACTTTGTATAACACATACACAAGCAGGAATGGACACATGCACACACACACATGCCCCTCCTCACTTATAATTTTTTTTTACATGAAAATACAAATCTGGAAAATGTAAAAGTTGTACTGAAAAATTGAAAAGATTGAAAGATTACAGCAAAAAGAATGTCCTCAAGCTTCCAGTAAAGGGATACACAAGTTATCTTGGATTATGGCTGAACTGTACCTCTTTTAGCCTATCCAAGAAGCTAAAATCTCTTAAATAGGTTACTTGGTGTTTAACTAAGTTTGCTATAATATTTTAACAAGATGGTATTCTCTTTTGTTTCGTTTTTTTATTCCCTCGCTTGCCTCATTTTTCAAGAAGTGAAATCCGTTAAACATTTAATAACATTTGTACAGCCTTATTAGTCTATGAGAAATAGTGTTTTTCATAAGTAGAACATTATTTCCAGTACTTTGAAAAGGAAATTCTCGCCACTGATGGCTATGTTGCAATTCAAGTCTGACCTTTTCACCTTCATTGAACCTCCCAAGTTGTACTTTCAACACAAACACCATTCAATACCTCACCCAAGACGTGTCTTTCTGTATTTTCCTCTCCTTCTTTGTATAGCTGTGTAGTCCTTTTTCTGTTGTACACGTCTTCCATTTTTCTATCTTTCATGCCATCTCTCTCATCAGTCTTTTTGACTCTCTTGTCCTGTTGCTCTCTTTATTTTATCACTCTCCCTTTCTTTTCCTCCAGAGTCAGACAGTTTCAATTTATCCGATCCACACAGGTGTCGAGAGGCCCATAATGGCAGTGTTATTTCTCACCTAATCAGCTGAATCTGGATGGAGAGTTTCTCACTCTGAGTGATTTCATGCTGTGAACTTGAATGTGTTATTCCGCTCTCGCTGTCTACCCCTCCTCCTCTCCATCTCCATCTCCTCCCTCCTCCTCCTCCTCTTCCTCCATCTCTTCCTCCTCTGCTTTTGTTTTCCAAAACAAGCTCGTTAAATCACATAAGGGTTTTGTTCCATTTCTCAGCGGGGGAACCTATTTCCAGGGTAAAATGTTTTTCATTCCCCAGCTGAAAACTAATTATTGTTTCTCTCCTACTGCATACACGGTCAAAAACTTTAGTAAACTGCTCATGTTAAAATAAACAAACAACCAACCCAGACCAACGCCCATTTCTAGTGCCATTACCTAAACAGTGCAGTTATGAAGATCGCCAGTACAGGTTTTGACCTGATGAGGGCGCCAGAGATGGCACTCATACGCCCCCCATCAATGCCTCTGTCTGAATCCAAATGTAACTAAAGAAAGGAAGGAAGTGTCTCATCATGGAGAACTGATATCCTTTTTTCCCTATTTCCCCTCTCTCCTCTCCTCTTCATCAACCAATCCCTGCTGCCTGCTCCTCACTTCTGCCCACTTCTGTCCACTCCTACCACTTCTGTCCACTTCTGTCCACTTCCCTCTCTTGTCTTTCCTTCCTCATCCCTTCATCCACATGAATGTCTTTTGTCTACTGTATAGTCAGAGTTTTGCCAACATCTGCCTCTAGAGCTGGTCATGCACATGCACACACACACACAAACACACACACACACACACACACACACACACACACACACACACACACACACACACACACACACAATAAGTAAGTAAGTAAGTAAGTAAGTAATTATCAGTAACAGTACTGAATAAGGGCTCTATTCAATCTGTATCGCTGAAGCGGTACAACATGCGCAATAGAAATGTAAAGGTCATTTCTGATTGCGCTGACATGCAGCTTTTACCGTGAATGCAATCTCTGCTAAAGCGGGAACATTGCCTTTCAATTTCAATTTCAATCACGCTGTAATGCTGAACGTCAGCGATACGGATTGAATCGAGCCCGTAAGTCTCTGAATAAACAATAGGAATGGTCATCTGACAGTATCACCTGTATCTGTGCTCTCTGTTTCCCCCAGCGGCCTCCTCCATCTTATGGAAGTCACACCATCAACCATCAACCCCAGTCACGTATCTGGAACGGTGCTGCAATTAGCCGTCTAAAAACAGATAATGAAGAAACTCCACTGCATCTACAGCTGTCAGAGGACATTAGACTCCGGAGCCACTCGACCTCTCCGGAGTTAACTGCCCAGGCAAATTACCGTTTAAATCGCCGGCTCTGACCATGGCTTCCCTCTCTAACATCTCCATTAGGACAGGTTGGGGGAGGATTCCACAATGGAATTGCTCTTGTTAAAACTGAATTCTCTAAGTATCACTTATTGAATACATGTGGTAAGGTCCCTTAAGCTCTGTCTATAGAAATGTGTTTACAGTACTGTCATCAAGGACTCTGGATTCACTACCTCTCCTTCCCCTCTTCTTTATCATTCTGTGCCCTTCACTGTTTGTTTCTCTCTTTAACTAACCCTTAATGAATGTCTTAATGAGAGCCCTTGCATTCTCCAATGCCATTTCTCTTTACAAAGCCATCAGCTCAACAAGCCAAACTTAGCATTAATTCAAAGGTTATGTGATCAGTTTTCCCACTCATTCATTCATTAGAACTTAGAAGCTTTGAAGGGGTTATTCATATACTTGTTTTACTATGTCTTATAAATGTTCCCAACAGATAAAAAAGTTTGCTGGCATCAGTTTGTCAGCTTCATCCCACGGTACTTAACAACAAGTTTGCCAAGTCTTAGTTGTTTCATTACACACCTTTGTATTGCCTCATCTCTACCGTAAAATGTGTTTTTGGTGGCACAACACAAAAATGTAACAAGTGGCATCAAAGACGCGTGAATGAGAGTGTTGTCTTTCATGAGTCACTAACGACACATCCTCAGCTCAATTATACAGCATCGGTTTGGGTGCATGAGATCAGCGCTTCAATCGCCACCTTTGAAATACGAATAGAAATGCAGAGCATGTCCAGATCAACAAACTCCAAAGAGCAAGCCTCCACTGCTAGGGAAGGAAGTAGAGGGGTGGAAGAAAATTGTAAATATGAGAAGTGATTGAACAATGGTTTAGGTGCACTTTACATATTGTGTGTAGCGTGCATATTGTAATGTATACAGTCAGGTCCATAGTTATTGGCACCCTTGATAAAGATGAGCAAAAAAGACTGTATAAAATAAATGGTCCCTCTTCAAATGACGTTCAGCTTATAAAGGCTTCATAATGCCTTCATAAGCACTATATTAATGTGTTACAAAGCATCTATAACTGTATGTCATGCTTTATAAAGGGTTCATAAATGTGGCATAACTGTGTGACATAATCACCAATGTCAAATGTGACATAACCCACTATGTTGAATATGATATAAACATGTGCTTTATATCACATGACCTGTGACCTGTTGTGCAGAAGGATGGCATACGCTCTAAAGTGATGTCATGTTAGTCACATTACACCTAATCTCGTTCCCAGACACTTCCGCCCAAATGTGCAGAAGGCCTGGTGTACCAATGCACCAAACTTGGCTGGCACTAGCTAGGGTTAGGTTTAAAATCCAATTTTAAGAAGATAAATTGTGGAAATGGGCAGGGTTTAGCCATAATTATGACTTTTTGACTGTGTTAAGTAGTGACGATGGCAAATACTTTACTCAGTAAGGTCACTCCTATAGAATTCTATGGTCACTCCCACTAAGGCCAACTTTGAATGATGTAATAGCCTGGGGACGACGTTACATCAAGAAACACTTACCTTGATGAAAGCCGCCAGCCTAAGGAAATTGAATGAGTCTTTCTTCTGGAACCAACTTATATGTTTCTCAGTACACAAACACACACACAACAAAAACAAGCGTGGTGCTGGGCCCAGTCAGGTCTTTGACACATTCTTCCACTCCCCCGCTGAAAGATCAGCCACAAAATGTTGGCACCATTGTAACAGGTTGTAATCAAGCCCTGGTCTCCAGCATTGGAACAGAAGAGAAATACCTGGTGCGGTAGTCTTAGGTTGGACTACTCCAATTCATCTTGGTTCTGAAACACACACACACACACACACAAACGCTTTGCAGGTCCATCAACTCATTTAAATACCTCTCACACCCTACCTGCGGATCATGAGAGAACCTTCATAAATCAGCAGAACGTTAATAACCTATTTATTGACACTTTATGTAGTGTCCTGTAATACTTAGTTTGAAGTGAGAAACCTTAAGTCATTCATAACACATCCAAAAAGACTCTATATTGCATAATGATGTACAGTGGGGGGAAAAAGTATTTAGTCAGCCACCAATTAGGAAATGGAAGGTTGTGGACAGGTGTCTTTTATACTGATAACAAGTTCAAACAGGTGCCATTAATACAGGTAACGAGTGGAGGACAGAGGAGCCTCTTAAAGAAGAAGTTACAGGTCTGTGAGAGCCAGAAATCTTGCTTGTTTGTAGGTGACCAAATACTTATTTTCCACCATAATTTGCAAATAAATTCATAAAAAATCCTACAATATGATTTTCTGGAAAAGAAATTCTCATTTTGTCTGTCATAGTTGACGTGTACCTATGATGAAAATTACAGGCCTCTCTCATCTTTTTAAGTGGGAGAACTTGCACAATTGGTGGCTGACTAAATACTTTTTTTCCCCACTGTACATAATTGTGACTGACCGGCTCGATTCGGTCTTATGTAGCAACATTTTAAATGGTGTTTTTTACATTGGATAAAAGTAGAGACTCATAGCTAGAAAATGGTATATCATACACTACAGTTGAGGAACAATGGGAAAGTAATTCTGCTTTGAAAGTTGATTAATTTGTAAACTCACTTTTAAGAAAATGGCCCTTGAATGTTTTGGTAAACAGAGCATGCGCAGACCAGCTGGCTGGTGTGTTTATGGACATATTCAATCTCTCCCTATCTCAGTCTGCTGTCCCCACATACTTCAAGATGGCCGCCATTGTCCCTGTACCCAAGAAAGCAAAGGTAACTGAACTAAATGACTATAGCTTCGTAGCACTCACTTCTGTCATCATAAAGTGCTTTGAGAGACTAGTCAAGGATCATATCACCTCCACCTTACCTGCCACCCTAGACCCACTTCAATTTGCTTACCGCCCCAATAGATCCACAGACGATGTAATCGCCATCACACTGCACACTGCCCTATCCCATCTGGACAAGAGGAATACCAATGTAAGAATGCTGTTAATTGACTATAGCTCAGCAATCAACACCATAGTACCCTCCAAGCTCATCCTTAAGCTCGAGGCCCTGGGTCTGAACTGTGCAACTGGGTCCTGGACTTCCTGACGGGCCGCCCCCAGGTGGTGAAGGTAGGAAACAACACCTCCACTTCGCTGATCCTCATAAGGGTGCGTGCTGAGCCCCCTCCTGTACTACCTGTTCACACATGACTGCGTGGCAAAGCACGCCTCCAACTCAGTCATCAAGTTTGCAGACGACACAACAGTTGTAGGCTTGATTACCAACAATGATGAGACAGCCTATAGGGAGGAGGTGAGGGCTCTGGGAGTGTGGTGCCAGGAAAACAACCTCTCACTCAACGTCAACAAAACAAAGGAGATGATCATGGACAGCCCCGTATCCACATCGACGGGACCACAGTGGAGAAGGTGGAAAGCTTCAAGTTCCTCGGTGTACACATCACTGACAAACTGAAATAGTCCACCCACACACACAGTGTGGTGAAGAAATTTGGCTCGGCACCTAAAACCCTCACAAACTTTTACAGATGCACAATTGAGAGTATCCTTTTGGGCTGTATCACCACCTGGTATGGCAACTGCACCGCCCGCAACGGCAGGGCTCTCCAGAGGGTGATGCGGTCTGCCCAACGTATCATCGAGGGCAAACTACCAGCCCTCCAGGACACCTACAGCACCCAATGTCACAAGACGGCCAAAAAAATCATCAAGGACAACAACCACCCAAGCCACTGCCTGTTCACCCCGCTATCATACAGAATGTGAGGTCAGTACAGGTGCATCAAAGCTGGGACCGAGAGACTGAAAAACAGCTTCTATCTCAAGGCCATCAGACTGTTAAATAGCCTTCACTAGCACATTAGAGGCTGCTGCCTATATACATAGATTAGAAATCACTGGCCACTTTAATAAACGGAACACTAGTCACTTTAATAAAGTTTACATATCTTGCATTACTCATCTCATATGTACAGTGAGGGAAAAAAGTATTTGATCCCCTGCTAATTTTGTACGTTTGCCCACTGACAAAGACATGATCAGTCTATAATTTTAATGGTAGGTTTATTTGAAGAGTGAGAGACAGAATAACAACAAAGAAATCCAGAAAAACGCATGTCAAAAATGTTATAAATTTATTTGCATTTTAATGAGGGAAATAAGTATTTGACCCCTCTGCAAAACATGACTTAGTACTTGTTGGCAAAACCCTTGTTGGCAATCACAGAGGTCAGACGTTTCTTGTAGTTGGCCACCAGGTTTGCACACATCTCAGGAGGGATTTTGTCCCACTCCTCTTTGCAGATCTTCTCCAAGTCATTAAGGTTTCAAGCCTGACATTTGGCAACTCGAACCTTCAGCTCCCTCCACAGGTTTTCTATGGGATTAAGGTCTGGAGACTGGCTAGGCCACTCCAGGACCTTAATGTGCTTCTTCTTGAGCCACTCCTTTGTTGCCTTGGTCGTTTGTTTTGGGTCATTGTCATGCTGGAATACCCATCCATGACCCATTTTCAATGCCCTGGCTGAGGGAAGGAGGTTCTTACCCAAGATTTTACGGTACATGGCCCCGTCCACCCTCCATGTTTGACAGTGGGGATGGTGTTCTTGGGGTCATAGGCTGCATTCCTCCTCCTCCAAACACGGCGAGTTGAGTTGATGCCAAAGAGCTCGATTTTGGTCTCATCTGACCACAACACTTTCACCCAGTTCTCCTCTGAATCATTCAGATGTTCATTGGCAAACTTCAGACGGGCCTGTATATGTGCTTTCTTGAGCAGGAGACCTTGCGGGCGCTGCAGGATTTCAGTCCTTCACGGCGTAGTGTGTTACCAATTGTTTTCTTGGTGACTATGGTCCCAGCTGCCTTGAGATCATTGACAAGATCCTCCCGTGTAGTTCTGGGCTGATTCCTCACCGTTCTCATGATCATTGCAACTCCACAAGGTGAGATCTTGCATGGAGCCCCAGGCCGAGGGAGATTGACAGTTATTTTGTGTTTCTTCCATTTGCGAATAATCGCACCAACTGTTTTCACCTTCTCACCAAGCTGCTTGGCGATGGTCTTGTAGCCCATTCCAGCCTCGTGTAGGTCTACAATCTTGTCCCTGACATCCTTGGAGAGCTCTTTGGTCTTGGCCATGGTAGAGATTTTGGAATCTGATTGATTGATTGCTTCTGTGGACAGGTGTCTTTTATACAGGTAACAAGCTGAGATTAGGAGCACTCCCTTTAAGAGTGTGCTCCTAATCTCAGCTCGTTACCTGTATAAAAGACACCTGGGAGCCAGAAATCTTTCTGATTGAGAGGGGGTCAAAAACTTATTTCCCTCATTAAAATGCAAATCAATTTATAACATTTTTGACATGCGTTTTTCTGGATTTTTTGTTGTTATTCTGTCTCTCACTGTTCAAATAAACATACCATTAAAATTATAGACTGATAATTTCTTTGTCAGTGGGCAAACGTACAAAATCAGCAGGGGATCAAATACTTTTTTCCCTCACTGTATATACTGTATTCTATACTATTCTACTGTACCTTAGTCTTAGCCTATTTATTGCCTTACCTCCATAACTTGCTACATTTGCACACACTGTATATATATTTTCTGTTGTATTTTTGACTTTATGTTTTGTTTTACCCCATATGTAACTCTGCGTTGTTGTTTTTATCGCACTGCTTTGCTTTATCTTGGCCAGGTCGCAGTTGTAAATGAGAACTTGTTCTCAACTGGCCTACCTGGTTAAATAAAGGTGAAATAAAATTAAATTAAAATGTCGCTCTGACATTGCTCGTCCATATATGTATTGTTATATTCTTAATTCCATTGCTTTACTTAGATTTGTGTGTATTGGGTATATGTTGTGAAATTATTAAATATTACTTTTTAGATATACTGCACTGTCGGAGCTAGAAACACAAGCATTTTGCTATACCCGCAATAACATCTGCTAAACACGTGTATGTGACCAATAAAATTTGATTTGATTTGATTTAAACCTACTGGAAAGCTCTTCTTTTTCTACACCCATTCAGCATCGTTCACACCCTCTTAAGCCTTAGCCCCACCCATCTCTTTAAGGATTCACATATGATGCCATGTACTAAACAACCAACGATTTCAAGACTAATGACTGGTCTATACTACGTCTATCGACAGTTGTCTCAGTGACATCATGAACATTCTATTGTCGTCCGACATCAAACTTGTCGTTGTCGTTATGAAAAAGTATAAACACAAAAACTACAGGCTGCATCACATCAGCAGCCTGGTGACCAACATAGCATAACTAGTGTATTTTAACACCAATAAACCCATCCATTTAAAAATGAATTTAGTATATGTCAATATAGCAAACCAGGCAACTAAAAGCAACTTTCTAAACAATGTTTTGGTTAGTTTCTAGCTTGTTAATTAGCGAGCTAATGTTAAGTTAGCTGGCTAGCCAGTTCAAATAATGACATTATCATATAGATGACAACGTCTTCACTTTAGCTCATTTGTCTTTATTATTACAGGAAAATAAACTCACAACAAGATCAATATTTACAAGTTAATGGCGAGCTAATTACACAAAATAGCTTACGGTTGTGAGTGACGAAATAAAAGCAAGGCATTCTACCAGAGAATTTTAGAACTTGGACAATGTCTCGTTGGCCTAATGTTATATCCTAATTTGACTTTGGTGCAGGTCATGTTCTTCACATTACCGTCTCTGGTAAACACATACTATATCAAATAAAATCGAAGTGTATTTGTCACATGGACAGGATACTGAAGGTGTAGTGAAATGGTTACTTGCATAGTGGAGCCTTTTGTTTAGACATGTAGCTAGCTAGATAATCAATTAACCATAATCCCAACTCATAATAATATGCCATTTAGCAGACGCTTTTATCCAAAGCGACTTACAGTCATGTGTGCATACATTTTTGTGTATGGGTGGTCCCGGGGATCGAACCCACTACCCTGGCGTTACAAGCGCCGTGCTCTACAAGCATAATGTTACTACCCTGCATGATTGTTGGCTAGCTAACATTAGGTGTTACAGGAGGGGGTCACAGTTCCGGAGTGACCCACTAGGTGTCATCCTCCGACAACCTTAGGCACCTCCTCACTCATAGTCTGGACTAATCATTATCTTATTGGTGTCACCTGTGTCTACCTGTTCACCTGTGTATTTATGCCCTCACTTCCCTGTGTTCCCTTGCTCTGTTTTCTCTGCTAGTTCTCGATGCCAAACAGTACAAATCAGTGTCTGATCACGAGATGTATGTACAGGTACTTGAGAAGTGTTCTCCCTCTTTCATTGTTGTTTTCAGTCATAGTTAGTATTTCGTATGTTTGCTGTCAGCCTGTTTTTGGAGACCAATTTGCTCCGTTATTTTGTATCCTGGTCTTGGGACCACCAGTAAAGATCCTTGTTTCACCCTCTCTGCCTACTGCCTACTGTCTATCCTGCACCGCACCTGAGTCACACCTCACACCAACCCTTACAATTAGGCTATAACTAGCAATGCAAATGGCTCTGAGATACGAATAATATTACTACACAGATCATACAAAACGTTAGCTAGCGAGCCAGCCAGTACACTTTAACTTGAAATTAAAACGACTTTCTGACAAAATTAGAAACGTACAGTACCAGTCAAAAGTTTGGACACACCTAGTAATTCAAGGGTTTTCTTTATTTTTTATTTTTTTACATTGCAGAATAATAGTGAAGACATCAAAACTATGAAATAACACATGTGGAATCATGTAGTAACCAAAAAAGTGTTAAACATTATATTATATTTGAGATTCTTCAAAGTAGCCACCCTTTGCCTTGACGACAGCTTTGCACACTCTTTGCATTCTCTCAACCAGATTCATGAGGTAGTCACCTGGAATGCATTTCAAATAACAGGTGTGTATACAAAAGATAGCCCTATTTGGTAAAAGACCAAGTCCATATTATGGCAAGAACAGCTCAAATAATCAAAGAGAAACGACAGTCCATCATTACTTTAAGACATGAAGGTCAGTCAATCCGGTAAATTTCAAGAACTTTGAACGTTTCTTCAAGTGCAATCGCAAAAACCATCAAGCGCTATGATTAACTGGCTCTCCGCCACAGGAAAGGAAGACCCAGAGTTACCTCTGCTGCAGAGGATAAGTTCATTAGAGTTATCAGCCTCACAAATTGCAGCCCAAATAAGTGCTTCACAGAGTTCAAGTAACAGACACATCTCAACATCAACTGTTCAGAGGAGACTGCGTGAATCAGGCCTTCATGGTCGAATTGCTGCAAAGAAACCACTACTAAAGGACACCAATAATAAGAAGAGACTTGCTTGGGCCAATAAACACAAGCAATGGACATTAGACCAGTGGAAATCTGTCCTTTGGTCTGGAGTCCAAATTTGAGATTTTTGGTTCCAACCACTGTGTCTTTGTGAGACGCAGTGTAGGTGAACGGATGATCTCCGCATGTGTAGTTCCCACCGTGAAGCATGGAGGAGGATGTGTGATGGTATGGGGGTGCTTTGCTGGTGACTGTCTGTGATTTATTTAGAATTCAAGGCACACTTAACCAGCATGGCTACCACAGGATTCTGCAGCGATATGCCATCCCATCTGGTTTGTGCTTAGTGGGACAATCATTCATTTTTCAACAGGACAATGACCCAACACACCTCCAGGCTTTGTAAGCTCTATTTGACCAAGAAGGAGAGTGATGGAGTGCTGCATCAGATGACCTGGCCGCCACAATCCCCTGACCTCAACCCAATTGAGATGGTTTGGGATGAGTTGGACCGCAGAGTGAAGGAAAAGCAGCTAACAAGTGCTCAGCATATGTGGGAACTCCTTCAAGACTGTTGGAAAAGCATTCCTGGTGAAGCTGGTTGA
Organism: Coregonus lavaretus; assembly: GCF_964263955.1. Classification (NCBI taxonomy): domain Eukaryota; kingdom Metazoa; phylum Chordata; class Actinopteri; order Salmoniformes; family Salmonidae; genus Coregonus; species Coregonus lavaretus. The sequence continues at coordinate 9,445,758 of NC_140007.1, read as the reverse complement.
GAGAATGCCAAGAGTGTGCAAAGCTGTCATCAAGGCCAAGGGTGGCAACTTTGAAGAATCTCAAATATAAAATATATTTTGATTTGTTTATCACTTCTTTGATTACTACATGATTCCATATGTGTTATTTCATAGTTTTGATGTCTTCACTATTATTCTACAATGTAGACAATAGTTAAAATAAAGAAAAACCCTTGAATTAGTAGGTGTATCCAAACTTTTGACTGGTACTGTATAATATCTGAAAATGTAGCTAGCTAGACCATTTTACCCGTATACATGGGTGGACACTTCTCCCTCTCTGTCACGGATGCCATGGTTGCCCTTAGTTTGAAGATGTAATCCGGAGACAGGTGTTTTATACAACAGCCTTCTGTGTGTTCTCTTTTCGACTCCCTCTGCATACTTGCAATGAAACGGCAGCATTTTCTCCATTTCCTTAGCTATCATACTCTAATTCCACCGGCATGCCACTGATTTCAAAACTCAATCCTCCAGAAAGTGGAGAGCAACACTTTTGCAGTTCTACTACATTACATTTTTCAAAAAAGCAGCATTAGAAAGGATTACCTACCCATACTGACCAGCTCATGTTATAGACAGAAGCCTGCTACATGGCAGACCAATCTGAACTCATCTTTCGGCATGTCCAGCCCATCCATTATCTCAGCCAATCATGGCTAGTGGGAAGGTTCCTGTCTTTTTCCGTGGATAAACCAACTAGGCTCGTAATTTAACAATTATATTTGTATTTACAGATGGCACACAAGTTTGTTATTAAGAAAGTTCACATGTACCAGAAGGCATTTCTGCCAAAAAACGCATTTTGATAAAAGAAAATAGTTTACATTCAAATGACTCTCCTGTGAAGTAGTGATGCGCGCCATATGCCTAGTTTCCTGAAATTAGTCACAAATTAAATTGGTAATAACACATACATAAATGCCTTATATCATATGACGCTGTACTTACTATAAAGTCAGACACCTTTGGTTATTTATAAAGGCTTAATGATGTTACACCCAAACGAGGGCACTACGTTCATCCACCTCTTGCCTGCTGGCTCCCCTACCTCTGCGGAAGCACAGTTCCCGCTCAGCCCAGTCAAAACTGTTCGCTGCTCTGGCACCCCAATGGTGGAACAAGCTCCCTCACGACGCCAGGACAGCGGAGTCACTCACCACCTTCCGGAGACACTTGAAACCCCACCTCTTTAAGGAATAGCTGGGATAGGATAAAGTAATACTTCTACCCCCCCTTCCCTTTTTTTAAACTATTGTAAAGTGGTTGCCCCACTGGCTATCATAAGGTGAATGCACCAATTTTTAAGTCGCTCTGGATAAGAGCATCTGCTAAATGACGAAAATGTAAAATGTAAATGTAAATGTATTAACACTTAGGGAATTATCACGAACATCTTAAACAAATAAACATTCAAGTCATGTTTAAACCATACATTTCCTTTTATTTGTAAATGTATTCAACAATACAAATACATGAAGTTTAAAAAAGTCCAGCAATGCAATTACATTGAACATTACACAGGGCTGTGAATAGTGTAGCTTGTCCCTGAGCTGGCGGACAAATGGTTGTTGCCTCTCTTCCTGCATGTTGGTTCCAACCTTAAAAGTAACAACAAAGAAAGTTAGCCGGTCTGGTAGGAAATGCCTTTGTCACCATCTGGATAAGGGCATTTCTGTGCTGCGGCAGAAACTCTAAATGGGAAGATACGAAACTCCATTAAATTCCTACTATTATATTCCTCTTTCATTTACAAATCTCATGACGTGTCTATGAGACATGGCTGTAGCTAGGGGGATTTGTATTTAGCTGAACCTGCTAGCTAGCTAAATTTTGGCTAGCAATTGCTGTGAAGTCACAAAATTATTTGAAAAAACGATTGAGGTAGCTACAGTATGTAATCTAACACTACACTTAATAACTGCAAATTAAAATTACAATAAATAAAGGTTAACTTACTTGTTTTTCACTGTCCAGTGGCAGCACAAGTGGGCATTTGATTTGCAAACTCAGCGTCTCGTCAGCAACACTAAAAAAGTACTTCCGGGTCACGGAATTTCGGGAATGTTCAAAATAAGTCCCCCACGTAATAGTAGAAAAGTGTCAATAACCATTCATGATATATGGAAAATAATTGTCTAAACATTAACAGTGATTCTTTTTTGTTCATTTGTAAGTGACATTTGCATAAAATGTGGGTTTTAAAACATATTCCAAGGTCAAATAAATGCCCCCAATGCGAATCACTGTATATGGAATACAGTACATATTGGCTTAGAGCAATAACTATTCTGGGTGCCGCAGTAAAAGTATTGTAGGGAATACTCAGTAGGGTCTGTAGAATGAATACAGTGCATTCGGAAAGTATTCAGACCCCTTGACTTTTTCCACATTTTGTTATGTTACAGCCTTTTTCTAAAATGGATTAAATAAACAATTTTCCTCATCAATCAACACAAAATACCCCATAATGACGAAAGCGAAAACAGGTTTTTAGAAATTTTACCAAATGTATAGAAAATAAAAAACAGAAACACCTTATTTACATAAGTATTCAGACCCTTTGCTATGAGACTCAAAATTGATCTCAGGTGCATCCTGTTTCTATTGATCATCCTTGAGATGTTTCTACAGCTTGATTGGAGTCCACCTGTGGGAAATTCAATTGATTGGACATGATTTGGAAAGGCACACACCTGTCTATATAAGGTCCCACAGTTGACAGTGCATGTCAGAGCAAAAACCAAGCTATGAGGTCGAAGGAATTGTCCGTAGAGCTCCGAGACAGGATTATGTCGAGGCAAAGATCTGGGGAAGGGTACCAAATTTTTTTTGCAGCATTGAAGGTCCCCAAGAACACAGTGGCCTCCATAATTCTTAAATGGAAAAAGTTTGGAACCACCAAGACTCTTCCTAGAGTTGGCCGACCGGCCAAACTGAGAAATCTAGGGAGAAGGGCTTTGGTCACTGACAGAGCTCTAGAGTTCCTCTGTGGAGATGGGAGAACCTTCCAGAAGGACAACCATCTCTGCAGCACTCCACCAATCAGGCCTTTATGGTAGAGTGGCCAGATGGAAGCCACTCCTCAGTAAAAGGCACGTGACAGCCCGCTTGGAGTTTGCCAAAAGGAACCTAAAGACTCAGACCATGAGAAAAATATGATCTGGTCTGATGAAACCATGATTGAACTCTTTGGCCTGAATGCCAAGCGTCACGTCTGGAGGAAACCTGGCACCATCCCTACGGTGAAGCATGGTGGTGGCAGCATCCTGCTGTGGGGATGTTTTTCAGTGGCAGGGACTGGGAGACTAGTCAGGATCGAGGGAAAGATGAACGGTGCAAAGTACAGAGAGATCCTTGATGAAAACCTGCTCCAGAGCACTCAGGACCTCAGACTGGGGCGAAGGTTCACCTTCCAACAGGACAACGATCCTAAGCACACAGCCAAGACAATGCAGGAGTGGCTTCAGGACAAGTCTCTGAATGTTCTTGAGTGGCCCACCCAGAGCCCGGTTTTGAACCCAATCGAACATCTCTGGAGAGACCTGAAAATAGCTGTGCAGAGATGCTCCCCCTCCAACCTGTCAGAGCATGAGAGGATCTTTATTTTTTATTTTATTTTTATTTCACCTTTATTTAACCAGGTAAACCAGTTGAGAACAAGTTCTCATTTACAACTGCGACCTGGCCAAGATAAAGCAAAGCAGTGCGATAAAAACAACAACACAGAGTTACATATGGGGTAAAACAAAACAAAGTCAAAAATACAACAGAAATACATATAATATACAGTGTGCAAATTTAGCAAGTTATGGAGGTAAGGCAATAAATTAGGCTATAGTGCAAAATAATTACAATTTAGTATTAACACTGGAATGATGTGCAAGAGATGATGTGCAAATAGAGATACTGGGGTACAAATGAGCAAAATAAATAACAATATAGGGATGAGGTAGTTGGGCGGGCTAATTTCAGATGGGCTGTGTACAGGTGCAGTGATCGGTAAGGTGCTCTGACAACTGATGCTTAAAGTTAGTGAGGGAGATAAGTGTCTCCAGCTTCAGAGATTTTTGCAATTTGTTCCAGTCATTGGCAGCAGAGAACTGGAAGGAATTGCGGCCAAAGGAGGTGTTGGCTTTGGGGATGACCAGTGAGATATACCCGCTGGAGCGCAGACTACGGGTGGGTGTTGCTATGGTGACCAATGAGCTAAGATAAGGCAGGGATTTGCCTAGCAGTGATTTATAGATGGCCTGGAGCCAGTGGGTTTGGCGACGAATATGTAGTGAGGACCAGCCAACAAGAGCGTACAGGTCACAGTGGTGGGTATTATATGGGGCTTTGGAGACAAAACGGATGGCACTGTGATAGACAACATCCAATTTGCTGAGTAGAGTGTTGGAGGCTATTTTGTAAATGACATCGCCGAAGTCAAGGATCGGTAGGATAGTCTGTTTTACGAGGGCATGTTTGGCAGCATGAGTGAAGGAGGCTTTGTTGCGAAATAGGAAACCGATTCTAGATTTAACTTTGGATTGGAGATTCTTAATGTGAGTCTGGAAGGAGAGTTTACAGTCTAACCAGACACCTAGATATTTGTAGTTGTCCACATACTCTAGGTCAGACCCGTCTAGAGTAGTGATTCTAGTCGGGTGGGCGGGTGCAAGCAGCGTTCGGTTGAAGAGCATGCATTTAGTTTTACTAGTGTTTAAGAGCAGTTGGAGGCTACTGAAGGAGTGTTGTATGGAATTGAAGCTCGTTTGGAGGTTTGTTAACACAGTGTCCAATGAAGGGCCAGATGTATACAAAATGGTGTCGTCTGCGTAGAGGTGGATCTGAGAGTCACCAGCAGCAAGAGCGACGTCATTGATATACACAGAGAAAAGAGTTGGCCCAAGAATTGAACCCTGTGGCACCCCCATAGAGACTGCCATAGGTCCAGACAACAGGCCCTCCGATTTGACACATTGAACTCTATCTGAGAAGTAGTTGGTGAACCAGGCGAGGCAGTCATTTGAGAAACCAAGGCTATTTAGTCTGCCAATAAGAATGCGGTGGTTGACAGAGTCGAAAGCCTTGGCCAGGTCAATGAAAACGGCTGCACAGTACTGTCTATTATCGATCGCGGTTATAATATCATTTAGGACCTTGAGCGTGGCTGAAGTGCACCCATGACCAGCTCGGAAACCGGATTGCATAGCGGAGAAGGTACGGTGGGATTCGAAATGGTCGGTGATCTGTTTGTTGACTTGGCTTTCAAAAACTTTTGAAAGGCAGGGCAGGATGGATATGGGTCTGTAACAGTTTGGATCTAGAGTGTCACCCCCTTTGAAGAGGGGGATGACCGCGGCAGCTTTCCAATCTCTGGGGATCTCAGACGTTACGAAAGAGAGGTTGAACAGGCTAGTAATAGGGGTTGCGACAATTTCGGCGGCTAGTTTTAGAAAGAAAGGGTCCAGATTGTCTAGCCCAGATGATTTATAGGGGTCCAGATTTTGCAGCTCTTTTAGAACATCAGCTGTCTGGATTTGTGTGAAGGAGAAGCGGGGGGGGGCATGGGCAAGTTGCAGCGGAGGGTGCAGAGCTGGTGGCCGGGGTAGTGGTAGCCAGGTGGAAAGCATGGCCAGCCGTAGCAAAATGCTTGTTGAAATTCTCGATTATTGTAGATTTATCGGTGGTGATAGTGTTTCCTAGCCTCAGTGCAGTGGGCAGCTGGGAGGAAGTGCTCTTATTTTCCATGGACTTTACAGTGTCCCAAAACTTTTTGGAGTTAGTGCTACAGGATGCAAATTTCTGTTTGAAAAAGTTAGCCTTTGCTTTCCTAACTGCTTGTGTATATTGGTTCATAACTTCCCTGAAAAGTTGCATATCACGGATCTGCAGAGAAGAATGGGAGAAACTCCCCAAATACAGGTGTGCCAAGCTTGTAGCGTCATACCCAAGAAGACTCGATGCTGTAATCGCTTCCAAAGGTGCTTCAACAATGTACTGAGTAAAGGTTCTGAATACCTATTTAAATGTTGTATTTCAGTTTCTTATTTTTAATAAATTAGCAACATTTCTAAAAACCTGTGTTTTGCTTTGTCATTATGGGGTATTGTGTGTAGATTGATGAGAATATTTTTACAAAAAAAATCTATTTTAGAATAAGGCTGTAAAGTAACAAAATGTGGAACAAGTCAAGGGGTCTGAATACTTTCCGAATGCACTGTATATGGTGTCATTTCATTGGGCTCTGAATCATTCTGAGTGTTGCTGAGCTTTTACACCACCCATTCCATTGGCGGCCGAATCACATCACGTGTGCTTACTGCACAACAGAAAACCTGCAACCCAAACAACAGTGCAGGGCATGCTCACTGAATTAAAGGGCAACTACACTCAAAGGTTTATTAGATTTTTCCCACACCTCAAAGTCATCCCCTGATGTGGTTTAAGCATTGTTGTGAACACAGAAAATCCAATTATGTTGTTTTTCTATTAAAGAAGTGTGAACAAAAATGGGGTAAACCAGAAAAAATGAGTGAAATCCGAGACCTGGAAAAACGAAACCAAGAAACTGGAATTTGTATGGAGGAATGGTGTAAGATTCCTCCTGATGTGTCCTCCAATCTCCAACATTTTAGAAAAAGGCTCAGTGTCGTTATCCTCACAAGAGGAGGGTGCTGTAGTACTGTAAACAGGGGTGGCAATAATTTTGAACCCTATCTTTTTTAGATTTTTTTTAATTACTTGTTAAACAAAATGTATTCACTGAGCAAATGTATTGTTATAAAATAATACAATTTATTTGGTCCCACTTTAAATGCCATGCAGATTGTAAAGGCTTCATAAAGCCTTCATGAAGCCTTCATGAACACGCCATAAATGTGTTACAAATCATCTATAACCGAATGTCATGGTTATTTTCTTAAAAGTCTAAGCCATTGGGGGGGTTCTAAGCTGACTTATGAAATTGTTTTCAGATGGTCATACTATGAATCATTTAGCTATTTGATTTTGCTTCAGGCATGGTACTACCCAGAAGATATTTAATCCAAAATCGGTGTGCCTGCTTCCATGTGTGTTTGTGTGTGTGTGTCTATCTGTGAGTGCATGTGTGTGTGTGAACCTCATACAACACTGGTTACTCTGACATTCAAGAAACATATCATTTTTAATTTTGTGCATAATTTTTATTCAGCATCTGTTGTTGTGCAAACCAATTTCTTTATGATTTTACGCCAAAAGAAAAATCTTTGAAAATGAAATAAACATTAACATTTTCAAAGGGTTTCTTCTCCTGTTGCTTTTGAAGGGGAGACACTATAAATATACTATGTGACATCCATGGCAATTAAATTAGTGTCTTGAATAGCTACTCCCGCTCTCCACTGAAAACAGCCCTTCTACATCAAGCGCACATGAAAGAGTTTCTGATAAAACTTCTAGAATGATTTCCGTAACACAAATTAATTTGAATTATGTACTTAAATTTGAAATCAGTTATCATATTGATTGTCTGTCTCTAAATCAGTAAAATGTCCCCATTAGGTGCCATTGACTTTACCACAATGTAGTGGGGTAATATTTGATATATGTATATACAGTGCCTTCAGAAAGTGTTCATACCCCTTGACTATTGACATTTTGGGGTGTTACAGCCTGAATTCAAAATGGATTAAATGCATTATTTTTCTCCACCAATCTACACACAATACCCCATAATGACAAAGTGAAAACATGTTTTTAGAAATGTTTGCACATTATTTGAAAATGAAATACAGAAATATCTCATTTACATACAATACCAGTAAAATGTTTGGACACACCTACTCATTCAAGGGTTTTTCTTAATTTGTACTATTTTCTACATTGTAGAATAATGGTGAAGACATCAAAACTATGAAATAACACATATGGAATCATGTAGTAACCACAAAAGTGTTAAACAAATCAGATTTAGATTATTCAAAGTAGCCACCCTTGGCCTTGATGACAACTTGGCATTCTCTCAACCAATTTCATGAGGTAGTCACCTGGAATGCTAACCGACAATATAAGTAGTACATTGCAACCAACTTACTAATTTTAATTTTAATAGTACAGATACAGCACAATGAAAAGCCTACAATTTGGTTGTGTCAATTAGCAGGCCCTTTCCTAGTCGATATGCAGCCCTAGGTGAGACAAAGAATTGCCGCCCTCCTCCTATCCTGGAAAAGTAGAATATATTTTTATTTATTTTTATTTCACCTTTATTTAACCAGGTAAGCCAGTTGAGAACAGGTTCTCATTTACAACTGCGACCTGGCCAAGATAAAGCAAAGTAGTGCAATAAAAACAACACAGAGTTACATATGGGGTAAAAAACATAAAGTCAAAAATACAACAGAAAATATATATACAGTGTGTGCAAATGTAGCAAGTTATGGAGGTAAGGCAATAGATAGGCTATAGTGCAGAATAATTACAATAGTATTAACACTGGAATGCTAGATGTGCAAGAGATTATGTGCAAATAGAGATACTGGGGTGCAAAAGAGCAAAATAAATAACAATATGGGGATGAGGTAGTTGGGTGGGCTAATTTCAGATGGGCTGTGTACAGGTGCAGTGATCGGTAAGGTGCTCTGACAACTGATGCTTAAAGTTATTGAGGGAGATAAGAGTCTCCAGCTTCAGAGATTTTTGCAATTCGTTCCAGTCATTGGCAGCAGAGAACTGGAAGGAATGGCGGCCAAAGGAGGTGTTGGCTTTGGGAATGACCAGTGAGATATACCTGCTGGAGCGCAGACTACGGGTGGGTGCTGCTATGGTGACCAATGAGCTAAGATAAGGCGGGGATTTGCCTAGCAGTGATTTATAGATGGCCTGGAGCCAGTGGGTTTGACGACGAACATGTAGTGAGGACCAGCCAACAAGAGCGTACAGGTCACAGTGGTGGGTAGTGTATGGGGCTTTGGAGACAAAACGGATGGCACTGTGATAGACTACATCCAATTTGCTGAGTAGAGTGTTGGAGGCTATTTTGTAAATGACATCGCCGAAGTCAAGGATCGGTAGGATAGTCAGTTTTACGAGGGCATGTTTGGCAGCATGAGTGAAGGAGGCTTTGTTGCGAAATAGGAAGCCGATTCTAGATTTAACTTTGGATTGGAGATTCTTTATGTGAGTCTGGAAGTTGAGTTTACAGTCTAACCAGACACCTAGGTATTTGTAGTTGTCTACATACTCTAGGTCTGACCCGTCGAGAGTGGTGATTCTAGTCGGGTGGGCGGGTGCCAGCAGCGTTCGATTGAAAAGCATGCATTTAGTTTTACTAGTGTTTAAGAGCAGTTGGAGGCTACTGAAGGATTGTTGTATGGCATTGAAGCTCGTTTGGAGGTTTGTTAACACAGTGTCCAATGAAGGGCCAGATGTATACAAAATGGTGTCGTCTGCGTAGAGGTGGATCTGAGAGTCACCAGCAGCAAGAGCGACATCATTGATATACACTGAGAAAAGTGTCGGCCCAAGAATTGAACCCTGTGGCACCCCCATAGAGACTGGCATAGGTCCAGACAACAGGCCCTCCGATTTGACACACTGAACTCTATCTGAGAAGTAGTTGGTGAACCAGGCGAGGCAGTCATTTGAGAAACCAAGGCTATTTAGTCTGCCAATAAGAATGCGGTGGTTGACAGAGTCGAAAGCCTTGGCCAGGTCGATGAAGACGGCTGCACAGTACTGTCTATTATCAATCGCGGTTATAATATCGTTTAAGACCTTGAGCGTGGCTGAAGTGCACCCGTGACCAGCTCGGAAACCGGATTGCATAGCGGAGAAGGTACGGTGGTATTCGAAATGGTCGGTGATCTGTTTGTTAACTTGGCTTTCAAATACTTTCGAAAGGCAGGGCAGGATGGATATAGGTCTGTAGCAGTTTGGATCTAGAGTGTCACCCCCTTTGAAGAGGGGGATGACCGCGGCAGCTTTCCAATCTCTGGGGATCTCAAACGTTATGAAAGAGAGGTTGAACAGACTAGTAATAGGGGTTGCGACAATTTCGGCGGCTAGTTTTAGAAAGAAAGGGTCCAGATTGTCTAGCCCAGCTGATTTGTAGGGGTCCAGATTTTGCAGCGCTTTCAAAACATCAGCTGTCTGAATTTGTGTGAAGGAGAAGCAGGGGGGGCATGGGCAAGTTGCAGCAGAGGGTGCAGAGTTGGTGGCCGGGTTAGTGGTAGCCAGATGGAAAGCATGGCCAGCTGTAGCAAAATGCTTGTTGAAATTCTCGATTATTGTAGATTTATCGGTGGTGATAGTGTTTCCTAGCCTCAGTGCAGTGGGCAGCTGGGAGGAAGTGCTCTTATTCTCCATGGACTTTACAGTGTCCCAAAACTTTTTGGAGTTAGTGCTACAGGATGCAAATTTCTGTTTGAAAAAGTTAGCCTTTGCTTTCCTGACTGCTTGTGTATATTGGTTCCTAACTTCCCTGAAAAGTTGCATATCGCGGGGGCTATTTGATGCTAATGCTGTATGCCACAGGATGTTTTTGTGCTGGTCAAGGGCAGTCAAGTCTGAGGAGAACCAGGGGCTATATCGGTTCTTAGTTCTGTATTTTTTGAATGGGGCATGTTTATTTAAGATTGAGAGGAAATTACTTTTAAGGAACAACCAGGCATCCTCTACTGACGGAATGAGATCTATATCCATCCAGGATACCTGGGCCAGGTCAATTAGGAAGGCCTGCTCGCTAAAGTGTTTTAGGGAGCGTTTGACAGTGATGAGGGGTGGTCGTTTGACCGCGGACCCGTTACGGACGCAGGCAATAAGGCAGTGATCGCTGAGATCCTGGTTGAAGACAGCTGAGGTGTATTTAGAGTGTATGTTAGTCAGGATGATATCTATGAGGGTACCCATGTTTACGGATTTAGGGTTGTACCTTGTAGGTTCGTTGATAATTTGCGTGAGGTTGAGGGCATCTAGCTTGGATTGTAGGATGGCTGGGGTATTAAGCATATCCCAATTTAGGTTGGATATAGATGTCATTCCTAGGCTAGCCTAGGCTATACAGTGTCAGCCTGTAATGCACTTTTTTTTAATCCATATCACAGGAGGTTGGTGGCACATTAATTGGGGAGGACAGGCTCGTGGTAATGGCTGGAGTGGAATGAGTGGAATGGTATCAAATACATCAAGCACATGGTTTCCATGTGTTTGATGCCATTCCATTTGCTCTGTTCCAGCCATTATTATGAGCCGTCCTCCCCACAGCATCCTCCACTGATCCATATGGTTTGTAAAACAGGCAGTTGCAATGGCTTTATAGTCCTGATACCTGACAAAGATTTAAGATTAATAATTTTGGCAATTCAAGCTCTAGATATCAGCTACCATAGGCGACACATCCTAAAGTAGCCTAAATTGAAATAAATTGGCCAAAATTATATAAATAGGCCTACTCCTGTCTTTACAGAAATAAATACATTCATTCAAAATACTTCAACAGAGACCATGACTTAGCTGCTGAGTATCATTAGCTTCTTTAAGAAAAATAGCTGTGGATTGTTTCAAATCACAACAGTGTAGGCCTATGACTAGTTGGGAAGCCCACAATTTGGGCAGCAGACGTGGCAATAGGCCCAGCTGATTATTGAGTTGCAGCTGTCAGTTAAAAGCATCAAATAAATGTGTGAAGATAATGTATCTTAAGTATAATTTGAAATTTTGAGACAAGAAGTAGGGGAGGGGTGGGTGGTGAATGAACTCAGCTCTCCAGAATGTGCTCAGCTGTCTTCCGCCAATTCTTGCTGAATTAATTGTTTCATTGTTTGAATTGTTTGCCCTTAGATTGTTTATTTTTGTATCAATTCCCCATTACATATGTCACCAGTAGTACATTTACCATTAATCCCTGTCATTTGTTTACATCAATTTCTGGTAGCCTTTTCCTGCAATCAATTACCAAAAGCGCCTTCTTTTGGCCTCATGGGTGGAATGTTATTAATATTTTTCATAATTAATATATATTTTTTAAAAATGAAAATCTGCTGTTTCTATATCAAACGGTTTTGTTATACAGTGGGGAGAACAAGTATTTGATACACTGCCGATTTTGCAGGTTTTCCTACTTACAAAGCATGTAGAGGTCTGTAATTTTGATCATAGGTACACTTCAACTGTGAGAGACGGAATCTAAAACAAAAATCCAAAAAATCACATTGTATGATTTTTAAGTAATTCATTTTCATTTTATTGCATGACATAAGTATTTGATCACCTACCAACCAATAAGAATTCCGGCTCTCACAGACCTGTTAGTTTTTCTTTAAGAAGCCCTCCTGTTCTCCACTCATTACCTGTATTAACTGCACCTGTTTGAACTCGTTACCTGTATAAAAGACACCTGTCCACACACTCAATCAAACAGACTCCAACCTCTCCACAATGGAGATATTGTAATATTGGGATGCAAACTCAAAATTGAATACATTTCAACGCTATATACATGTTACAGGTGTCTTCTTTTTTTAAACCCATAACAATGTGTGTGAAGTGTATACTTTCCTTTCAAAGTAGATTTCAAAGACTACCAAGAATCACTCTGTGTGACCCTGATTTAGCCCACTGCAGTACAAGGTTAATGCATGTATTTAAATTTATTTATTTATGTCATTTATCGTTCTCATTCTCAGGGGGTGGAAACATTGTTTGCGGAGTTCACAACCTGCTACACTTGTGAGAAACAAGTTTAAGTTTTGGTTTATTTCATACCTTTATTTAGGTCCTACGATTTTTTCCTTGTCTTTTGTTTGGAGTGCTCCATTTCAGCAAATTAGCATGTGTCTGGACTCCAGTTTGTTACTCTGTAGGAAAGTGGTCATTTGGGGATTTCTGATTTCTGACCAGCACTAATTATAAGCTGACCTTTTCAGTCATTTTTATTTCGCCTAAGTCAATGAAGTCCTTTTTTGTTTGTTTGTTTTGTTTACATCCATCGCGAATGATAGGTTCTAGTTCCTTGCAGTATTTTAAACATCTTTCCAACAATCTCCCCCCTCGATAATCACCAGGCCTCGGTGTGAAAGAGCAAAATGTCATACTCTGATGATCCCCTATATTCATTCAGTGGAAACGTCATAAAATGCCTGAACACGTTACCCTTGTGTAAAAACAGCTACTGTTCCGAGGATCACTGGCGCAGGAAACTGTTGAAGGAATGAATAGGCTAGTTGGTACAATGCTGAAAATTTGCTAACCACAGCTAAATTTGCACTTTACTAGGGATAGCTAAAGTTTGATTTTGAGAAACAAAAACGTTATTATTGAAATGAAACTGTTCCACGAAAATGCGAATATTAAAATCATAATTGGCACGCAGGTCGGTAGAAATGGTGGATACATTCTTAGCTTCCCAAACTTGAAACTCAAGCGCCACCTATGTCATCTATAGGCCTACCCAAGTTTAGCATCCCAAACTTGAAACTCAAGCGCCACCTATGTCATCTATAGGCCTACCCAAGTTTAGCAGGCGTCCTGTTATCTTTGAAAATGCAGTACGTATTTTCTTCTTTGCCATGATCAGCTCAGAAATTGACGAATAGGCTCACTGAGTGAAACTCCCGGACTGCAGTCTTGAGTAGCCTAATTTCATTCCATAGTCTATTGTCCATTTTAATTTGACCTGTCCTGTTTTTAGGATATGGTGTGTTGGTTAACATGTTAATTCATAGCCTTGATCGGAAACACGCATAATGTAAAACGTGTTGACAAAAATATGGTCCCCCCTGTAGGCTACAGAAAAGGCCACAGAGACTATGTACTCTTTCTACGGTAGAGGCTACATGATTTATGTGACTTTGACCGAGCATTGGTGGAGCGCTGCAGCGCTGCGTCTCCAACAGCACCATGGAGAGGCGCGCTAGGCATGGACAAGATACATATTTTGCGCCCCTGCCTTTGGCAAAGTGGCCACTGCTTATCATGGGGAGGCATCATCGCTCACCTTAATAGCCCATATGCCACTGGGTGCGAGACGTTTTCATTGTTTTGGGGCAGTATTATGTGAGGTGCGTCTTGGTCAGTTATGTTCGGGAAATGCCGCCCTCATCAATCTGCCGCTCAAAGCGGCATTCCTACATTTCGACCAGAAGCAGTGCCTCCGCTTGACAACTCTTCGCTCCAAAAGATTGGCCACTTCGTGGGCGTGGGCGTAGGCGTGAACCTATTCAGTAAGTAAACACATTTAGAAAATGTTTTAAAAACGCTGTATTATTAGCTAACTAGCTATCTACAGCAGGCCACTGTGTGTAGGCTGCTTGTTAGCTATAGCTAGCTAACTTGACATACTTTAGCTAACTGAAATATCATCAGCTAGTTAACTTCATATTAGGTTGTTATCTTGATGTTCGAAATGCATTTGTAAATAACAGCAATGGAAGAGGGTGAAAGTATTTTCTGCTAAAGCTGTCAGAAAATGGAGTAGGTGTGATAGGTTGTGGGATGACATTATACAAATATTCTCCAGTTTTAGTCCCTAGAGAGGAATACTATGAAGACAGACAGATAATAGTCAGGGCTGTCTAATTGTAATAAAATGAAGCCTGTTTCTTTGTGATGTCCGGCCTCAGATATGGAGCGCTGTGAAAGCCAGTCTGCAGATGAAGAGGTCCCAGAGAATGTCCCAAGAGACTGCTGGCACATCCTTGTATGCCATGGGTTGTATGTGGACTTATGTTGGCAAATGTTGTATACAACAATACAGTTAAAAGTCACACACAATGTAGGCTACAAACCTATTACAACTGGAGCAGGCCAATCCTTCACCTAGAGGTATGCTGGGTGTGCAGGCTTCTGTTCCAGCCCAGCACTAACACACCTGATTCAACTTATCAAACTTAATGAGTTAAATAATAAGTGTATTATTGCTGGGCTGGAATAGAAGTCTGCTCACCCTGTAGATCAGGGAGTGGAGCAAGGTTGGCCACCTTTAGTATGGACTTTTTTGTTCACCCGAAATTATGCTTTAGTAATAATAGCCTACTTACTAAGATGTCTAACATTTACAAACAAGTTAGATTATTTGTACATTTTGAAATTATATTTTGATTCATTCAATGTTGATTCATTGAAGTGAAGTGTTTAAACTTGTTTTAATTCTTAACTTAAAAATATTATTCAAGATGAACTAGTGTTAATGTTCATTAATCACAGATCACAATTCTGCAATACAAAGGTGTGAAGGGAATCTGTCTTGAATTTGTCTGTGTTTCTGTGTTGCTTTCTCAAATGAACATGACCCTTTTGTCCAGTTGTGAGCTTTCCAATCGGTTTTATTTGATTGTCACTCTGTCTCAGGATATCAATCATGTGAACCCATTTTGCAGCTTATCATAATGGCATGCATCACCAATGCAGCCAGGAGGCCTACAGTATGATGGCATTACTGGCCTAATTGGCATTGGAAAACCGGACACAGCGATAGGCTTTCATCCATCTTTTTCAGTTGTGCTTGCCTGGAACTAATGACAATCGGAACTATGTTTAATGAACGGAAGGTTTTCAAGCAAACATCTACTCCTCACCTGATTGGTTAACGGCAGCAGTGGCCACATGCAATTTGAATAAAGTAGAGCAGAGCTGAACTTATTTTAATTTAATTTTAGTATT